>NC_142777.1:25101294-25409628 GCF_988280905.1 Pimephales promelas
TACTCACACTCTCCGCCTCTGCATGTTTCAGAAGGGAATGATTCAGATTTCTCATGCCACAGCCACTAGAAGACAGACAGGTTGCTCACGTCACACCTACGTCATCAAGCTCTGTTTTAGTCTGCGCGTCAGGAACGGAAGTGCCAAGAAATTGCTAAAAATGGCTTCATTTGTCTCAATGGAGTTCCAATGAGATGGCTCTGTCCACTTCTTATACTCTCTATGGATGCGATGGCACGCAAGATCCAAACACCTTCTTTGTTAGGTTAAAAGCTGATGTGTGAAAATATTTTGGCTTCTGAAGTTGAATGGGGAAAGGAGCTGGACAAGAGCCACACTAGTAGAATAAAACTAACGACCGAAACACAATAAATATGAGAAACCATGTGACACGTTTCCAGCCAGAGGAGGAAAACCACTCGGCTGTACCAGTCGTTATAATATTAACTTACTACAAGTTTGCTCGTAGTTCAGGCACACATTTATTTTCCTGTTGGTTCTTTGCAATGTTAATAAAATATTGTACGTTAATTCTTTATGGGTCATTACTTTGTACTTTTAAAGCAAATTATTTAAAGTCACATACACACACACACACACACACACACACACACAAGATTCAGATAATGGATTTGTAACATTATTAATGTCTTCACTGTAGCTTTTGATCATTTTAATTTATCCTTGATGAATAAAAGTATTAATTTCTTTTTTTCTTTTGCCCAACTCCAAACTTTTGAACGGTATTGTTTAATGTTACAAAACTTTCTATTTCAGATAAATGCTGTTCTTTTGAATTTCTGGGTGATTCTGTGAATCAGGTGCCCTTCAAGTCCCCCAAACTTGCTTCAAAGATTTTAAATTGAAGGAAATTACAAAATGCATTTTAATGATGTCAATTAAC
Source organism: Pimephales promelas (assembly GCF_988280905.1). NCBI lineage: Eukaryota > Metazoa > Chordata > Actinopteri > Cypriniformes > Leuciscidae > Pimephales > Pimephales promelas. The sequence goes on from NC_142777.1 coordinate 25,102,199, forward strand.
AGAACCAGGTGCCTTTGGATTATAATGCAACACAATTTCTTTGACAAAAAATTATTTAAAGATAATGGGTTGCCTAAGTAGTAGACAACAAGCATGTTTGCATGTCCTCACTAACCATCATTACATTTTCATTGAATATAAAACAAATAAAAAGTGCAATTAATACCAACACGTTGCTGCTGCTAATAATCATGTGTTGGTCTAGTGTATTTTCGTTTACTGTTGTGAAATGGAAAATCAATAATCACTAATCGAGAATCGTTAATAAACGAAAATCGACTGCAATCGAATCGGGACTTCAATAATCGTAATCGAATCAGATCAGGAAATCAGACAGATTAACCACCCCTAATTAGTAAATAAGACATTTTACAAATGTTTTTGAGTTCACTTTATAGTCTGTCTTGACAAAAAATAAATAAATAAATAAATAAATAAATAAATAAATAAATAAATAAATAAATAAATAAATAAATAAATAAATAAAAAATAAATAAAAAATAAATAAATAAATGTTTGTTTTACAAGAGTTAAAGATTTGCAGGTAGGGTAGCAGATATTTTCAGTTCTTAATTATAATAATGATAAAAAAAAGTGAGGAAAAAAGAACACTATATTGATCCCCAGAAGGAATCTACTATATAATATAGAGTTATGGTAGGTCAGTGAAATAAATAAAATACAACCAATAAATGGCTTATGCTGTATAGTGAAATATGACTTTGAAAGAGACTTAAACAGATGCTCTGGCTAGAGATCCAACTCAGGCAGTTCTGCAGACTGATGGCAGCAGGAAGAAAGGATCTGCAAAAACGTTTTCTCGTACATCATGATGGGAGCAGTCTGTTGCTAAAGGTGCTCCGCTGTGCATTAACAGCACCATGGAGAGGATGAGAGGTGTTTTTCACAGTGGCTTGTACTTTCTGAGAAATTTTTTGAGGAAAACAAATATTATTACATTCAGAAAGAACACATTGCCATGTAAGAATAAAGAGTTTGGAATTTGACTGCTTTAGGGCTAGCGCTTAATAAAACATAGCACAGTAAGACAGTCACCTTCACATGCTGATAAGGTTTGCTGTTTTTATCAGAATCTATCTTTAAGTCAGCATGTAGCTATCCTAACCATTTAGAAGTTGGGATTCAGCAGGCAAACCTGCCATCAAGGTTACAGTCAGTGTGCTTCCATGCATGGTGCCAGCTAGAGTTGTTTTTCTGTTGATCACCCATAAGGGGGCACTGTGGTTGTACTCACAATGTTGCTTGTGTGTAGAAGCACTCCGCAGGTTCTGGCAGAATTATTTCCATGGCCTATGAATAAAAATCATTTCTTGGAAACTCTCACACTCACTTCCCTTATGCTGAAATGATACATCTGCCCTGTGCATTTCATCTTTCATGGAACCACACACTATATGGATTACACAAACAGAAACAAAGCATATTTACATAAAAAAAAAAAAAACATTACATTTCAAAACTGTAAAAACAATCTGTTGTGAAGAATGCAATGCCATGATAAACTCAAGCTAAGTAAAAAATAAATAAAAATATATCAATTTTTAACACATTTTTTTCAAATATTATATTTCATTAAATTCTGAAAAGTTTTGATGAAAAATCAAACAGTAGGCTATGCTGCAGGAAACACCAAGATCATGACTTCAATTCACTGGGAATACATGAAATTATAAAAAAAATGGATTAATAAAAATTAAAAGCATCTGAGAAGAGCATAAATGTTAATATCACCCCTTTAGCTTAGCAACATGCTAAAAAGCTTGAAATCAATAGTGAATAGGTTGTTTTCACATGACGTCACGCCACTGCGTTGCCATGGCGCGAAATGCAGATGGAGGGCAGGAAGAGATTTTCTATATAGCACTATAACAAACTCAAAATGCCTATGTTTTGCATCGTTTATGGTTGCTCAAATCGATCAAACCACGAGGAGTTTTTTATCGTGTGCCAAAAGTTGTTGTTCATAAGGGGGGAAAATACAAGAAATTGACAGAAAAACACGGGGGAAAATGCCTTGCAAACCTATACGTCTGGGGTCGGGAGGAGCCGAATGGGAAAATGCCCGTGTGTGTGTGTGTGCAGTGATCACTTCGTTAAATGTGAGTTAATACATTATTTATGTGGCTTATAATTACATAATTCAGGTGTTTAAATGCACTTATGTGGCTGTTTGTGTAACGTACCAGTTTCCGAACTTTGTAAAGTCGAAATATGTGTGAAAGATGAGGTAGTTGCTGATATCTACAGCCTTGATGGCAGGTAAATCTCTCAATTTAGTTGAAAATCGCTCCTCTTCATAACGTGAGGATCACGTCCAACACGTCCAACATATGTTTCGATTTTCTGTTTATATATTTCTCTTGTAAAAGCGTCTAAAGTAGTACAGTACGGATTTTCCTCCATCTCGTCCATTGCGCTCTTCACTCCCTGCCCTCCATCTGTATTTCGCTCGTCAACACAATCACGTGACTGCAAACCACCTATTGAGTCTCTCCTTCTGAGCAGTGTTTGTGGATTTGTTTTCTGCAATATTATAAAATGAGTGTTTTATTGTTCATAATATAAATCATGAACTTTTCTCAAAATAAATAACTTAATATTTTTTAAATTGACATAAAATAATTGTAATTGTGTACTCTCATTCTTTTGGTCTTACTCCTGTTTTATCCTATCCTTGTATCAAGAGATTCTCTCCCTCCCTCCTCTTTCCTTCACATGGGCTTGCTTTTCCCTAACTTATAGTAGCTGGGGAGAGGCTGACATTTAAACATGTGGAAAGTTGAAGCGAGAATCAGCATTTCTCCATTCTCATTCACTCAGCAATCTATTCACCTGACAAACACTCTCCATCATGGACCACTGCAATCAAAGACACACTCTTTATTTAGATATGGCTGATCAGGGAAAGACCACTGTGCTTGGGTAAGAAAACGAACTTGATGAAGAAAGAGGAACAGAAGGCTTCTGAAAGAGACAACAAGACAAAGCACAGAGCCTATAGAGAAAAAGAAAGAGAAACAGATGAAGAGGAAGTTGAGATATACATGAAGTGCAAAATGGGGAACTCATCTTTAGAAAAGTAACTGTCAAAGACAGTGAGATGGAAGCCAGAGAACATGTGAAAAGTGAAGATTTGACACGTCTGAGTTAGGAAGAGGTGAAAGCACACGACTAAAGAGGTGCACTTATAGAAATGGTTCATTTCTACAGTGGCTCAGTGGTTTATGTAGGTTGTCTACAAACCAGAAGGTTGGTGGTTCAATGGTTCCACCTGACCAAGTGTTGAGGTGTCCATGAGCAAGACACTTAACCTCAGCTGCTCCTGACGATGGCGCCTTGTATGGCTCACACCGCCGTCTGTGTATGAATGGGTGAATGTGAGGCAAAATGTAAAGCGTTTTGGTGCACGATATAAATGTATGGAAAATACATCTAGTGATGCAAAACTGTTCAACTTTTTTTATGAAATGTCACCATATTTAATTGAAAATATGCTATTATTTACATGATTAAAGAGCTGAATGTGACAAGAAACGTGTTTTTAAATATTAGACATATGGATAAGAGGGAATGTTTACCCTTTTTTAAAATAAAATATAATTTGCAAAAAAACAAAAACATAGAAACAAAAATAAAACTTACTGACTAGTAACTTTTACTGTTCTTATTTCTCAAATTTCTAAAATCTCTTTCCTTAAATTCATTTTAATCCTGTAATTAACCCCTCCCCCATTCACACAACAAACAACAACTTAATTATTGCTTCTTAAAGAACACAGCATGGCTATATCAATGCCAAAGTCAGATTCTCAGAATCCAATGTACATCGCTTTGGCTAAAAAATCTTGCCAAATGCATAAATGCAAATGTTACATTGTGCTCTGTTCTTCACCCAAAGCTATACTTCAAAAAATATCATGACTTCAAAAAAACTTTTCTAGTTCTTTTGTTCTGCTTTTTTGTTTGGTTTGAAGTTTGAAAGCTCCTGTGCTCATTAATAATGATTAATTATAGATCTTAGCCAGGGTAGATGCCATATTGAATTTTGTGGATGAAAATGCACCGAGGAATATACTTACTACAGAAGCCTATTTAATATAGCTGTCACAGTGTCTGGTTTATGTTCCACTAGAGGTCCTCCTTCCCCATGGTGTCATTCACTTTTGGAACTACATTCCCGTAATCCTTGTCTGCGCTCATCACTGTTCATTGCACTCAGCTGTTCCCCATCATGGTTGTCCAGCCCATGCATTCTCATCCCAAGGCGTCTTATACTGATGCTTTTGACAATGCATTCAACGCACATGACACCTTTTTGAGTCGCCGATATATACGGGCCAGAAGGCGCCTCCTAGTGGTCTAACCCTAACCCTACCTGAGAAATAAACCTACCCATAACCGAAGTGTGTAAATATTGACGCAAAAGGGTGCCATGTGCGTTGGATGTATGTGCATTGTCAAAGGCGTCACTATATGGATGAGAATGATTGTCATGTTCTGTGTGTATATATACCCTGCCTATTTAGTGTTTGTTATGGAGTCGTTGTTATTTGTCACACCACGTGGTCTGTGTTCTTGCTGGTTTTGTTCTATTTTGACACTTGCCTGGTCTGTTGTGAGTATGGATTATCCTACAAATAAATACTGCGATTGGATTCTTGTTTCCTGTGGTATCGTGACAAAGGCATTCACACGCATTAAGACCCTTGATTGTACTGTATATAATATCCAAATCTCACAACTTTCAAATTAGTTTTAGAGTTATCTTTAGATTTTTTTTTTTAAAGATAACAACTGTGTTTACAGTCCATTGAACACACTCCCATTCCTCACAGCCTCATTTTCACACCTGTCAAATTTTAAATATAGTGATACCCTGACTAAGCACTTGCAACTGGTAGTAATTCTGTATTCTATTCAAAAAAAAAAAAAAGTTTTGTGTTCCATTGAAGAAATAACATTTAAATGGGCTTGACATGAGAAGATAAAAAAGTTGAAAAAGTGACCTGAAAAGCCTGATCCAGTGGATTGGGGAGTAGGGTTGTAGCGCTTGCTGCCTCACCTCTGCTGAACACTGTACCCTGTTCAGCCTCAGGGCTCTTCTGACAGGATCACAGTACTCCGATGTTAACCCTCCTCCTTCCCTCCGTACACTGTCTGCGAAGTGCACGCAACATACAGGATGGGGGATAGATCAAACGCTGTAGTCTGATGAGAAGAGTGTGAGAAGGAACAGGAGGGAAAGGGGAGGGATGAGGAAGAAGGGGAAAGAGCTGCATTTCTATGGGGAAACTGTTTTGGTGTAAATGTGAAGAGACAATATCTAGACCTATTGCCACCAGGTGCGGGTTTGCATACACTCATTTTCAACTCATCAAACACCATGAACCCTCATCCTTTTAAAACATCTGCTTGTTAATTGGCGCCCTCGACAATGCGGAGGCGAGCTGCCTTCAGATTCCGGCCTGCTTTTACAAAAGGGAAACATTTATGTTAATTCCCCCCTTGAGCCTCATTGGTCTTTCTTTCTCACTTGCTTTTCAGACCCATTTCCTCACATGCGGTCTTGCACAATAGTCTTAACTGTAGTATTTTTGCATTTTCTTCTGAACCCTCCCTGTCTAAAGGAATATTTTATCCCTCATTTGTGCTTTCTGTTGGAAAGGGTGTGAGTGAGCTCTCGCTCTTTGTGAGAGTTTGGATATTGACAAGTGGCGTTGCGCCTTTGGGGGGCACTCACAGCCTATTTTTCTAATTGCAATCGCTGCTGGACTCGCTCTCCTGGCCTTAAGGCTTATGCTAATTATATCCATAAAAAAGAGCATCACACACATGCTAAGCTATGTTCATAGGCTAGGCTAAGTGGAGTGGGACATAACGAGTGTGCATTGAGCAATGTGCTTTAATAGATTGCGTGTGCTTGGGAGATGTTGAATTGAAACACTTATTTTGGATTTTCTTTGTAATGCAAGATGAAGTAATACAATATGAGATCATCATATATGCTTCTGAATTCAAAGCTAGAGAGTTGATGTATTGTGGGGTTTTCCAATATTCCTTTTAATTCTAGAAGCATGTGACAATTATAAAACAGATTTAATTCAATTCAAGTTTATTTGTATAGCGCTTTTCACAATACATATTGTTTCAAAGCAGCTTTACATAAAGTGCATTACAGAAAAGTACATGGAAAAATACATATTGTCGGCATTGAGTCGTCTCTTCGCAGGCGTTTGAGGCTTTACAAATCATCAAACACACACACACACACACACACGCACACACACATTGTAGTGACGGACAAATCAGATACACAATTAGTTATTACATTTAACAAATCATGATCTTTAAAACCCACTCTGTAAGTTCTGTAAACCAGTCCCCGAAAGAGCAACTAAAAAGGTAGAACAGGCCTCAGTTACCAGGGCTACAATCTGATAAGTCTGTTTTATTGCTCAAAAAATATATGGCCACACATGGAAAAGCAAAGGCCATAGAAAAGACACTTAAAGAAATTTATAGGGAAACTGTTCTGAACACGCATATCCCTAGGACATTGTGTGTATGATTATTCCACTGTGTCTTATACAGTGTCAGCATGCTTTATGATAAAATTATTAGATAATGTACCCTTTTCCCTCTCAGAATACTCAGTATAACTCAGATTTCCCTGTGAGATCATGTGTTATTTTATAGTGTTGTTTTATATATGTTACTCGATTAAAGGAGCCGTATGCAAGATTGTGGCCAAAACTGGTACTGCAATCACTTTCAAATTGCTGTAGAGTGGCGCATCATATTTGAAATGAACATGATTTCTTAATGTCTAGTGAAAATTTATGATTAATTGAAATACATTTCTTGCATAGAGCTCCTTTAATCAAGATCGTATGTAATTTTTGGTATCTACAAATTTGTATATTGATGATCCAAATGACCGTGTATATTATATATGTTGTTGATGTGCAACATATCAGTATTACAAGAATCTTATTAAAGATTAAAGAGCCCCTGCACATATCCCACTTTCTCTAATGTGCATCTTCTGGTTGCTGTTACATATCAAACCATGTAACTTCCTACACAGTTAACCAAACTAACACCTTAAATGGTGTTTAATGTAATCTAAGTTGTCGGCAGTGTGAAGCGCTGATCACATGATCAGCTTGCTGGACAACAGATCATCAGATCACAAATTAATTATATGATAGTAAACATATGATAGACCTAATTGATATAATATTTTTTTAATATTAATTAATATTTAATTATAATCTATTTTGATTAAGTATTGATATAGAGTTGAACTAATTTGATTTTACATGAGTTTCCAGCATGTTGTGTGATGCTTTCTCCGGGTGTGTTGAAAGTCTCAGTGTGGCCGTGTACAATGAGTGCTCGCTCGTGTTCGAGCATGTGCAAGAGAACGAGCGCTCTTGTAAAAACTGGTTGCAATCTGAAACATCACCGATAGAGCCCGCTAAAAAAAAAAAAATACATTTAGCACCTTTAATTATTCATATTTCCCTTTTGAGCTCATTTGCTACAAAACTGAACATTCTATCCTAATCCTACACCTAAACCTACCCATCACTGAAAAAAATGTCTGCATTTTAACATTTTCAAAAACTTCACTTAGTATGATTTATAAAATGTTTTCCTCAAAGATAATTTATTATTATTTTTCCCCCACATGGACTTAGAATATTGCCAGCTTTGTTGGTACATTTTTTCCCCATGATAGGGTTCACCATGCAGGACACACACACACACACACACACACACACACACACACACACACACACACACACACACACACACACACACACACACACACACACACACACACACACACACATACACACAGGCTTTACTGGCTGGAGACATTAGGTGAAGACATCACAATTTAGGACTGTCACCAATTTACTATTTTTTTATAAAGAATATATCAGGCAACAAGTTTTCTGTAAACTGGAGGCCTATCACTTACTGTAGTCTGCAACTGTAACTGTAAACATGTGCATGCAGTCATAACTTTGTAAGCCAGGTAACTTTTGATAACTTTTTTATTTTAAATAACTTGAATGAACATCTATTTTTAATGTTAGTTGCGGATTTCCTGGCTGGCTTTAATAAAAGATTAAGAGACTGAACCATTGCATACCAGCAAGAGCACACATGGATTGTTTTTGCCCATAGCTGAAGACACAATTTATTGGCTAATAAATGACTGAAATAGATAGACCAGAAAATTGCATTATAAACCATAGAGCATAATTAGTAATGTTTTGAGAAAGAGATTATGAAGGTAAGTGAATTACTTTTGCTTTGATGCATTCTCTGTAATTCCTTTGGCCCCATAGTAGGTTGAAGTGAGGGTCATGCTAGAGTTCATGCAAGAGTGACTTACTCAAATCAGGTATATGTTCTTATCATCTATCCATTAACTGGTCAGGCTATAAAGACAACTAAGAAAGGAAAGCTGTGGCAGAATATATATCTCTACAGAGTATCAAGACATTCATCAAGAGACATTTTATTTACTTAGCTGAGAATGATGCAGTTGTATTTATTAGACAGATTTTTTTTTTGCACTTATATCTGTATCTGTAAATCTGTATCATGCACTAATATTAACAAAATGGCAAAACAGTTAAAGACAAAGAGGAAGACAAATAATTTATATGTATAATTTAAATAATTTATAAAATAAATTATTTATATTATTAATAATACAAATGCATGCAATTAAATAAGTAAAAAAGCAAAGAAATACATTGAGAAAGAAAATTGTATTTATATCATAATAATAAATTAAAAAATTACAAATAAAAACTGATTCTAAGGAAAACTATAACAAAGTCTAACAATTTGTAAAACTAATTACAGATTTTCACTGCTGTTTTAAACAGGCAACAGTGGAACATTCTCAGAAAAAAAAATAAAAATATTTCATTTCATTTTTTATATCATCTGGACTTAAATAAAACATAACCAAAAGATATATTAAAAAAAAAAAAAAAAAAAAAAAAAGATATATTTTGGATTTTATGATTTTAGTCTCCTGAGATACGTTGCCTGATTTGGGTATAAAAAATAACCATGTCATTAATCTGTTGACTGTTACTGCCACTGCATTTTTAAAACAGTTATATCCCATTCTTAACCTGATGCAATGTTGACAAAATTCAAAACCGGTTTGAGATTAGATGTTGTGTCATTAGACCATAGAAACGGTTCTCTAAATTATTTGAATTTCTTTTAATTTGATTCTGTGGTAATTTTATAGTAAATAATATTTTGTAAAATTAATACTTTAAAAAAAGAATAAATAGTTTAATAGTTTAATAAAAAAGTGTTAAACTTCCTTAACTTTTCATATTATTTTTTTTTAAAGTGCTTTATCAGTGCAGATTATCAGCAATAATCTGCTAACTGTTTTCTTTAAAACAAGCCCGAAATTAGGTCTAAATTCCAAAGCATTCTTGAATTTCAATCATTTAAGTTTGAATAGTACATTTCAAATAGAGCTATAGTTTAATCCCTTTTCTATACCCTAAACAGGGTGTCTCAGGAGACACATAGCCTACATTTCAAAACGTGCTAAATAACACCATGAACAACCTGATTTTCTCCTTCAGAACCTTAAGACAATGTTCACAATTAATGTTAGCAGTATTCTTTTTTTTTTTCAGAAGAAAAGTTTAATTTATATTACTTATCTAAATATCTGATTTTTCTGAACCACTGGCAGCCATGTTGGATTTACGTCAGGCTGACTAATTGATCACAAAAAATTTGAAGCAAATCATGTGACCAGCATACTCAAGACTGACCAAGCTGTCATAAGTGATAAAAGATCTGATGAAAAAATCTTTCCTATGCCCCAAAAAATACAATAAAATCTATGTATCTCGTGAGACACGTTGGCGGATTTTCATTTCAACTGACCTAAAGTCTCACACCCACATATCAAAATCACTTTTCATAAATATATACTGTATGCTTACTTTCATGCACACCAACCCAATTCAGACGTGGGAGTGGAAAAACAAACCCTTTGTTATAAATATTAATTGATCGGGGGAAGGAGTTCATGCTATGCTGCCAACAGCAAAGACCAACGCATTCTCACCCCAAGGCGTCACCTTTGACCATGCTTCAATATTTGACGTTTTAGGCGCCCTTTAGCGTCACTTACATGACGCGATCCTACGGCGTCATCTAACTGACGCTAAAGGAAAGCGTCTGTTAGAGGACGCGGTTAGGTTTAGGTGTGGGGTGGGGGTAGGGTACACGCGATCCTAGGGCGTCATCTAACTGACGCTAAAGGGCGCCTAAAGCGTCAGATATTGAAGCATGTCCAAATGCTTCCCAAGGCGTCAGTTAGGTGACGCCTTGGGAGTGAGAATGGGCTGCAAAGACATATCAGATTCATTAACATAATAAAGTGCAATTCTCCAGTATTTACCTCACCCTAAACATGAAACATTTCAAGATTTTAACAAATATATCAAATCAGTGGTTCTCAATTGACTTTTAACTCTCATAATTTGCAAAGCTAAAGTGCTTCCATATCTGATCATTCTGCATGCATAGTATTTAGACAGATCACCGTGCAAATACTGCTCGTCGGTTTGTGTTTTTATCACATGCTAACAACCGGCACTCTTTAGAGAAATAAATTAGCACATCGTTAGACAAAGCTTTGTCACTGCCAACTTAATTAGAGCTAATGCATCAGCAAGCTTGCCTAGTCGAGTTGATTCCGTTAGGGGGTTCTAAAATAGACCAGTCTGACAGCACAAATGTAATTCCACCTTAAAGATGAATTGTCAGTGCCACAGTGTAGCTCCACGTGAACGACAGCTCATAAATACTCAATAGTACATTGCCAAGTAAATAGTTTTAAGGACCCTGAGCAAGTCATTTGCTCTCATTTAAATAAGTGCAGGTGCTTTAGGCTGGTGCAAGTTCTTAAGTCTGAAGCCCATTAATTCTGAATGTTCATTCTTCTCGATCTACAGTGCCTTAGTGCGACAGTTTTGTACCTGGCTCAAACGGCGGGTGCACTAAAATGCCCGTTCATGCATTGCCATCAAGCTGGGTCATGTTTGTGCTGTTCTCAACAGGCAGGCTGTCCTGCAGATATCAGTGGAAGCTCCAGATGTGAAGTAGAACTACAGCTGTAGTTGGCTACAGCTCAATGCACCGATCCACAGGTCCTCTCAGAAACACATGCCTGACAGAAGATGGGGAAAGAGATTTTAGCAAGAACCTCCTCTAGGCTGAGCTCTACCTCATGAATGTGTGAAACTTGTCACTTTAGAGCAAGCAAAGCGACTTTTCACTGCTCCTGTGGTCTCGCAATGGGCTCCCGCTGCTTCTGGAAATTGCTCCTCAGACACAGGACAAAGTCAAAAAGAAAGGAAAATGGTTCTGTTTAACAAAACAGAAAATGGGGGACACCTAACCCCAGCTGCTCCCGACGAGCTAGATGGCGCCTTGTATGGCTGACACCGCCGTCGGTGTGTGAATGAATGAGTGAATGTGAGGCAAATTGTAAAGCGCTTTGGTGGCCATTGGGTCTATGAAAGCGCTATATAAATGCAGTCCATTTACCATTTACTGTATTATGGTTATTCAATTCTAAGCGAAATAAACAGAAATGATGTTCCTGTATTACCATGAGAGCTCCTTCATCTATATGTATTAGATCATAAATGTGTGTAATATCACACTTAATCACAGATGAAACATCATAAGGAATGACAAGCACTAAAATTCATTTATTTGTTTTTTACAGAACTTGAAACCATGAGGATTGGAATGTTCCAAACATTTCAGTTGGGAGACTTATTCATTTCAATTATAAACCTTAATTTACTTGAAAAGAGATATTACTAAGAAAAAAAAAAAAAAAAAAAAAAAAACAAGAGACTGTTACAGCACTTTGTATTGAACACCACTTTCCCCAGCATTGATAATTATGGGTGTGAATTGTGGGGGGCTTAAACAAAATACTTTGTGTGTGTGTGTGTGATACATTTGTATCTAAAATACAATATGTACGGTATACTGTATATAAAACTTGCATAAAAATTAATTTTGTAAATCTACAGTATATAATTCATTAAATATAATAAATAAATAAATAAATAAATAAATAAATAAATAAATAAATAATAAATGTTATATTATATTTTTTTGACTTTTGATTATGAGTATATATTTAGTGTTCAGGCTAACTTGCAAACTTGTGTGGTTACTGAAACACATTTTTTTTGTATATCTACAGTATAAATGGGAGACTTAATTATTTAATTAATTTCAACTTATAACTTCTTAAAAACTTTAATTTACATTTACACACATACGGCACACTTTGCGCAAATAAACCCTAAATTAAACACTGTCACAGCAATGAGGTTTCATTTTGTAGCATTACTACAGCATAAAACCTGTGGAACTAGGCTAGTGTGCCTGAAAACGTTTACTTTGAAGGCAATAAAAAAATAAGCTTTTCAATACCAACCTCATAAAGACAACTTAAATATTAAAGAAAGCTTCATGGTTATTAGTTTAAAAATTGTCCAACAAATATAGAACACTGCCTTCATTTTCATGCAAACAGTCAACATCACTGACCTGGGTATACAGGATTTGCCAGCAGTAAAACAGCAATGATTTCAACATGTTGTTTGCTTGCAATGTAAATGTTTCATCCTCAGGTCAGCAAAAGTACAGTCCGACTCAACTGTGCCTATAGAGAAGGTATATGAAAGTATTTGAGAGTATCTGAGTGTGCCCAGCTTGTGACTGTTGCCTAGAGCAGCAATGTTGGCCTCTCTAGTGGAAATGCATATTCAGGAAACCAAAAACAAATATTCCTGCAGGGCACCATTAAAATAAGGAAAAGGGAGTTCATGGGTGACATGAGCCGTCCGATCGTCTGCGCTTCGGTGGACAGTGGGCCAGGTTGGTTTGATGATTAATGGCTCAGGACTGATGCAGGGGAACATGTGCTAATGGAGAGATTGCACCCAGCCAGACTGAGCTAACATAGCTTCAAGGCTTCTGATAATGTAATTTAACATCTAGCTAATTCTCCTCTGCACAATTCATCATGGTTTTACTCAAGCCAAGGGCCATGAATGGGGACAGATTATTAGACGAAAGGTAAGGTGGTAAAAGTAGAAGTTTAAAAACATACTGATTCAGTCGACACACATTAATCTCATGTCTCTACTGTTGTATTATCTGTATTCATACTCACTTGTGTTGCAGATATTAGGTGCTTTGTTCAGGGGGGAAAGAGCAGGATTATGATCTCAATATATCTGAAGACATGTTGGAGGTGTTAAAGGGACATCATGGTGGCAGAGGGTGCTGCAGGATGTAGCTATTAAATTCTCAGTAGCCTGTGCTTAGAAAAACATACAAAGTTGGCATAAAGGTTCACCCAGAGAAGTCATGTTGACCAAAAAAAAAAAAAAAAAAAAAAACATGTACATGGATTAATTGCTCATAATAAGATCAATAACATGCATTTACAAATTAGTAAATACGAATTTTCATTTCACGCCATCATTAAAGCTTTGATTCAGCATAGTCTAAAGGTTTCTTAAGAAATAATAACAACTAATAACTGAATACACAAAATAATGAGCTCATTTTGGTCTTTGGGTTACAAACATTTGAACACAAAATGACCAAATAATTCATACAATTTTCAGTCAATAATTCACATATGTTGACAATCACTGTGTTTGTTCTTGTGTAAATATTAATGTACAATTACACATAATAATTATAGATATACAATACTTACCAGCAAAATTCAACGCAAACAATATAATAATGATAGCTATTTACTTAAAATTTAAATCTCTCCACTGATGCAAACGAATTGGCTTCCGTTCGTACATTTTGAACATTTTTACATCTTGTATTTGATTTTATAAGATAAAAAACCTTTAGAAACTATGTTGTTTAAAGAAAGCTTCTGCACTGTAAACAATACAATGCACAAACACATATTGATAGGCTAAATGCTGGTGGAGAGATAACTGTTGACATGGTCATTTAAAAAAAAAAGTGAGTTGGTTTAAACCTTTTTTAAGTGTTTTTCACTAATGGATAAGAACATCAAAGACCTGATGTATGTCCTTCAGTAAAAACAGCCATTGTCATCCTAGTCCCCACTGGATTGCTTTGATGATAAAAATGCTCAATAGTGGTTGTCAGTCCTTCTTTGAAATGTTTCAGAAAGTGGTACCAGTCCCTGCTTAGTGTTCTTCTTCATATTCAAAAATTTGCCACAAGACTCGAGAATTGTTAATAGCCAATGTAAATCTAAAAAAAAAAAAAAAAAAAAAAACTCCTTTAAGAGTTAGTCATTTATGTGATCACGCTAATGGGACTTGCATGTCTACAACTAAGTAAACTCAAGGTTGTAAATCAATCTCAAGGGGTCTAGATGTTTCTTTTCGAGACATACTCTACGTGATGCTATCACTACGTCAATCTGACCGACAACTGTGGATAAAACTAGAAAAAAACTGAAATACTACAGTAAAGGATTCTTTGAATGACGGAGGGACACCTTGATCAGTTGGCAGACAGATTTGTATTGACTTTCAGACACAAAAACACAGGGTTCCATGACTTCACTGTACTGTAAGTTGTAATATTGATGGAGACAAAAGGGTTGACCACACTTTTGGCATAAAGACAATTATAGCGCATATGGCCAAATATTTTGTGAGCTTAGAATTATAAGGTTCTATCTCTACTTTTGGTCGAAATTAAGTTTTTGACATAATCTGATCCATTAGGTGTTTATTAATGACTGTGTGGTGTTATTTTTGTAAAAAAAAAATAGATAGATAAAGCTATAATAGAAGATTATACTACAAAAAAAATAAAAAAAGAGATTTCCTTTCCTTTTAAATCCTCACTTGTCTGGCTTATGCTACTCTGAGCAATGTCTGAACTTTGTATTTTAAGCACTTGCGCTGTTTTTGCCTCTTTATGATGACTCGCTTGGTAAGTAGGGATATACTCTTATACTCTGGTTGGGATACACTCTTAATGTTTCGATACAATTTGTCTTGTAATGCTACCCGAATCACACACTGTTCTTTCGTTGGCCAGAGGAGAACTGAGCCTGGTTTCTCCCAAGGTTTTTTCTCCATTCTGTCACGTGATGGAGTTTTGGTTCCTTGCCACTGTTGCCTTGGCTTTTGGATTGCTTTGTTAGGTACATTTAATATTCAACAATACTATTGATCTGTGTTGTATTATTTTCATGTCATCACTGTGAAGCTGCTTTGGTACAATCTGTATTGTAAAAAAAGCGCTATGTAAATAAAGGTGACTTGACTTTCGTCCTCAGTTGTAGGGCCAAACTGTAGCAATGTGGCAAGCAAACTACGGGGACTGATTCTGAATGGATTGAGACAAGCTGCTGAAGGATTCAGCATACTTGGTGAACAGATTATCGATTCACTTTCAGTGGATAACGTCTGTCTGTGGATTTAAGATTTTCAGATTACTGGCCAACTGATGGCTAGATTTATAACCCACTGGCACTTTTTCAGTTTCAGAATAGTTGCTAAGCATCTAAACTGTCTTTCTGACCGTAAACTCCTGAAATTCCTATTACAAGCATGTGGGTCAGCAGCATTTAACCTCAAGTGCAGGGGGATGGTAAGAAGATGGACACCATGGCAAGAGAAGGAAGGTGAACCCACTGTTTTGATTCTCTCTCATCTATCTACATGTTTCACAGCACTTAATTCAGGACAGCGTGGATCTTTCATAATCATCTATGCATCTATGAAGTGAAGACAGGGACATAGATGGTTTGGATTGAAGGTGAAGAAATCTTTTGAAATATTCCCTGACTGACTGACTGAAAAAGACAGAAAACATGACAGAAATGCAGAGGTGCAAGATTGACACCTTGTTTGAAATGTGAAGGTCTGTTATGGCACAGAGAGGGGAATGGAGAGAGCTGTAGTGAAGTTTAGAATAAGTGAAGGGTGAGAAGAACAATAAAGCTGACAAGAGAGAGTAAGTTAATCTGTATTCATGTCTTGACAAGTTGTGAATTCGAAGGTTTTCATGTACTCTATAGACTGATCATACACATCACCTCTGACCTTCAGTTCATTTACACCCACATGTGGCATTTCAGGCATTTCAAGCTAGAACTTGGATCACTTTACATTCACCAAACATGTTCAAGGCACACAACCAAGTCAATATTTCATTATGTCGCAATCGTCGATACGACCTCATTCGACCAAAGAATTTCTATATGTATAATGTTTTCTAACAACATTAAAGTTTAAGTAGTTACAAAAATATAAAGACTTATAAAATGTTTCACTCAGTTATGTTAACTTGAACAGTCTTCATTTCAAATGATTTTTTAGCATAATCCTTGGAGATGAAAAAAAAAACCTTTTTATTGAAACTTATTTATGTAATTCGTAAATGCGGAAATAACGTTATCTACAATATTCGACCAATGTTGTGATCTTGCCATTTCATGTGGACTCAATGTTTTTTTCTCCCAAAAAAAAAAAAAAAAAAAATATATATATATATATATATATATATATATATATATATATATTTCTAAATAAATTTTGTTTTGTAGATGAATGAAATTATAGGCTATATGTTTAACGCAGTTGGTGGAATTGGCATACGTACTCTTGAATTGGCAGACGTTGCCTTAGGCATCATGCCCTCTGGAAACGCGTCAAAGCATTCTCAGGTATAAATATTCAGCATTAATGCAGGTAGGTGATTTTGAATGAATATTTAATGTTGATATACAAAGATTTACATAATGTTAAACCTAATCCTGTTTTTGATTTACTCTGTAAGACCCTTTAGAACAGTGGCTTGGGAAAACAAATGTCAGGCGAAATATATCGAACCTAAAATTAACTTTACTGCGCTCAACCACCGTGAGTGCATTTCACGCATTTGTAATCGTTCACGTTCAGCGGGGAAGAAGGGAGGTCGGACCGTCGGCCCATATCGGGACCAGCGAGATTCTTTGAGATTAATAAATCTATTTATTTACACAGTTCCGGCTCACTTTAACTCCTGTATATGGACAAACAACAATAAATAGACAGAGACAAGATGACATAGAGCTCTTGCTGAAGGCACAGAAGCTAGCACGGTCTGTTTTCAGGTGTGCTTTATAGTTTCCTGGTCGATGACGTCACCCGCCTATGACGTCTCGTCTCTCCATTGGACTGATTGTACACATGCTTCAAGACGCAATCACGCAGGGCCGTTCCCACAGCTTCTTGACGCAGCTCGAGTTTCCTTGAAAGGGATCTAATTTGAAAATCTAGCTGCATGTCTTATGTCCTATTAGAATTATAAACCAAACATTTCTGTGTAATGCCCACTTGTTAACGCTGATGTGCCAGGAATGCTTTATGTGCATTGGATTGTTTTATTAAATACAAATACAATCACCTCTCAGGCCTGGCAAGGAGAGAAAACACAAACACAAAGAGAATTCTCATTAGTCAAAAGCATCTGATTTCCTCACGGTATGGATACAGAGAAGACACAGGAAAAAAAAAAATGAAAGGTGAAAAGGAAAGTTTGAAGGTAAATCATAACTTTAATGCTTTCTGCATGCAATTTGCAACTTAAATAACAAGGGGTTCCCCCCAAAAAATGACACATTGAAATTCAGTCAGTGGTTCACATTAATGTTTGTGCAACACACTTTTGGTACTTAGTGTACCTATAGACTTCTGCTCATGCCCTACTCAAAAAAAAGGGAAAATCGTTCAACTTTAAGAAACTGAGAGGAGCAGCAACGTTTTGAATCTGCAGAGAGGAGATTGCTTTGACTGTCAATGACGACATGCACACCCCATACTTTACGCCACGACTCAGAGCATTCATTCCTGTTCTTTATCTGACAGTGGCTGCCTTGTTGATGTTAAGACCCAAGGATGTGTCTGCAAGAGGAGGAAAAAAGGATCAAATAAGTGAACAATGTGGTAGCCATTCCTATAAAGAAACCGAAGACGCCTTGTGCCAGGCAGCCATTGTTCTCCCACGCTCCACTTCTAACTGAAGTTGGTCGCCTATGCAACGTGGGTCCCAGTTTTTTGAAACCACAGACATGTGGCAGAAATGAAAAAGGATGCATTTAAAAAAGCAATAGAGGGATTCAAACTTAAACGTCAGACGGGGAGATGGAGAGTGAAAAGGAGAGAGACAGAGATATACTGAATGAAAAAGAGTGAGATGTTGCTATTGAAAAAAAAAACAACCGTTGGTTTTTTTTGGATGTATTCAGGAAGTGAGCACAAAAGCCAAGATTTTTTTTCAAGACCGATTGTCTCACAGGTGTTGCAGTGTCCTTGCACCTCTCTCCACAGCCTAGTGGTTGGCCCAATCATTGTGTTGCGAGTGGTTTGTACTTTAGAAATAGTTTAGTAAACTCTGAGCGACTATGCTAAGCCGAGCACATTCTCTCACAAATACTCCACAAATACTGTAAAAAAAAAAAAAAAAAAAACCAAAAAACCAAAAAAAAAAAACAGTGTCAAATAATCTCTTAAAGAGTACATTGTAACACTTCTTGGGCGCATATGGTCCACTCTATCAAGAGTAAAAAAGGTACTGTTTGTAATGTTGAATTTATTATATTTGTTAATATACAGTAGCACTTCCAGTGCAGAGAAATGATACTGAGTGTAGAGTGTTACACTTATTGTTCTTGTGAAAGTTTTACCCTATGGGGCAATTAACACATTTGGTGTTGTTTTAATTATTTTGGATTGCACTGTTATTAATAATGTATTCTTTTCAGTGAAAACATTTTACACTATTGATTTTATGTTCAAACATAACCTCATGAGTCTTCAGACAGATGTATAATTCCAAAGTATAACATGGCCAACGCTATACTTTAAAACACATGCCAGATGTGTAAAAATCAATTAGTCAGTCACAGTCAAGAAATGTTGCACAGAAGAAATAAAATACATAAAATCATAAAATTTGTCTAGACATGAACAAATACGAGTTTTGCACATAATCGACTCCTGGCACAGGAGATCCATTTCCAAAATATTTAATTAAATCAACAGATATCACTACTGCAACTGGGTTGGTTCTTTTTTTTTTTTGATAATGTATAAAGAGCAAATAAATAAATATACAAATAAAACACACACACACACACACACACACACACACACACACACACACACACACAAATACGTCAGACTAGACTTTCAAAACCTAACACCAACTTCAGTGGACACAGGAGAGCATCAACTGAGAGAATTAATTATCAAAAAACTGCAGAAAATGAAAACATATGGGGAAAAAAGACAAGAGTCAGATGGAGAGAAAGAGAAAAAAAAAACATTGTAAACAGTCTAAAGTATATGTTCAGTTCACCCTGTTCTAAATGCTATATTTTTTTACTGTCCACAAGCAGAGACAATATACAAAATACGACCTCAAAAAGCGAGTGCATGGTGGTAAGAAACTGTGTGCTATGCAATTTAAACATTAAATAAACTCTAACTGTGGAGATCAATCAAAGCGTCAAATGGACTCTTAACGCAATGATAAGAAGCCAAGATAAATGGCTGTGAAATGATGCCATTAACTGGGTTGCTGTTTTCATACAATTGTGTTTAAACTTTATGTGAACTGTGACAAAATACTGCTTGTTTGTTGGATTAATTAGTTTGCATTACTGACATTCTGATGGCAGTGTCTATATCATGTCAGCGATATATGTCAGAAAAGTTTTACTTTTGTAAAGTTACACCAAAGATGTGACTTGTAATCATTGCGATTCATGCAATATTTCAAGTATAGAAAGTGGGAATTCAAAGTCCACATGATAGCTCTCTCTTTTTTTTCTCAGTGTTGCCCTCCATTCTCAGCCTCTTTCCCTTGAAGCATCAAACGTCTCACTTCAAAGTGCCTCATTTGTGGCTGCCTCTTTTCCAGGTGCCAATCCCTACCCTTATATATCTGGTGCAATCGACTAAACCCCTCTCCATAAAATTTGATGCAACCAGGGGAGAAGGGAGGGAGATATTAGAATGGCCATATCACAAGGTGATGGGGTCTATTGATCTTTGACTATAATTTTTTAGCACAGAGGGTTATTTGTGAGATACGCTTACAAGTTTGAAGAAAAGACAGACACAAGGTTTTTTTTTTTTTTAGCTTAGCTTTTACTTCAGTGGCCATCAATTCCATTCTTATGTTTGAGATTCACCCATGAAAGAGATGACCAGCTGTAGATATATTAATGGGCAAAATTGTTATACTCAGTATGCTGGCTGTAAACCTTCTTTACAATTAAAGGGGTAATTCAGCACTGATAATATGGGCTTTTCATAGTACTTGTCTGTCTATGCAGTAGAAAGCGCACACACATAGCAAGGGTGAGTCAGTGAATCCATGAACCTAGACAGTAACAGAAATAGGCACAAAGGTCAGAGCATGTCAGAACACCTGCAGGGCCCATAAAACAACTAAGACCCCAAGGGTTAAGTGTGATTTCATTGGGTTGAAATGTGAACGGGAATTTGAGTCCGACTTTACATCAGTATTGATACAGATTTCTGAGTGAAGATAAAAAATAAAATAAAAAAGAGGGTAGGGTTTAGCACATCTCCTCGCCATCTATATCTAGAAACAGACTGATGGATGGAGAGCAGAGATATCAACGCATTCTCACCCCAAGGCGTCACCTTTGACCATGCTTCAATATTTGACATTTTAGGCGCCCTTTAGCATCACTTACATGATGCGATCCTACGGCGTCATCTAACTGACACTAAAGGAAAGCGTCAGTTAGAGGACGCGGTTAGGTTTAGGTGTGGGGTGGGGGTAGGGTACACGCGATCCTAGGGCGTCATCTAACTGACGCTAAAGGGCGCCTAAAGCGTCATATATTGAAGCATGTCCAAATGCTTCCCAAGGCGTCAGTTAAGTGACGGCTTTGGGGTGAGAATGGGCTGGAGATATAGGATCCAAGTCCAGTCCAAGCCATCAAACTACTGTCATCAGAGAAGGAATCACATTCCAGAGGGGAAGCAATTTCCAAATTGTGTCAAAAGATTAAGAAAACAAATACAAAGTTGTCAAAATGGCACAGACTGATAGGCCCTGAACTCAATCTGCTTGGAATCACATCATTCTCGGCACAGCTGATTGGGTCCTGCTGTATCAGTAGCACGCTTGTGCTACACCTTCAAATACTTGGTCAGCATTTTCTGTTGCAGTTTGCAGCGTGCTTTCAGAAACATCCCACCTTCCCCAGCTCCACCTGTATAGATCTGCTATGAGTAATTCATGTATGCTTTTCATGTGAGAAATAACCAACAGCAGCAGCAATGTAGACCTACTCTGCCAAGAACAAACATCAACATTGGCATAACCATTTCCATGCCAAACACTCCAAGAGTTGACATGACAGAAACTTTTTTTTTTTGGATTAACAAAAAACACAAGACTATGATACCTCACAAAGTAAATGAGATCACTTTTTGCGGACTAAGGGATAGTCCAAAAAATAGTCTGTCAGTATTTACTTACTAATTCTAAACCTGTATGAGTTTCTATATTCTGTAGAACACAATTTGAATGATGGGTCCTCATTGACAGGGTGAAGATAGAATGAAAACATTTTTTTATTTTTTGTGAGAACCATCCCTTTTCAAGATGAATGGTAGTAACAAAAGATAGCTTTCTCCAAGTATTACAGACCTCATTAGTTTGAAAACAGTTGTTATTTGCAATTCAATTTGGTGATGCTCATCACATGCATACCTATTGGTCACAGCAGTGATTTTTTTTTTTTAAGCTATTGCAGTGTGACTAAATTTAATGGTGTAAATAAAGTATAAAAGAAATGTTGTATATTTTTTGACACACACACACACACACACACACATCCTCATTACCTGAATTGCAGCGCAGGTGTACAGGTGTCATCCACTCAGCAAGACCGTGTGTGAACAAGACCCTTTTATGCTGCTAAAAACACTGTCAGCATAAACCTCATACTGCTAACAAAGCCAAATGTTTGGCTCCGCAGACTCTTAGATAAAGTGCAGCTCACATGGAATATGTGATGACAGGGCACGTAAAAAAAAAAAGAAGAAGAAAAAAAAATCCCCATGCAGACATATCATGCAACATGATGGTTAATATACTCATTACTGTAGATAAGTATCATAAAAACATACGGGACTCAATCTATCTACAAGAAAACATGAACATTTTAACTGACAACAGTTATGTAGCCATTACAAATGCACTCGCCTCAATCGTTTGGCCTTTCAACCTGCTGGCATAGGATTTTCTGAAGCCTGGCAGAGCAAACACACATATCCAGACATAAATGGATAAAGGGGGTAAGCATTTACAGGAAGACATCACCTCAGGCAGATGAGGGGGCTTTTCTGTAAGGGGTCTGTTTGATAATGGAGAAACCTGCAGATAAGATACAACAAGTGCAATTGTCTCTAATCCCATCCGTCAGGCTTTGTGAGAGCATACAGCTCCACTGACACAAATCTGTACTTAGCAGAATCACAAAAGCTATGGATTTGCTTTCAACCCGAGTACAGTGAGTTTAGCAGAATAATAAATATCTACTGTGTCCAGGAGAAGGGTGAAATCGCAGTTCGGGTGTGTGCATGCAATTCAAAACAGCTAATGTGGGGAAACCTCACACTCTGGGACAGGATAAAGAGTCAGATAAAATGATGTTTTCTTTGCTTTTTTTTCTCCTCATACTAATCTCTTAATCCACTGTTCTTCTAGAAACCAAGGAGAAAGAGGAAGAGGAGAAAGAATGAGGAAAAAGAGTGCGGTAGACGGTGAGCTTGTAAAATGGCTAATATGGAAAGGGGGACATTGTTGTTAATTACAGACACCATCCATCTTACATCATGTCTTTCTATTTTTCACACTAATGCTTGAAGCACTTCACCACAACAAGAGGATCTTCTCTTCTGGAAGAGAGAGAGAAAAAAGGGGGGATTCTGTGATATTCATGCATTTTTATGACACTTCATTTGGTGAAATGTTTTAATTTCTCAAAGAGATACTTGAAAAACTGAGTTCAATAAAAAAACCCAACAGAGTGCAAACAGCTTCTGCCCTCAGGCAGAAAGGCTGCGAAATTGGCAAGCTACTCTGTCCTTGATTAACGGTCAGCTGGAGTTCCTGTTTACAAATTCAGAGTTTTATTTAATTTAAAAGCTGAGGTGTGTAATTGTTATAGTGCTAAAATACTTCCTCTTATCCCCTTTTACTAGACTTGTAGTCAAGACTGCCTAAACCGAGAACAAGACACTAGCAAGACCAGATGGTATCGAGACCAAGACACGACCAAGACAGTCCAAGTCGAGACAGAGACCAGAGGGGAAAAAAAAAAAAACAGACTAATGTTGTTGAAGCTAAGCAATAACGTGTAAGATTTTGTTTTGCATGCATTGCCTGCCTATCTCTGTCGATTTAGAAGTCTCCAAATGAATGCATTCAGCAACTTTTAAATACAGAATTATATTATTAAAAACGGAATTATAATCTTAAGTGCAGGGTCTGAAAGTTGGTTGTTTTGTTGCTATGGTTATACACTCACACACACATACACCGTTGGCGATGCACTCAAAGTCACCTGTCAGATGTGCAGTTACCCAAAATCTACTGAATAAAGTTAAAACACATCATGTAACTGATATGTGTTTTTTCGAAATATTAGTACATAAATGATAATTTTTTTTATTTTTATTTTTTTTAATCAAGCAGCGATCAGTGGCGCGGATACGGTAACAGTGTTTTCTTGTGTGGCTCGAGCACACCGCACTGTTGTCACTCGGACGCGCGCTTCAATCCGTTGTGGATATCTTCGTGGATATTGTAGTAGCCTATTGTATTGCTAAATTCCCTGACCACTATGTCAATTTGAGATGGCCAGACTTAGGGTGCGTTCATGTGCTATGGAAAATATGACATTTACCACTTGTGAACTGGTATTTACAACCCGATCTCACGACCAAATCGTATGAATTCGACGAATGGTTAAAAAGTGGCTAATTCGTAACAATTCATACGACCTCACTCATATGAATTAGTACGATTTTGCTAAATCGTACATATTTTATGAATTGGCCAATTCGTATGAATTCGTACAAATGGCCTACCCCTTTCCCCACCCCTCAACCTACCTATCACGTGGGTTTAGACAAATCGTACAAATTCATATGAGTAAGGTGTCTGTTCTGTATTTAAAATGTACAGTGTATTACAAGTTTAAAAGTTATCCCTAAAGGCCATTGCACACTGAGTACGAAATTTTCGCATGCGTATTTTCGTGTTCGTCAGCCTAAAAATTCGTCACGCATAGAAACCTTGCACACCGAGTCCGTTGCGTATTTATTAAACCTTTGCGGGAAAAAACGCAAAAAAAACAAATGGATTCGTCAAGCAGTGAGGATGAAGAAAGAGAAAATATTACGTCCATCCAATCCTGAAATTGCGCCGAGAGGAAGGAGAGTTCCACCTTATCAGAGTTGCAAATTCATCCTGAGTGATTCAAAATTTACCTCAGAATGTCAGTGGGACAGTTTGATGCTTTGCTAGCGATTCTGAAGCCACATATTAAAAACAAGACCACCAATTTCCGTGAACCAATCGATTCTGAACGGAGACTGGTAGTGTGTCTGGTATGGACCAGGTATGGACACACACACCCGCGCGCGGCCAGGTGGAAGCGCTGGGCAGACAGAACAGCTAGGCTGTTATTGTGTATATTATTGGGTAAATATTGTGCCCAAATAATACATTAGTTATCGAATAAGCTGCTCAATCACACCTTATTCGATTCTAAATTTCAATCTGATTGAAAGATGTATGCTTTAATGTTAGGTTTATTAATTTCATAATCCAATATAGAGAAGAGAACATAAACACTTGATCGAATTGAAAACCGAAACTGAAAGCACGGCGCATATGTTCAATTATTTGAGGACGAGCTCCGCCCGGCCCTGAATTGTCAAAAAACCTCTCAAAATGCTGGCTCTGGATGCGAAAAACGCAGAAAATCGAACCCGATCCGATTAATTTTATGACGGACAAAAGTTTCGGAGGCGGTGGAAGCGTGACTGACATAACGTGAGGTCGAATTTTTTTTAACGTGCGAAAAATTCGGATGCGAATTTCAGACTCAGTGTGCAATGGCCTTAAGTGTATGATGATTCATTAAATATTCATCTACAGTCAAAACTTAAAACATGATTTATCTTTTTTTTTATTTTTTTTTATTTTTTTTTTTATAGTAGTGCACTTTAAAGAAAGAGTTATGTTTAGTTTTGTAAAGACTTAGATTATGTCTGTGGATGTGAGTATGAGATATGTTGGCCACTGATATGTGGATGTGTTTAAATGGAAATTAACAAATGGAACTGAAACATGTTTACACCAGGGAAATGTTATATTGTTTATTGCATGTGTTAGTGTTAATAGTGAACCTCGATCAAAATCATTTGTTACTCCAGTTACACCATTTGAAATTCATAACATAAGCTATATTTTTTGTCATTTCCACCACCATAATCTAAATCACAGAATGCTATTAACTACAATGCATACTTTGAAATGTGTTGGACACACTGATGTGAATTTGTATTACTTTTGTTTTTATCATATCAGAAAAAAAAAATTAAAAAGAAGAAACATGACAAAACATTTGACCAATAGAAGACAAGGAGAAGTGTTCAGAAAACTTCGGGAAAACAACAGACGTATTTGTAATTTAACTATCAAACTGTTGCCGTGTTTGCATCACCATTTCTTCTTTTTAAACATTCTCAACCAGTTTCCTTCAGGGAACTAAACAGGAAGAAATCCTGCTACATGATTTATTTGTGTGCATTTGTCAAACAAGACTAGCTATTTCACAACCAGTCTTGGAGTTTAAATCTTATTTTTCATCACTTTGGGCTGGCACGGCACAAATACAACAGAAGGCATCCCATAGAGATGTAGAGCAACTGAGGGTTCAATACTTTGCCCTCTTACAATCTTCAGATAATAAGAATTATATGGTCAACAATACCTGCTGCCACACGTCCTCTGGAGAACTGGAAATCTCTACAACTCGACATTGCATACATGGTTGCATCAACATCTATTCTTATGTCATAGAAAGCGAGGATATTAATTTTCATCATGCATATTAAATAATGTATTTATACCCATACCTTCATACCCACAAGTTTCCCGATTAAGATAAGCAATACACAACATTACTGAGTTTCAGAGGGCCCTTAAAGAGACCCTATCATAGCATTTGAAATGTTCCTATTTTTGTTTTTGGAGTTCCCAAAAACAGTTTAACGTGCATGCAAGGATAAAAAAAAAAAAAAAAAACGAACATTTTATTTGTCTTGTGATATGCATTTATTTTTCGTTCGACGATTCATTTTCCCAAACAACTCCTTTGAGATATGCGAATCTGCGGCGATTGGTAAAATGACCCAGTCAGTTGTTATTGGTAAACCGTAGGCATAGTGTTTGAACAAACATGTCAGAAAAAGTGCACTTTCCACACGGTCCCTTACTCGCGTCTCCGTCAAGAGCAAGCTTTCCCGGCGAAACATTGCGGGGGCTTTTGAAGTGCAGTGCTTATTATATAGAGCAAAGTCATATTTGGCTAAGTTGTTTAGGTGGTAATTGCCATTTTTCAATGAATGTCTGGTGAATATCAAAACTAACTTTACCCCGCTAGAAGCGGAGTGTGGAGTGTACACAACACAATATAACTATATTTTGAACGCTACAGAAAACATAACATCAAACATTATTAATATTACTTACAGATTGTGATTCGGAGGAGGACGAACCTGATCCATATACACTGGATACTGAGCCCTCCTTCAGGAACAACCGGCTTGCGAATCCACATATGAATTAATTTAGGTTTTTGAATTTTGAATGTTTCGTCATTAAAATGATGAGAACACAAGGTTCGGGCGTTGCAAATATGAACTCTGGCGACTGATTCTTCACATGCTCGTCCCTGGACAATGGAAACAAGTGGCTGAACTGTCTTTGCAATGTAGAACACAGCGTCTTTTCGACATGATGTGATTCAGCTAAAGTATTTGAATGTGTTCTAGACTAGACTTCAAGTTTACACTTCCGTATGCGCGCGCAGTTGTTGGGAGCGGCCAATGACCTATCTATGGCACGATGTAACAGCTAATGACTTGTTTCAAAAACAATTCATTTCATAGAATCAGAGTCGACTCTCACTTTTGAAAGACAATAACTTTATATACGGTGCACTTTCAGATATAAATCTTTGCAGTATGTTTTCATTCTCTTAGAGCTATATTCCACACCACATGAACAGTCATTTTCAAAAATCCATGATGGGTGCTCTTTAAAGAAGGAATTGTGTCATAATAAAGAAGAATTTCTTTTCTTTTATTTATTTTTTTTTAAAGTTTTGTCTTAGCCCTGGTACAGCCCTGGTCTCAACCAATCAGAGACTTAATTATAGCAGAGAAGGGATGAGTTGTCCTAAGGGATGCTGTGCATGCTGTGTCCCTCTTGACAAGTTACTGTGGTGTTTGAATATTAATGGAAATTATAGCAAGCTCTGGCTTGGGAATGTGTTAAAGTGGAGAGCCAACAAATGCATGCAAAAACAAGAGCTGAGAAATTGGTTTTGAGGGCCATTTAATATGTTATTGTCTATGTGTGTCCGCGTGTGATTGAAAATATGTGTGGGTGTGAGGCAGACATTACTTTTCTCCCATTATTTGGCACCAGAGATCTTTATGTGTGAACATGGCTGGAGTATGTTCTTAGATTTTTGTGAGTAAGACTGTGATAGGAAAAGATGCCACATACCATCCTAATTTCTGCCTTATGGTCTTGGGGGAGTGTATTAAATCGTGTTGTGTAAAACTCAGGGCCACTCCAGTCGCCAGGTATGGGTCCTGTGGGACAAAATTAGCTGTAGTGGCAGGATTTGTTGAGAGAAAGAGTGATAGAAAGAGAGAGAAATGGTCAGATATGTGGTTGTCAGATATCAAGCACCCTGCAACGGTGAGCTATGACACAGACACTGTGGGCGTAGGTTTAGCTCCTGTCACCAGAACAACAATACACTATCTTATTAACACGTCATATACCTCCTCTCTGTCACCACGCTCTCCTGTCAGACTGACACTCACACCTCTGCCTTAGGCCCCCTTCAGTCTCTCTCCATCTAACTCAATCCTCCATCTAGCCTCAATCACACAATGTTGTTTATTTCCCCATCTGTCTCTCATTTTCTTCCTCTTTCCTCCAGTTTTAACTTGTTTATTAGTTCATTTATATTATTTACCTCATTAAATTAATAGTTCAACCTAAATTTAAAGGGGTCATGATATGATTTTTTTTTCTTCATTTTATTATGTTCCTTGAGATTCTCTTATTATGATACAGGTCATTTTTATTTATTTATTTATTGATTTATTTCACAGTCATATAATTGCAAAAAAGATTCTTTTCAACCCTCATTTTGACGCTCTCTCTGACAGCTGTGATTTATGTGGCTGTATCCCTTAAGGCTTGTCAGTAAACGGTAATGAATTGCTAACATCCCTGGATAAAGTACCAATGAGCTACTCTTGCTATGAGAATAAGTGTTTTGACATTATCTATAAAAAAAAAAAAAGTCAAATTGTTTACTTATGATTTGCTGGAGCTGCTGTAAGATCCAGTAGAGTTGGCTGCAGTTAAATGCTCTGTACAAACATAAAATTCACGGACGCAATCCAGGATGCCATTAAATAAAAATCCACATCACATGGCTTGACAATAAGGGATCAGTGTAAACAACACTCGGGACAGTTGACGGAACCGTCACTTGCCAGATCGGGCCAGTGCTGCATTATCACACACAAGCTTATAATGTACATGTCTTTTTAAGCCTGGTCAATTTAAATATTCAATCTCAAGAAGATAACTCAATTCGCTACTCCAGAAAGCTGCCTCCACACAAATTAAGTTCTCCTGGAGACTTCTTGCACTTGAATGGACATATATTCACACAAAATTAGTATTTTTTTAAAGGCAAAATAATTAATTTTATTTTTTTAAAGGCATCCCTTTTTCTTACTTACATTATTTATGTAAAAGAGTGTGATCATATAATTTAACGCTAACCAAAGGTTGATGGGAAAAAAAAAATATGCTGCGTCAAAAGCATTAAATATTAATAATTATTAATATTAATAATAAAAAAAAAACTCATTTCTATTTTTAAACTGAAATCACATGCGTTAACACGTTAATTTTGACACCACTAGTAAACAGATTTTGGCAAATTTGATGTCCTGACCCCTAAAATTCAGTCATAATTTACTCAGTGTCATGAGTTATTTAATAGCAAGCTGCTCTTTTCCATACAATGAAAGAGAATGGTGACCACAACTACAAACCAGATTTTTAGGGAATAATGAGTTGAATTTGTATCTCTTTTTCCCACATTTTGTATTGTATGTGGCTTCAGAGGACTTTCAGTACATGTGTTGCATGAACAACTTTTATGATGATTTTTTGGAGTTTGCCAGCACCAGTTTCCATTGACTTTTTATGGAAAAGTGCAGCTTGGACTTAAACGTCTCCTTTTCTTACAAGTTTGCAACAAAATTCATACAGGTTTGGAATGAAATGAGCATGAATAAATGATGACAGATTTTTTTTCTTTTTTTTTCTGAAATGTTCTTTTAAACCTCGTCATCCTCCTTTGTTTAATATTTCCTTTGTTCCTTTGTGAGCTTTTGTTGCTTTTTGTTCTTATCCCCTTGTTTTTTCTGTCTTCTCTGCAGCATGAGGTTTGGGCACAGAACTGAGGACAGGTGCAGACTGCTCACTGCTGATGTATGCTTTAATGTTAGTGTGCACACCTGCTTGTATTCAGAGTGTTAGCAATCACCGAAGCAACAGCAAGACACGCAGCTCAAGAATTTAGGCATGTGAATGGAATACATGATTTGGTGTTTGGAAATAAGAAATAATAGTGATCAATGTTAATTTAATAGATTAATGTATTCCTGTGATGGACAAGTTGATTTTTCATTTTTCCAGTCTTCATTGTCACGATAAATCATTCTAATATGCTAATTCCAACCCGATCTCACGACCAAGTCGTACGAATTCGACGAATGATTAAAAAGTGGCTAATTCGTAACAATTCATACGACCTCACTCGTACGAATTAATACGATTTTGCTAAATCGTACATATTTTACGAATTGGCCAATTCGTATGAATTCGTACGAATGACCTACCCCTGACCCCTCCCCTAAACTTAACCATCACGTGGGTTTAGACAAATCGTACGAATTAGTACGAGTGAGGTCGTACGAATTAGTACGAATTAGACACTTTTTAATCATGCGTCAAATTCGTACGAATTGGTCGTGAGATAGTGTTGGCTAATTCAGTGGTCAAGAAACATTTCTCATTATTTTTAAGAATGAAACAAGTTATGCTGACAACATTATAAATGTCATAAATGCCACTGTTGATAAAAGTAATGCATGAATAAAAGTATTGATTTAAAAAGTACTGTAGTGGCGAAAGCGATAACATACACAATTACACAATTACACAATTTGCATGTTAAAATGTTCAGTATCTAGTATATCTGTTTTTATGCTACTTTCTCTGTACATGTGACATAAACTTGAACTTTTCTCCTTATGTGTATTTCTTCGCATTACAAATAATTGTACCATGCTAACAGGCTCAGTATTTCTAACCTGACACTGTTTTCCAATTCTCTTTCCATCTATCTCTCCCTCTCTCTCACCTCCAGTTCACAAACACTCATTCTTTCTCACACTTTCTCTCTCTCTCTCTCTCTCTCTCTCTCTCTCTGAGGATTGTGGGTAGCGCGTGAGAGTGTTTGCACTAGAGCACGTTGTTTTTCGGCGTTCTCTGTTTTTCTATTTTTCTCTTTTTAATTATTAAACTGAAGTAAAATAAATAAATAAATTGCAGCGCGCTGACTACGGTCAGCGCATTTTTGCGCGCGCAGGTATGGAGTTAGGCAGTGAATTTTCCCGTTTGACCCTCGACCATGGTTGCAAGTGTACACCGGATGACTCTACGTCCATTGAGGATGTACTGATAGCGATCGGCGAACAGGTCGGTGGTTTAAACATTAAATCTGCCTCAAGGATGAATAGAGCACTTGTTATCTTTCTTAAGGAAGTTTCAATGGTCGATGAACTGTTAGAGAAAGGACTTATTGTTAATAATACATTCTTGCCGGTAATGCCTTTGTCAAATCCTTCTAAGAAAGTTGTACTCTCAAACGTACCACCGTTTATAAAAGAAGGAACTTTGAAAGGAATTCTTGAGCGCTACGGAAAATTAACTGCTCCAATTAAGATGATTCCGTTGGGTCTTAAAAATCCAAACTTTAAACATGTCATGTCTTTCCGACGTTTCACCTACATGATACCTAATTCACAAAATGAGCCGCTCAATCTGGTGCTAAAAATAGCAGTTGATGGTAAAGATTATACAATCTTTATCACTTCAGATAATTTGCGCTGTTTTTTATGTGGTGAACATGGACACCAGAAACAGACATGTCCCAAACAACAGAACGTTAACATCTTGGCAGATTCACAAATAATTGTTCCGGAGGAAAATGCAGGTGTTCAGGAGAATGCGGGCGTTAAGGGGAAAAATGCGGACGATAAAGAAAAAAACGCGGCTGTTCAGGAGAATGCGGCCGATAAGGGGAAAAATGCGGTCGCAGAAAACAACGCGGCCGTTTGCGAGGTAGACGAAGTTGCTGAGAGAAATGTAGAGATGAATAGTGAAAACACTGGAGATGGCATAGGTTCTACAAGTGTTAATGCTGTAGGGGAACAAAATGAAAGTACAGAATCACAAAAAGTTACTTCTCAGGTCAAAAACAGAGATGAAGCTCAAATGATGGAGTATGTAGAAACAAATTGCAAAAATGATGAAAAATCAGAAGTAAATGAAAGTTGTAGTCAGTCATTTACAGCCAGCTCTAGTGGCGCCAGGTCTGAAAGTGATTCAGATGAATGTGAGACTGAGAGTGTAGGGAGTTTTTTTATGGGAGACATTGACTCTCAAACAGGCACATCAGAATTGAGTGGCTGTGAAATAAAAATCTATTCTACAAAAGAGATTAGTGCTTTCCTTGACGAAACAAAAGGTGTACGGAACCCACAATTTGAATTGTTTTTTCCAGATTTAAGAAGTTTTTTAGCATCTTGTAGAGATGTCATGATAAATACAACCATTGAAGAGTTTAGCAGACAAAAACGTTATCGTCTCAAAAAAATTATGACTAAAGTAAAGAAGATGATTTGTCAAGATACGAAAAAAAAATAGTCATTAGGAGTTCCGAGAAAGACAGTGTTGTATAAATATCACCCGCTGGTTTAAGATATTATGACATCCTTAAATATCGGATCGTTAAATGTGAATGGATGTCGAAATAAAGAAAAAAGAAATGCACTTTTCAAATTTTTGGCTTTTAAAAAGTCAAGTGTGATTTTTTTACAAGAAACACACACAGATGGTTTTAACCAGGCAGAATGGCTAAGTGAATGGAGAGGACAGGTATTTCTTAGCCATGGTTCCAGTGTAAGTGCTGGAGTCGCTGTTCTCATATCGGAAAGCGTTCAGGGTAATGCTTCCAATATGATCGAAATTATTCCTGGAAGAATGCAGCGGGTGGATATTATTTTGCAAGGTCTGTCTTTTTCTTTTATTAATATATATGCGCCTAATGTTGGGTATGAACGAGTTTTATTTTTTAAGAAATTACAGGACGCA
The DNA here is from genome assembly GCF_988280905.1 of Pimephales promelas. Taxonomy (NCBI): domain Eukaryota; kingdom Metazoa; phylum Chordata; class Actinopteri; order Cypriniformes; family Leuciscidae; genus Pimephales; species Pimephales promelas. The sequence continues at coordinate 25,135,151 of NC_142777.1, forward strand.
ATGTCTAGTATTCCTTGTGATAACTTGATCATTGTGGCTGGGGATTTCAATTGTACTCTTGATAATACAGTTGATAGGAATCATGACGAACCGCATCCTAATTCTGCTGAAGCTCTTAAGAAAGTGGTTAATTTTTATTCTCTTGTAGATGTGTGGAGACAATCTTTCCCCAAAAGTAGGCAGTATACATGGCTGAAGGTTAATTCCAATACAATATCGGGCGCTAGATTAGATCGAATATATGTTCAAAAATGTCGAAGAGAAAACTTTTATGATTGTAATATTGTTCCTAATCCAATTTCTGATCATTTCTTTGTCTCTGTTGTAGTTACAACATCGAGTAATACTTTTAAATCTTATTGGCGTTTTAATAATACTCTGTTACGAGATCGCACGTTTGTGCATTTATTTGCTTTCTTTTGGAGAGCTTGGAGAGAGAGAAAGACAGAGTTTAAGTCCCTGAGTCAGTGGTGGGATATCGGAAAAATCCATATACAGTCTTTTTGCCAACAGTATGTAAGAAATAATACAAAAGAAATTCAGAAGAAAATCGAACACTTGGAACAAGAAATAATGAGATTGAACAGCTCCATAAGTGAAAGCACTGGAACAAGTGCAGATTTGCTGGAACAACATACTTTTCTTCTGAAAAATTTGCATGAAGAAAGAGATCATGGCATAATGGCACAAAAAAGATTTACTCAGCTTAACAGCATGGACTCTTCAACAACATTCTTTTTCGCTTTGGAGAAAAAAGTTCGAGAAAATAAGCTAATTACTCATCTAAAACTGTCTGATGGAAGAGAAACAACTGAAAAGAGAGAAATTACCTCACAAGTTTTGTCTTTTTATGAAGAACTGTATAGTGCTGAAACTTGTGATTCTGAAGCAACAGATTATTTTCTTACTGAAATTCCAAAACTGAATGAAGATGAGAAGACACAATTAGAAAAACCACTTTCATTTGAAGAGTTGAGTGAGGCTGCTATACAGCAGTCTGTGGGACGATCTCCAGGACTGGATGGACTGACTTCCGAGTTTTACAAGGCTTTGTGGTCATTGATTGGACCAGATCTGCATTCTGTGTTTCTTGAATGTGAAAAATCAAGAATCCTTCCTCTCAGTTGTAGAAGAGCAATAATTACGTTACTGCCAAAGAAAGGAGATCTAGGACTTTTGAAGAACTGGCGGCCTATCTCCCTTTTAGGGATAGATTATAAGATACTTTCAAAAGCATTAACAAACCGCCTGAAAAATGTTATGGCTTCAATAATCTATAAAGACCAGTCTTATTGTATCCCAAGACGTTCTATCTTTGATAACCTTTTTCTTGTACGAGATCTGTTGCAGTTTACTGAGATTTATGGGCTTGATGTTGGTCTTTTATCACTTGACCAGGAAAAGGCGTTCGACAGAGTCGACCACGAATACCTTTTTAATGCCTTAGCAGCCTTCGGATTTGGAGATCATTTCATCTCATGGATCAAGATCCTTTACACTGATGTTTTTAGTATGATGAAGATAAACGGAACACTAACAAGAACTTTTCCTGTGCGCAGAGGTGTAAGACAAGGATGCAGCCTCTCAGGACTCCTATACGCAATATCTATCGAACCTTTATTGAGAGTTCTAAGAGAAAAACTGCAAGGTATTTCAGTCCTCAACCCCAATATATCGGACACTACTGTAGTAAGGCTTATTGCTTATGCTGATGACATTACAGTCATAATAAGATCCCAAGAAGACATTTTCCAATTGAGCAAGTGTCTGGACTGGTTTCAAAAAGCATCTTCAGCGAAGGTAAATTGGAACAAAACGGAAGCATTACTTTGTGGTCAGTGGAAGGAAGAAGCTCCACCTCATCTTCCACAACAGTGCCACTGGAACACAGAGGGATTGAAGATCCTTGGAATCTGTTTTGGCACTCAGCAGTATATGACAAGGAATTGGGATGGAGTGGTTGAAAAGATATTGGGACGATTGAAGAGGTGGAATTGGATTCAGCCACAGTTATCATGTAGAGGCAGAGTTTTAGTGATAAACAATTTAGCTGCTTCAATGTTGTGGCATCGACTAACTGTTTTAGACCCTCCTGCTGGACTTTTACAGTTACTCCAGAAACATTTTGTGAATTTTTTTTGGGGAGGACATCATTGGGTCCATTCAGGCATACTGAGTTTACCTGTGTTTGAGGGTGGTCAGGGTCTCATTGATCTAACTGCTAAATGGAAAGCTATGAGATTACAATCAGCTCAAAAACTGCTGTATGACATTGATCCACAACCGTGGATTATGTATGGTTTAGCAGTGTTAAGAGCGGTTAGTAAAATTGGACTTGATAGACAATTATTCCTCATTTCTAACAATGCTATCAAAAGGTTTGGTATAAAAGGATTCTACCAGTCTGTATTAAGAGCATGGAGTATGTTTAAGATGGAAAGAGAGGATCATTTTGGTCTTGAAGAACCGCTCTTTCATAATCCATGGTTATGCCATCCGTCTAACTTGCCAAGTACTGAAATTAACACTTTTATTTCATCTGGTGTGTCAAAAGTGGCAGATTTAGTTGACACAGAACATAGTACATGGCTTTGTGCACAAGAAATAACCAAACAAATGGGTAGGAAGTCAGAAAGAATAGTGCAGAATGTTTTAAGCAAGTTAAAATCGTCATTTCCTACATCATTTAATAAGTTTCTTGAAAACTTTTTTGTTGATGGATTAAACCAAAGTTCTTTTCCTGAATTATTTGTAACACCATATAATTGGCAGGATAATGGACAAATGAGACAACTTCTTTCCTTTAAAGAACTTCTGCATGTTTCTTTTTCAGACAGTAGTAAGCAGCTTTTGTATACAGCTTGTGTGAAGTCAAGATTTTGTGAACAACTTAAGAATAAGACAGATACAAAATGGAGGAGTTATTTATCTGCTCCTGATGTGCAATTACCTTCATGGCGTTTGTTTTATAAAAGTCCATTGCCAAAACGATCAGGAGATTTACAGTGGCGTATCTTGCACTGTGCATTAGCAACAAAAACTTTTTTGTTCAAGTGCAACCTTAGTACATCTTCTGTTTGTAAATTTTGCAATGTATCGGATACTGTGTTTCACATTTTTTTCGATTGTTACAAAATTTTACCTCTTTTGAATATTTTAGAAAATATATTTGAAGGTTTTGGTTGGAATTTTTCAAAAACAGTATTTATTTTTGGGTCTAAATATATTAAGTCTCAAAGTGAGTCCTGCACCTTTTCCAATTTTTTGATTGGTCAAGCAAAGTTAACTATTTGGAAAGCATATAAACTTGAAAATGAAGATAAAAGGATCAATATGGTAGAATTGTTCAAAGCTTTGGTAGAATCCAGAGTTAAAATAGAGTATGAATTTTATAAAATGAATAATGATATGCACATTTTTAAGAGAAAGTGGTGTATAAATGTTAATTTTATTTTTGTGAATGATGATGATAAATTAGTGTTTCAGTGGTAATGCTGAAATTTGAAGGAATTAATATTGTTATTTATTACTCATTGTTATTAATTATGAAAATGTGATTATTGTATAACATGAATAGAGAATAAAAAGAGTTAAACATCAACATCTCTCTCTCTCTCTCTCTCTCTCTCTCTCTCTCTCTCTCTCTCTCTCTCTCTCTCTCTCTCTCTCTTGGTGTTCAAGCCTGGCATGCGGCACCTTATTTATTTAAATTATTTTGATTTCCTCCACATTCCTGGCATGTGTAGAACTGGGATGGCTGATAGCTGACACTCATTTGTCAGGCTCGCTGTGCTACCTGTCAATTACAAAAGAATACTGAAAGTTTGGCACCAGGCTATTAGAAGCCAGTCTTGGCTCTAACAAGCAAGCATTAACAAGACCGAAGTTGTTGCCTGTCTTTCTCTGTCTCTCTCTCACTTTCTCCCTCTCTAGTTACAGGGAGAAATAATAAGACGCTTGAGCAAAGAGAGCTTGGGGGTAAAAAGGAACCACATTGTGTCGTTATAACTGTGCCGCCCAGCACGGAGCCTGCTTGACACTTGATTCCCTGATCTAGGATCAGCAGCACAACGATGGCAGCCCCTTAAATGGCACCGCAGGGGCCCCCGGGTGGAGATGTGGCCCTCAGACCTGTGACATATGCTGTCCATGCCAGCAGCATCATATGACCTAAGCAGAACAGTGTTGTTAGTCATTATGAAACCCTATTTATTACCAGTCACCGTATGGTCTGTTCAACACACACACACCCACGTCACTGTCTGGAATGGGCACGCGAAGCCACTACAGTGGACCTGTGATGCTGGGCTATTTAAACAATCCCTTGACATGTCTGCAGACCTTACTGACATCATTATGGAGTAATGAGTATGTTTCTCCAGCTTGGTTAGGGAAGCTTGATTTTGGCAAAATGGCATTATGTCAGAACAAACTGTAACACACGCATATGCACAGAGGAAGGTGTGTTTATATCACTGTACTATAAAAACAACAGTATGTAAATGCAGACAACAATAAAGCTAAGCTACAAAAGCGCTTGTGTTTTTCACGCTCAAACTGCAACTTCTGAATGCAATTCAGGATACAACAGGGAAAAAAGTGAGAAGAATGACAAACAAAATGCAGTGAATAAATGATGTACTGCTATATGTGAAAGAACACACAAGCAGAGGAGAAACATTGATATATTTTTCATTTAGTATGGAGTTAAATAACAGCAGTAGTAATAATAGTAGTAGTAAAAATAATAATTAAATATACAAATCACATTTTTAAAGGGATACTTCACCTCTGGAAAGATGAATGTGTATTTAAAATGGGTCATTTCTCTATTAGAAATATGAAATTATTTTTGAATTTGGAGCTTTCTAGACTGAGAAAAGACAGAAAATGTATTTTTTGACTTATGTGGATGAAAGACAACAATTCCCAGAATGCACTTGCTTCGCTCCCCTAGAAGGCCATGCCTACCGGTAAAAGACCGCAGTAGTTAAACAACAAGTGTAGCAGGCTACTAGCGAGTCTCCGTGATGAGTCTACCCGGGATTTCGAGATCACCCAAAATGTGCGGGAATCGGCTTTTGCGTTCTACAGTCGCCATTCATTATGTTTACTATGGCGAGCAGGATGAGTGAGGGCCGCGGGAGAATGACGCGAGGCCGGTGGCGTGATTACTGATGAGAGACACCCGTGAGACGCACCTGTCTCATTTCACACCGAGGAGTGGGAATTTTCTAAACACTGATAAAACGCACAACAACCGATCACTTGTTTAGCATTCATGTAAAGTCTACATTCAGATTCGCCAATCGGAATAAATTCAGTAAGATTGAAACAAAAGCTGTACATGTAACTGACTCAATTCCGCTTCAAGGCTATTCTTCTGTAGCATTTAGCAACTGTGAAATATTTGTCAAACTTGTGGCCACATTTAATTTTATTGACACATTTTAAAAAAAAAAACCCAGTTTAATTAAGTAGTTTAGGTAACTGTAAGATATAAAGTAAGAAATAGTCACACAATAAATTAATATGTTGATGAATGAGATAACTGTGAGTCTCAGTAGCATTCTAAGCATTAGCGACTTCCAGTGCTTTCTGCCATGTTTTTACTCTTCCACGAATGCTGTTATGACTCAGAGGAAGATCATTTGCTGCTCATACAGCATGTCACTCATATTGGGACTCATTTCTCAATGTAGAAACGAGCGCAGAAATCATCTTGCGACAGGGTTTTTATGAAACATTCGTATGCTGCCAATCCCATATTAATGATTGTACTTTGATAAATGTTCCGGCTGAAAACAATCGTCATTCAAATATCACGCCCCTAAATGGCAGATGCTGGACTTCATACAGCAGCTTTTCTTTACTCTACTTTGCTTGATCATAATGTACATGAGTGCATTTACCATGAAAACTCCAGGAGAGTGGACAGCACTCATTAATTACTGCCAAATGCCAGAGGGATTAAAAAAGCAAACTGGTGGTGGCATGATTGGATGCAACGTTTAGACACATCTGCCGTGATCAGTAAGCACTTAACTCTCGCATGATAAGGTGTTTGATCCAGTGAAAACGTCAAGTCAGTTGAAACAGAATAACAAGTTATTTCCTTTGGGCATGGAAGCAAAAAAAGTGATTGTTTTACTTTTTCTCATTTCCCTCTATCAGCATATTTTAAAGGCATAAAGACAAGAGAGATAGAGTGAGGGATAAATTGGGGGTTTTGTGAAATGAAACAATGCAGACTCAAGCAGGTCTCTGTTGACCAAATGGTGCCATATTTAGGGAAAATGTATAAGACTGCTCTCCTGGTGAAACTAAACAACACATAAGCAAGCTCTCACTGCATTCGCTCACTGCTAATTGGATGTTCAGCAGGATACATTCTAAATCCCCCTCAATACGTTTTCCGCTTAACAAAACATCAGCCACTGCCTTTCAAGCATGCAAATGTGTCCATGACATCAATTGTTCAAATGCATTAATCGTTGGGGAAGAATCAATGAAATCATTTAGAATTCAAATCTAAGAGAGGACACACGAGAGGCATACCAACTTAAGTGAATTTACTTTCATTACAGAAGCAATAAATAAATAAATAGAATAATAACTCTAAAAACAGAACAGTAGAAAAATAACATGTGTTAGTAAGTTTCACAAATTTGAAATGTCAGCTCATACACTTTCCGACCTTGCCAAACATTCAAATTTCCAGTACAAGTATATTGGAAAGTATTGACACTATCTTCCTGTTCTGCCTTGCCGATTCACAATCAAAAAACACCCCATTTTGACCATGCTTCAATATCTGACGCTTTAGGCACCCTTTAGCTTCAGTTAAATGACGCCCTAGGGTCGCATGTAACCCTAATCCTACCCCTACCCCTACTCCTAACCCAGACCTAAACCTACCCGCGTCATCTAACTGACGCTTTTCTAGATGGCTCTGTAGGATCGCGTCATGTAACTGACGCTAAAGGTCGCCTAAAGCGTTGAATATCGAAGCATGGTCAAAAGGTGACGCCTTGGGGTGAGAATGCGTTGAAAACACAAATGCCACGCAGAACTTTTGACAGTCTATGCTTCCCCTGAGGGGCAATATTCTTCACACTTAGCATCTAATAGCCTCTCGACTCATCCAAAGAGGGAAGCAGTCCAGCGTAGATTATTTCACTTTGTCTGTTTATCTCAGTCAGCATCAGCCAAAATGTATCCCTTTCCACTAGGTTCACACAGACCCAACAAACGCCAACAAGTTCACAACCAACAACTTCCAACAGTTATTGGATTTTATTATTAGTATTGTCATTGTGTTGAGTCTTTTGGTGGTAGCAGTTGACAGTTCTGTTCTCCAACATTATAAAAACATTTTTTTTTTTAGGGCAGTCATGTAAAGCTGGTTTACTTGACTTAACAACATATATTTATATTTAAATAAAACTAAAAGTGGGTTTGGCTTAAATGGACAAAAACAAAAGTACATGCATCCAAAAAATAAAAATAAAAAAAGGTGTGGGCGCTTGAGCAAAAATAAAGTACACACAGTAAAATGGTTAGGCACACTACTTGTTACTGCCATTAAGATGCAGACACAGACATGCAGGACCATGAATATATTCACATTATTCTTCACATTAACATTAAGATTTTACTTCAATTCAGTATTGGAGACTTTGGCATCTTGTCTGGAACAATCGTTATGTCGGTGTGAACTAAACAGTTATGGAAATGTAGAAATTACATTTTTTTCTGAATTGCTAAAACACTAAACCCCATTCTCTGAACCAAATTCTCAATAGCCGAAACCAATTTGTGGAATAAATCACTCTTTCTGTAAAACATTAAACAAGTTCAGGTGGTTAAAACACTGTTTGCAAATTTCATTCACTCTTTTTTTCAAAACTCTAAACACATTCTCACTCACTAAAACACATTTTGCACTGTGATGCACTTGTTTCAAAACGCTAAACACAGGTAGCCGAAACTTAAACACAACTACAACATAGTTGTCACCGTTTACACACAACGACTCAAAATTGTTCACACTTATTTCTAATGATGTGACCAAACCAACTGTGCATAATACAAGAGAGTTCAGAGCCCCAGCATTTACTCAAAATGTTGCACTGAATGTTAATACCAACAATGGATGGACAAAAAATATAAGTGGGAGAGAAGAAAGAGTATGTGTGTAAGAAGTGGTGAACGAGGAGGATGAGGACGAGGACGAGGACAAAGGAAGAGCAAGGTGTGGAGAATGTTGTCAGTGCTGACTCTGATTTAGGGTTTTCCCTTTCCCTCAGAGATGATATAGTCTGAGATGTGGAGAAACTCTTCCTGCCGGACTAACATGAAGACATGATGCTGAAGCAGAATCAATCTCTCTTACTGACCGTGATTCTGCAGTGTATTTTACTGTAACATGCTTTTCGTTGAGATTTCATTTTCCTTTTTTTTTTCTTCTTTTTTTACTGTAACCTTTTGGCTTTTGTAGTCAGGCCGTTGTATTTTCACTGTTGTGAATGGTGAATTTACACAAGTGGTGAATACTGTATACAGACATTTGATAGGCCTACTATAATATTCAGTACAATACTATACTTGCAGTGGATACAGTGTACAATTTATTCACCTTATTACTGTAAGTTGTCATTATTCTTTTTTTATGTAATTGCAAAATTGATTTACTTAGTTACAATATACTTTTTATACTTTATACGTTTTCAAAATACTACTCAAACCAGTCAAGTAATGTTTACAATGTTTTTCTGAGTAACGAAGGCATAGCATGCAAACAGTACAGATTACTACAAAATTTTAAGGAAGTTCAATAAATTATTGGACATTAAGTAATGTTAACAAAAAAATACTTAGTAAGAACAATGTTAGATTTTTAAGTGAAGTATAGACGGATCTTTTCTTCCATATTTTGATCTGAATGCAACAGATTATTATCAAAAAAGAAAAACAAAGGGCTGGGACTTGATTAATCCACTGGTTGACAAGCTTCTGAGCTTAGATTGTAAGAAAGGGGCGGGGTTTAAGCAGACTAAATGATTGGAGAAGTTCAGCATACATTATCAGAAAGAAGTGTCATTTCCCCCAAAGACTCATGACATTTTATTCATGAATTTTCATTTATATAAAAACGATACAAATATTTTATGCTAACGATTATGTAGGTATATTTTAATATATAAAAAAAGAAAGAAAAACAAAATCCCTAAATTAATTTGGGATTTGTATATATTGAGGAGAATTCTTGTGGACTGCGATGAAAACAATGCACGAGTGATTTTAACCTGAAAGCACAGCTATGTGTATGATTTTATCGGCTGCTTATGATTCATTGCATGACTGAAGCGAAGAGTGTCTCTTCAGGATTGATCCGTCTCCAGTGGCAACAGGCCGATTGAGTGATTTATCGGCCAGAGCTCCTCCACTGCTTAGCTATTAATGAGACAGTAATAGCCCCCGGACAACTCCGTGCCAAACCCAGGCTGACCATGTGCACATGTATTTGTCTATGTGTGCAGAATATGTAACTATAAGTACAATCAATTTCACATAAACTGACTAGAGGAAGACAGGGAAAAGAAATTGAAAGATTGGGGTGTCAAGTCAAGGAAAGTCAAGAGAAAAAGTGACCATACAGTGGTTCCCAAACTTTTTCGAGTTACATGTCCCATGCAACATTTAACATCCTTCTGTGGATGACAACCCCTCTTCCAATTACACTGCAGATAAAACCTTTTCCATTATGGGACAATATTTGCCACATTAAATTGATTTTCAAGTGCATTTGAAGAGTTTAGATGCAAAAGCCTCTAAGTGCCATTTGAAATTTTCTTCTAAAATGATCATTTTTATCAAAAATATACAAGCTTGATAAAAATGATCATTTTAGAAGAAAATTTCAAATGGCATTTAGAGGCTTTTGCATCTGAACTCTTCATTTTTTAACTTTATGAAATAAATGCTTTAGATAAAAAATGTTCAACAGAAAAAAATAATTTGATTGGATGACATCTATTTGATCTTTTACAGCATTTTGTCAGTTAGAATTACATGCTCGGATTTAATGCTATTTTAAGGTGGGGTAGAATTAAATGAACATTAAAATATTTTTGCATTTTGTTCACGTATCCCCTCTGTCACCTTATGTACCCCAGTTTGGGAACCACTAGCCTATAATAATGTTGCGGATGAGAAACGAGACAGCAGAAAAAACAAACAAACAAACAAACAAACAAAAAAACAGCAAATGTCTAAAGACAGAGATTTCCAGAGCACTAAAACGATGTCAGAAAAAAAAGGAAAAAAAAAAGATGATAATACCAGAAAGGGACAGCAGATGAGAAATGATAGCGAGTGAATGAGAGCTAGAGAGAGAAAGACAGCGATAAAGAGAGAGATATAAAGCAGCAGGAGAAACAAGAGACGGCTGATTGCCAGTGGTCTGTCAGTCTGGGTGCTAATTAAAGGGCCCCTCTCTCAGTGCACTCTGCAGTCAGCCGCCAATTTCCAGAAGCATTAGCTGGCATGGCCGCTGGCATCCCCTTGCCCCTGCCTTCATTGCCTGTCATTATGTGAGGAAAGGACACTCACATCACCAAGCCAACCTGTGATTTGAACAGGAGATAATGGAACAAAGAGAAGAGCATCTATTTCATACATACATATTGCTTGGTGCAAAGGTGCGGTCACCAGAACTCACATATCCACCTTATTCTGCGCCCGTTCTATTTCCCATGATTCATTGCGGTTACAACTGACTAAACGGTTTTCCACTTCCTGTTGAAGTATTGGGTAACACTTTACAATACGGGTGCACTAATATGCATTAATTCATACTTAACTAATGCACAGATAATCATGAGTTAATGTATAACTCATGAAGAATTAAACCATTAATTAATGATTACTGCATCAGCAACTAATAAAGAGTCTATATGATTAATATATTAAGTAATCTATGAATTGCTATTAATTAAATGTGTCATTGTCTATTAATTCCTTAATAACATATTTTATTAACTACTAGTGTAAATTAATGTGTTAATTACCACAATTAGTCAAAGCTATGCACTTAAACTTCTAGTTGTCTGCTTTAGTTAATCATTAGCTAATGATTTGCAAAGGTATCATTATATTATGACTTTACTTGTTGGGGCACATCATTATTAACTCGTCATTTAGTAATTGTAGTAATTCGCACATGAATTTGCACTAACAATGAAGTAATTAATCATGTATTAATGCATATTAGTGTACCTGTCATATTATCTGGAAGTTAAAAAAATGAGTTATTATGGAATTAATCCACAATTGCATATTTAATTAATAACAATTCATTTATGACCTAATACATTGACCTTACAGACTCTTAATTAGTTCATAATGTGGTAATCATTAATGAATAGCTTAAATAATCATTAGTTACTCATTAATTCAGTATTATCTGTGCATTAGATAAGTAATGCAGTAATGCTAGCATTCTAGTCCAGACCACTCATCTCTATAAAATGATATATTATATAGATCAGTTGTGCAGACATTATAAAAATATCAGTTACATGCATTTTATATTCATGGACATGACTGTTATGAAAGCGACTTTAAAACTTTCACCGAGATTTTAAAGAGAAACCACAAAGAAACCTTTCTTTAAAGTGAATTTTGTTTTTTATTAATTGAATCTTAATTTAAATCAATGTTTTAATAAATAAGACGTATATAAACTATCTGCAGTCGGAGTGATAGAAACTATCGGATGTTTGCTAGATTAGGGAGATCAGCTATCCTTTGGAAGTTATGAAGAAAAGAAAAACGTTCATTTTGTTTTTATCTGTGATTTAATAAAAATAACATGATCAGATCACATTTGATTAATGTTTTTTTATTTTTTATTTAGTTTAGCGATGTGAGGATGACACAATCTAAAACACATAGAAAAAAAGCATAGACCAGACTCGAACCGGAGTCGTTGTCATGGCGGCACGCATTGTTTAGAGCAGAATAAGGTGGATACAGCAGCATTTTTTTCTCAATGATTGAGCAGTATCAATGATTTTTAAATGAAAGTTTTTTTACAGACAAATTGCGAGAAGGGTGAAAAAATGCTTTTGTTTTGCTATATCTCATATTTTTCCTATTTCTCTAGTTCCAAGTCTCTTCTTTTAATTGGCTTGTCATAAGTTTCCTATTATTGATGGACCTTTCTGCCTCCATCTACCTTCATCTCCAAGTAAATTAATTTACATTCCCAAAGCACACTAATAGACTGTAGACACAATATATTAAGCATTTTGCGAGTTCACAGCATACACTGAAATGGACACAACAAATTATTTATGTGTGACTTAGACCCATGTAAAGATTTTCTCATTTGTGTGAACTTTACCTTCCAAAGCTCCCTATTCTTTCAAATGAATTAGCCTTTTTATAGTCACACACAGATCTACCTCATTTTCACCTGCCAGTTAATTCATGCTACTACTTCATCTCGTTTTCGGTGCAGTCGCATGTATCGTAGGCCCCGTCCGTAGTTTGCATTCCGAGGGTACGGAATATGCATATCCTGGCCTGAAGATGAAGCGAACTCAAACATGTGTGTTGAGTTGCTCAACATGAGTTTCGGCCTTTTATACTATGTGTATTTAAAGCACAATTGCAAAAATAGAAGGTAAACAGTGTAGGGAATCTGAAGTCTGTCAGGTCTCATTCAACCTCACAGTTGAAAAGCTTTTAACCTTTGACTTTGACGCGCTCCGAGCGAACTTAGTTAACACAAATCCACAAAGAGACGGACGCACTCAGTGCTGTCATATATCACAACTATTGAGTGTTTTCAACCACATAATGTTATTTTAGGTGTCAGACATCTAAATACACATAAGTAAGGAATTATAACATCTAAATATGTCTGTGTCCGACACTAAATAAAAATAGTACTGCTGCTGGCCCAGTTGGTGCTAGGAAAAAATAATAATAATAATAAAAGTGAAATTAGGCACAGGGGTATCAAGCTAAACTAAGAGTGAGACATGGGAGAAGAGGATTTGTTTGCAGATCAAGCAGCATTCACACTTGTTTCGCGGACACCGGGCTTTGTAAATATGTCTTAGTGAGTTGGGAGTCCTCTCGACTTCTTTTAAGCTGTCCCAGATTTAGGTACTACTTTTAGTGCAAACATGCTTTGTGAATTACTCTTAGTGAAAGAAAAAAAAAAAAAATAGGAGTCCTAAAGTTAGGAGTGACACGCCCATTATTTTTAGGAGTTGCTCCTAAATTCGCCACTTAGAAGCTACTTTTAGCCTTAAAATTATTTGTGAATACAGCTCCTGATCAGCATGAATATGCACAGCAATATACAGTAAAATGTATTTTACTATGTTTTATCATCTTTGAAGACCGAAATGACTCGGTATACTTGACTGTATACCCCCCATGCAAGGAACTCTCTTAGAATAAAGGGCCATAAAAGCCAGAATTTCCGCCTGATATTTCTAACTCTCTTATTGGCTGAGCCGACACGAAGAGTTTGGAATTATTCAAGGTTATAAATGGCAGCTTTTCCCTCTCCTCCCTCTCTTCTCTCTTGTTTCTTGTCCTCATCCTTCTTCATCATGTAACGTTCGTGATCCCCCTCCCTGGGCAATCTTCTATTTTGTTTAAGTTTTGTTTTTCTTTGAAGTATTTCTACCTAGTTCATTTCCACAGAAAAGGAAATTAATTTAGCTTAATTGTTTCTTTGGTAATTTACCTCAAAGACTTTTAATCTTTGTTTGAATGTCCATGTTCTGGATCATCTTAAACCACATAGTGATCCGACAACACATGCATGAAGGCCACTCAACAAACGCAGCCTTATTCAGCAACACAAAGATATACATTTGCAAGTATATTTCTTTATCGAGCTTTCAGAGCATTAAGATTGTGTTTGTCCATGTTATCTTAAAGGTTTAAAATTTTGCCAAATCTCTCTCTCTCTCTCTCTCTCTCTCTCTCTCTCTCTCTCTCTCTCTCTCTCTCTCTCTCTCTCTCTCTCAGGTTCAGAATTTAACAGAGAAAGGAAAACATCGCAGCAAAGCTTAAAATGCTATCTTCTAACACTTTAGCCTTGGAAAACATTTGACTGTGTAATTAACAAGTTAATTCTACTATAATTAAGTTATGATTGTAGAATGTAACAAGTGATTGAACTGATTACAACATTGAAACAAAATTTGTAGAGAAAGGTTTGAACTGAGAGGAATCAGTTTGCATGTAATATATATTTACATATTTTATTGTTTGTATTTTAGTTTTACAGTAAAGAATAATCAACAAGAAAAGTTATGTCTTGGAACTTTATTTCAATATGTTCACTATCTGGTCAAGGTTGAGATTGCTGATGCAATACTCCAGGGTGGCCCAGGGAGCCGAGCGTAGGTGGGATGTACTGTAGGTGTGTGCTGTGGTCTTTTCTCTACAGGTAGGTGCTACGTAGGGCTAAAAAATAGAACGAGAGGGTGAGAGAGAACATGAATAGTCTTTTATATTTCGACATGCATCTCCCCTCCTTTGCTTTCTCACAGGAGAACTTGTGTCTCAGATGTTGAAACCATTAGCATAAACATTACAAAAGAAACGAAAGCACAACACATGCTCGCAAATGCCTTATCCTGCAAAGCCTGTACTCCAGAGGCATGCAGCGTGAATACGCGATCGCATAAAACTGTGCCAAGGTTACGTGTAGCTTTGCTTTTTAAATCTCATTTTGATGTGCAGTTTCCCACAAACGGCCAGGTACATGACTCATTTGCAAACACCCACAAGAAAACACAATATTTCAGTGCAAAAGAATCCAAGCACAAACTGAGAGCTAACTGCAATTACAGTTAAGTAAGCAGTATAGACGAATCCGGCGAAACTACCGGAAGTAAGCGGGCGCCATTACTGAGCTGTTGCTGGGTAGCGTTGCGCCATTGCCTTCTATTGTTTTAGTTGCAACTTGCGTCCACTGGAATAAACAGCTCGCGATTTACGACTGTCACTAACGTTACAACGTTAGCCCTTGTATAATGTCGAGTGGGTAAACAGTTTCCGTTATAAATTGTTTCAATGGTGGCAGTAAAATTTCAATTTTGAAGAGAAAACTTGTGAATACCCCGGGTCGACTGCCCCTGTCTGGAGCCGTACGGTTTACACAGATTTCCTGGGCGAGTACAAGACGCGGACATTCGCGTATAATAACAATTATTTAATGACATAAGTAAAAAAATATAATAAATGTGTGATATAGTGATCAGCAAAATCTCCTCTCTTGTTATTTTTTCTATTCAATTTACATGCTATGGTCATTAAATGGCTTTCCTGAGCTGAATGTAACGTTATGTGACATAATTGTTCTCCTGCTGTTATATTGACCTCTTTCCATGGTTTAAAAACAGTAGTTGGTCGATATTATGTATACTTTCTAGCTGTAACGTTACCTTACCCTTGCCCGTTGCAATGTAAAAATGAGATAAATAATGGACACAAATGAAAAACATGAAATTGTTTATTTGATTTCATTTATTTATTTATTTATTGTTGCCAAATGGACAGATCTTTTTTTAGTTTCCTCGGTAGCAAACGTTAGCCTAGCTAGCTTGCCAAGCTATTTTCATAAATAATCTGTAAGATCGTTTGTACCTTCATCTGTGACTGGACTGGAGGCCAATGTTTAACATCATCAACCTAACAAGTCTGCCTGGCTGTAGCTGTCATCAAGGGTGCGTTATCACCTTATCTCCGAGGTTTGTTTACATACCGGTGCATATGTCTATGCCGGTGTAACAGCTCAGTAATGGCGTCGCCACAAGATGGCAGCCTACACAAGAACGCTCGTCGGATTCGTCTATAGTGTGACCAGGAAAAAAAAAAAAGGCCTCTGTGGTGTCTTTTATTGTTCATTTTATCTGGTGTGGTTTATTTAATGCGTATGTGTACTATTGACACCTGATTCATCTCTGACATGCGTTTTTTTTTTTTTTTTCCAAACTGGAACAGCACCCATCCAGCCATTTTCCTTGATCAAACAGAGAAACTGAGAAAACTGATTTCCTAACTGTCAAACTGAATTGCCAATAAAGTGATTCAGAATTTATGGAATACTACTTCAGTTTTTGGAGGGAAGTTGTGTGAGCAAGGTTTTTGTGCAGCTGTCAGCATTGCCCTGGGCAGTCATATGGATGGAATAATCAATGACACCTGTCAGCAATGAAAGCTCATCATGGGAGAGGACAAAAAAGCTTTCCCAGTCAGGTGAACAGTGGCTCTCACATCACAAGTATAATGCTGGCAGAATAGATTAAGTCAGCAAGACACTCATGAATGTCTTGTACTTTCTTCATTGCAACTGCTCACTCCTTGACAGCTGTGCATCATGGGACATTTTTTTTCCCTAGTGGGCTGGTAGATTTGCCAGCTGGCTATTGAAATTAAATTAACACATAATGTAAACATACAGGGATTTAAGAGAAACATGTGTGCCATTGTCAACCCAGTGATTTTAGATAGCAAATCTTAACAAGTAACTTGGTGTAAGCCACTCTGTCAGCACATTACTCTCTCCCCTTAGAACATTGACTATGCTATTAATAGGCGTTGACGCAAAGTGCTTCGCTGACAGACATTGTAGAGTTGGGGGCTGGGCGACACTTGATGTACCCGTCGAACTGCTGATTCCCATGGGCTCCCTTCGCATGAAACCAGTTTTACTGTAAGCCTGGTTTGTTGTGTCGGCTTGCTGCACCATTTCCCTCAAATGTAGTGGACACGTGCAGTTGAGTCCCCTTATATTAGCTGAACCCTGTCGAGTTCTTCCATATCCTTCAGCAACGGACGTGGTGGAACTTCCAAAGCCAGGCCTATCACTTGAATGCACTGGTGAAACCTGTGTTAGGCTGGGTCCATATGCTGTGATACCTACAGCGATCCCATATGTGTATTCTTTCACGGTATGGATCCTTGTGGCAAGCCCGTGTCTTAGCAGAGCCTGCTCTGCTATCACTGTCCAGTTGAGTCTCCCCCCTGTCATAGGCTGGAGCCACTCCAGTGACATTCCATATGTTGCACTGCCCATCCACCCAGTTCATATGTGTATTTTCCACGTTACCTTCCTTTGGGAAGGATGTGGCTTCCACAGTGTCCCTCACTTTCCAGTAGTCCTGTAGGAACAGTAGTGACTTCACTGACCTAAGCCCTGTCCATTACCGCCTTAAAGGGTTAGTTCACCCAAAAGTGAAAAACTGTTAAGTTCAAGACTTGTCTACGTCAAAACCGTAGGTGCATTCCTCGCCTCGCCTCGGCTGTTTTTTAAGCCCCAGCTTGTCCCTGTTTAGTTATGCGTCTCTCTCTCCATCTCTCTTATCACAAGCTCAAACACAAAGACACACAGAAAGTACACAGTTTTTTGTTTTGTTTTGTTTTTAACTGAAACCTAATAATCCTTGCATGCATATTGCGATGTACGGAAGACAAGGTGGTTAATTGGCTCCACACCCAAGTGACAGGTACAGTGGAAATGTAAACTCTGCGACAGGAAAGATGGTGATATTAAGTACTGAAGGCAGTGCATTAAATTATAAACCTCCCATCCGTCACACCCATAACCCTAATCCCCCCACCCCCCACCCACACACACACACACACACACACACACTAACACACACACTAAGCAGATAAATTGTCTGCTGTCAATTCTTCTCTCTTAAATGCATGCAGGGCTGGAATCATTAGCCGTTCCTGGCCCTGGAGCGAGAGAGGCTGACAGAGAGATCTTTAACTGTAATAGATGTCAGACTTAGCAAGACTCCCTTCATAAGTGCCAATCTGCAGCCGCACAGGTAGCAGCTGTGGAGGACAGCCAAGAAAGAATAATGACGAAGAGAGAAGAATGGGAAAGGGAGGTTAAGAGAGAGACACAGAAGCCTTGTTTCCAATAAAGATTTGGGCAAAAAATTCACAATATTTTCTAAATGTCAATAAAAGAACGATCATAAAAAAAATGCAGGTGTTACCATTAACTGATGTTATGCAACTAAAAGTTACTGTATTCCTCTCGCGATAAGTCGTTCCAAAAATCATGGCAACAGATGTTGGTAGGTTTAAATATATCGCAGCCACCACACTAGACATTATTTTTAATCAAAGGAGAAGTAGGCTGTTATCCAAGGATTAATGGCAAGAAAAGAACCTTAAAGTTTCTCCCTCCTATCTACTTCAAGGTCTTGATAAATTCTGCCATTTCTTTGTTGTATAGAATCCAGTATATCCTTAATTCTTTTGTCTTTTATGAGTTCAAAAAAGAAACCTGTCTTGTCTTCTGTCCAAACTTACTGCGGCTTCTTTAAAGAACGATCGATGTTGTGTACACCAGGTGACCTGTAAATGTGGAAAAATATACACGGTTACTATTGTAACCTCAGTTTCCTGAGAGTAGGGAACGAGTATTGCGTAGCTATATAGTTCAGATGCAAAGCCTCTAAATGCCATTTGAAATTTTCTTCTTTAATGATGATTTTTATCAAACTTGTGTATTTAAGTTTAGTAATTTCACTTAAAGAACAATTAATAGGTAATTATCATTGCCATTTAAGTGAAATCACTGAACTTAAATATACAAGCTTAATAAAAATGATCATTCTAGACGAAAATTTCAAATGGCACTTAGAGGCTTTTGCATCTGAACTCTTCATATGTACGTAGTGTGGAAACTCCTTTTCCTCAATATTCTGAAGCATAACATGTAAAACGCATTTTGGCACTCATTGGCATTGCTGCGGGAACTGCACACTACTTGCAGGGTTTTGGTATTGACACATTTCCAATACTAGTATCGGAAGGTATAGGTCTCTAATACCTGCAAAAAGCCATAGCATTCACATTAATCTCAATGTCAGTTGCTTGGCTGCCGTCATATGTACCTGGAGTACGATTTTATATCTGCCATATTACCTTAGGCCCCAAGCAATACAATCCAAACAACTATATTTAAATTTATTGTTAAATAAATTAGTTCCAAGCAACTATATTTAAAGTCCCTGTAAAGTGAAAATTAAGTATGTGTTTGAGTTGTCACACCACAGCAAAAAATTGTTATTAGCCACCCAGGCAAATTTGAATGATAAAAAAAGCTGCCATAAAATAAGCCATCAAAATCTTGAAAAAATGAGCAGTATTCTCTTATCGCAAACGCTGTGGGCGTGTCCACTGCCTGCGCTGAAATCACGGCCACTCACGGGACTGGAGGATGAAGGCTGTGGGTGTTGGTGGTGATCCTCAGGTGTCCATCAATGTGGCTCTTCATAAAATTAATCCACCTCTTCTTGATATGATCGTTTTTAGAAAATTTAAATAAGGACCCCGATCTGTTAGTACTGAAAGTAACTTGTGATTGAGGGGCGAACTGATGCGAATGTGCTATTTTATACATTTTATATGCGAAGTTATATTTTTAAGGGAGGGGCCAGCCTCAGTGGCTCCAGTTTATCATCAAGCCACCATTTTAGCCCTGCTCAAAAAAACATAAATGAATTCAAATGTGGATTCGCAAGTGGTTGTGCCTTAAGGAAGTCTCAGTAACTTACTTACCCAGTGTATATGGATCAGCTTCCTCCTTCGAATCACAACCTGTAAGTATTATTAATAATTGTTGCTTTTATGGGTTTTGAACAGTTTTGTTGCGTCGGGGCGCGAGGCAGTATGTGTGTGTGTGCGTATATCTAATCTGTGTGTGTGTGTGTGTGTGTGTGTGTAAGTTATGCTCAGCGCAGCTTCTAGGTCTCCAATGTCATTTTTTTTAAATATGTGAAATGTTTGTCACTGTTATTGGAGTTGTCATAAAGAATAGAGCGTCTTGTAGTACTGCAGTGCTTTATCAATATGTTTATGCGTTATGCTAACAAACAACTGACTGGGTCTGTCATCAGATTCAGACCTATCACCGCCGATTAGCGTCACGCAAAGGAGTGGTTTGGAAAAATTAGTCGTTGTACGAGTCATTTGGGAGTCGGTGAGCAAATCAGTTAAAAATAAATGCATATTATAAGACAAATAAAGTGTTTTTTATCCTTGCATGCATGTTAAATGAACATTTGAAATGCTATGATAGGGGCTCTTTAACTCTATTCAACGTTTGAATGGCAATCAATGGAGAAAGATGCTTTTTAAATCCAGATGTTTTAGCATTAACCAGCAGTAAAAGGGCCATGCTAAAGAGCTAAACTTTGACCTCTTTGTGGAAGGTCATGTAACAGATCTGCAGCACGCATAATACACAGTCCAATTCAGAAAAAAAGTCCACTGTCAGCCTTCTCATTTCTTCTAAATTATAAATGTTTCATTGGGGCCCTGCAAATGAAGCACATTTATGCTGAATAATTTTTTTTCTTATTTAAAGAAA
This sequence comes from Pimephales promelas, assembly GCF_988280905.1. Classification (NCBI taxonomy): domain Eukaryota; kingdom Metazoa; phylum Chordata; class Actinopteri; order Cypriniformes; family Leuciscidae; genus Pimephales; species Pimephales promelas. Next base: position 25,155,588 of record NC_142777.1, read on the forward strand.
GACTATGAGCCACCGTTTCTTTCTTATATTCAAAGTGCCTATTAACTATTCTTAACTTTATTAAAGCACGTTTAACTGTTCATGCAATAACTGCTTCGGTATGTTCACTGTCTCAATTTAACTTTGCAACTTTTGAACTGTTGACTTTATGATATTTCCTGCACTCTTCCCACAAACAAGTAAACTACTCACACAAAAAAGAGAAAATATAATGTCATTTCCATATTAAAATTTTACAGATTCTTGCCAATGGTTGCCATGTTTTCCAGAAAACAGTAAAGTAGCATGAGCCATTAACACCTTATAGTCGTACACTATTGTAAAATCATTTATTTGGTCCTATTCAGTAGCTTTAACTACACAGATATTGTCATTACATTCCAAAGATTATACAGTCCCACCTCCACCTTAACCTATAGTACAGCCAGTGTCGACCTATTTTAGTGTTTAAACAATAGCAGCTGACTTAGAAAACAAAATTCCCACTAATTCTCATACATTCTGATAGCACTGCTTTCTTCGCCCAACCTCTTGCCCCATTTATTTTTAAAGAACCTATTCTTATGAGCTCTGGCATATAGAGGAAGCACAGTAAGTGAAGTAAGAGAATGAACAATTCATCTGTCAGCAACCTTCCAAGCAATCACAAAATATGTGATTGCTTGCATATTTTCTAACAGCAACAACTGATATCTCACATTATTTAAGTATGATATCTCATATTATTTCAGTCGTGACTCGTGCATCCGACTTTTGATCACTTTCTTTATTGGAACAATCTCCATCCCAACAAAACCACTAAATAAAATCATTCTTGTTAAAGGTGGCATGTGTAAGACTTGAGGTAAAAATATCCCCCAAAAAATGAGCTACAGGCATCAAAAGAATAAGAAGAAATAAGGGTGATGATATCATTAAAAAAAAAATTACAAGTTATAGTACTGCAGAGAATTAGCATGCTAAATTACTAGCGATGGCCCGACAGGTGTCATAATACAATGTTTCGGCCAAACTGCAATACACTAATAACTTGCACGGCTTGTGGGCGTACTTGAACCTGGCGTCAATCGCATGGAAAGTACAGCCCAATACATTTCAGTTCAGGGAAGAGAGCGGAAGAATGACTGAAGCCCTTGGCGAGAGACACTTACCACCACGACCATATTTGTGATTCTGAATATGCGCTCAGTATCACAAATAAAATTGTATACAAAAAGGAGCAGAACCAGAGTAAACATTGGCACTGCTTTCCATCGCTGGAGACGACTAATGGACATGAAAGAAATGAGGTTATGACTATGAACTTGCAACAGTTTTCTCGGATTGGTAAGTAAGATGCTGTTAGTATTTTGCTAGAAGTTTGTTTTATATGTTTCTTTAGTTTGTTCTGGAAGTAATAACATAGAAGTGTATCCAAGGCTGTTTGATAAAAGTGCAATGGCTAACCGTATCTGTTAGCGTTTGATAGTTAGCTTTACCAACATATCCGATCCGGTTTTCACCTGTTCATCTACCAGAACTACTATTTGCTAAGAAGCTTGAAATCTCTCCGTGTCCTCTTTGTTTTGCGATTTTTTTCTGTGTGTGACAAAATTGATGTGTGGTGTGAGCATGTAAAAAAAGTGTCAATTGCGTGTCTCACTGTGAATCGGCGTGAGAGTTGGCAGCTCTGAATGGCACTAGCTTGGTCAACATCAGCGAATGCTGTCTGTCAAATTAATGTAATTCAAACTAACAATACAAATCTAATATGAACAAAACAAAGTGAGTAATGGATGTTATTGAGTAACAGGGTTACATCCGTATATATATATATATATATATATATACATTTTTTTTGTGTGTGTACAGTGGTAACCAAGGAAAAGCTATGCTGGTGTTTCATAAGTGCCACCTGTTGTCAGATAGTTTCATTCACTGTCTGTTGTTTTTTTGTGCAAGTATTTTTAGTAGCCTAAATTCACACAGCTAAATTCAAACCATTTTTTTTTTTTTTGCTGTAAAATCTTATTAAATCAAAAACAAATGATCATGCTATATGTTGTGTAACGTCTTTGTTTGGATCATGATTAAATTGCAGTTCCCTCTGAAGCATTTTTTTTAAGTCAGTTTGGCCTTTAATATGAACAAATGAACAACTAATGAGCAACTGCAATTACAAATCGTGATCAGTGCATCCTTATTTTTTAATAAATAAAAAAGTTTCACATTTAAGACCTGTCAAGTCAAGCAAGAACTTAAACCCCATAAATCTGAAATCCTGCCCAGGCTGTATTTTCACAGCCATTGTTTCCAAATGATCAAGAGCACATCATGGTAACAAATGCAATATTCAAAAGATTTGAGGAGTCAGGAAAAAAATATGAAATTAATATGTATAGTAGAAACAAACTTTCCTGCCTCCAACTTCTCCAGAGAGAGAGAGAGAATGTGTGCAATATAGACAAAGCACCATTGCTTATCACCACCAACAGCCTCTCTCAGTATGTGCAATGCCATTAAAGTGTGTTTGCTGTAGCGATTTGCTGAAAGCCTCTGTATATGCATGCATACAGTGTCTAGCAATGAAGTCCCACTCTTACCCGTTTTTTTCGGAGTCTGCAGGAATGAAAGAGAGAAAGAGAGTGAGCGTGTGACCTTGCATACCAATCAAAGCCGTATGAATTCAAACATTACATGCATTTTTAAATTGCTCTTGTATGGGTATGTCTGAATTTGTCTGTCTGAGAGCATTACTGTCCATTCAATGAAACCTGCAGTTTAAAAACAACTAATAACACATTTATCATTTCAAAGTGTTCAAATCACATTGATCTTGTCCTTCTGGCCCATTGGAGTGTGTTTAGGTCTAAAAGGGATCATTTGAACCTGAAACAACTTTTTCAGAATTTCAGAGGCTGATTACACAGAAAAATAAAATAAAATTTTAAAAATGTTGATGGGGCCAGACATATAAAACTCCTGCTGGCACCCACTCAGAGATGTGCAGAGAGTTCCTTCGGGTTAGGGGCTCAAATATAAAAAAGGGGCACTGAATATATATATATATATATATATATATATATATATATATATATATATATACAGTAGCGGAGTGGCAATCGGAGTTTTCCCGGTGGGCCGGTAGTGTTACGAGGCCGCGAGGGCCGGCCCGATAAAATGTATTTATTGGAAGTTCGCCATGGCCCAAGCTAAGGGAAGAAAACAATTTTTTTTTTTTACATTTTTTATAACGGAGCATATATTTGCACTAAATGCCTGTCTTTACAGCAAAATGACACCCGTCATAGAACAGCCTCACTGGCGTAGGTCGTAGGACGTGAAGTGTTTGAATGCAGCTTTTTTGATGCACTGCTTAACGCGAGTTCGAATCCGCCTTGCCGAACTCTCTGTTCTCCCTTTTCCCAACACAGATATGTAAAGATGTAAAATGTAAAACCTAACATTAAGGTCTCTAGCGTTATATTTTGCCAACGAACTAAAATTGAAACCATATGGTGTTGCGCAATTATAATAACTGACATTAGAATAGCATCCAGTTTGTTCTGCGTGATTACTTTGCTCTCGCGATCATCTGGTGTTTTCTCCTAAATAAAAGCTCAAGGGTTTATTTCTTGCAAGTGAAGAAATTAGGACAAAAGTATTTTAATTTTCCTATATTATAGTGTACTGTAGGTTAAAATATACTTTTGAAATACTCATTTTCATTTACACATTTAGGCTATAAATGGATTTTACAGTACGTCATAGGAATAATTATGAATCATTAATACATTATTATAATAATTGTTTGGCATCCTAAAACACCATTGATAATGTAATGCAAACTGAGACTCTCATAACTAAAAAAATATTTGAGCCCTCTTTATTGTCCTGGTACAAATTAATGTTTTTTTCTTTGTTCAACGAACAGTTCATGGGTCTTAATTTCGATCTCTCAGAGAGCATGAGATTGATGCATTATAACCTTAAAATGTCCAAAATTTTCTTGCGGGGGAGCATGCCCCCGAACCCCCCTAGAGGCACAGAGTCCACCCAACTAGTTTTAGAAAGTACTATGGGAAAGAACGACCATTTATGAACTTTACTCCAGCATACTAGTACAACAAAGTTCCCTTTAAATCAGTAAAACTGTAAATGCTATTGGCTAATCGTGCCGGCGACGAGGGCCGGTGGTCTACGAAATTTCCCGGTAGATTTTTTGGTCCCACTCCGCCCCTGTATATATATATATATATATATATATACAGTATATAGGGTTTACAAAGAATGGTGTGAAAAGGGAAAAACATCCAGTATGCGGCAGTCCTGTGGGCCTTGTTGATGCTAGAGATCAGAGGAGAACGGGCCGACTGATTCAAGCGGATAGAAGAGCAACTTTGACTGAAATAACCACTCGATACAATGGAGGTTTGCAGCAAAGTATTTGTGAAGCCATAACACGCACAACTTTGAGGCGGGTGGGCTACAACAGCAGAAGACCCACCGGGTGCCACTCATCTCCACTACAAATAGGAAAAAAAGGCTACAATTTGCAAGAGCTCACCAAAATTGGACAGATGAAGACTAGAAAAATGTTGCCTGGTCTGATGAGTCTCGATTTCTGTTGAGACATTCAGATAGAGTCAGAATTTGGCGTAAACAGAATGAGAACATGGATCCATCACAGTGCAGGCTGGTGGTGGTAGTGTAACGGTGTGGGGATGTTCCTTGGCACACTTTAGGCCCCTTAGTGCCAATTGGGCATTGTTTAAATGTCACGGCCTACCTGAGCATTGTTTCTGACCATGTCCATCCCTTTATGGCCACCATTTACCCATCCTCCGATTCCAGAAGGATAATGCACCATGCCAATGATTCGCTCGAATCATTTCAAATTGTTTTTTTTTTTTGTTTTTGTTTTTTTTTAACATGACAATGAGTTCACTGTGCTAAAATGGCCCCTACAGTCACCAGATCTCAACCCAATAGAACATCTTTGGGACATCTGTGGTGGAACGGGAACTTCGTGCCCAGGATGTGTTAAAACGCATAACTTTCACTACAGTTACGTTCCTACCGTCCACAGAGTTTTCAACCCTCGAAAACAGAGAGAGATCTCTTCACTGATCTCTCGAGCACTGAAAGCAAAATGTATCTCTGAATGGAAAAGACTGACATCAAAAAAGTTTCAATGCCATTTTCTTACATAACCATATATTATTCCGTGTATTATAGTGGTAACCAAGGAAATGCTACATTGCTGGTGTTTCATAATGCTTTATTTCTTTATTTTTAACTCTCGTAATTACCTGTTTTATTCTTTACTCTGAGGTTTCTAAGTCTTTCACATGTATATTCTGTTTTTTACACACCATGAATAAAACAAATGGGAGTGCAACACCAAAACGTAAAATAATCGGCACAGTAATTTTGTGTAATTGGTCATGTCAGCGTATGTACAGATCACAATCCCAAAAGATAAATTTGTTTAGAAGTTCCCATCCAAAGATTGTGAGATGCTGCAACTTTGAAGAGATTTGCCACAGATTGTGGCAGTGGGGAGCTGAATAAACTGATTGCTGAAGGAGAGAAGAGGAGAGAGGGCATTTAATTTAGACCCCAACCGGCACCTCCATTTTTCCACTTCACAGGGAGTTAATCAGCACTTAAGTAACAAATCTGATGACAAGGGTGGAGAGAAAAAAAGGGAATGAGCAATGGTACACACAAGGGAAAGTGAAAAACAGACTGAGAAGGGGTGGATTGGAAAATGGAAAGAGAAAGTAGATATAATAATAGACAAGTTGATGGACACATAGATTAACTTTCAAATTATAGCAGTCATAATATTGGGTCTTGCATTGCACAATTCCTCTGTTTGTCTTATGTTCACGTTTTCTTTCAAAGCATCTTGGACTCTGGCAAGCTGCCTTTCCTCTCTCTCCAATCTTCCTCCTCGTTCCCTGCTCACTAGCCCTCCACTGGTCCTTCATTCCAGTCTTTTCTCCACTGGTCATAGTGCGCGCTGTGTGGGGTACTCAGAGTCCCAGCGTGTGTCTAGAGAGTAGGAGATGACTGGAACTGGTGTTTGGTTTAATGGCTAGTTTGAGCTAAAAGACTGCAGGAGAGCTGTTCTCATTTCTGGGGAGGGGACACTTGTTAAACCTTTACAATTATCTGCAGTTCTGTAATAATTCTGTAAGAAGATCCCTTTTGTTTAAAGGTGACATGCACACTTTATTGGATGCTTAGCTTAAAACACTTCAAAAATAATTCTAAATATTACACTCTAAACCTTTAAGTCAGAAAAATGTTCTAAATTTTATTTTTCTGTTAAAAAGAAATCTACAGTATCCACAAAAAATAAAAATAAAAATTAAGCAGCACATCTGTTTTTAACATTTATGTAATAATAATAAAACATCCTATTTGGGGACTAAACATCAGATTATTATTAGTATGATTTCTGAACTACAACTACTACACCATTAGCTTGTTATTTTTTTTTATGAGACATTGCATTTATGCTCTAGATTTATGTCAGATTTTTTTTTTGAAGCAATATATATATATATATATATATATATATATATATATATTTTTTTTTTCCCCCCATTTCCCATTCATTTCAATGTGGGGTATTGACCCCGAAACCAGAAGTGTAAACATTTTTTTTTTAACATACCTTCAGAACAACCGAATCAAGCCCAGTATTTTTGTGTGTATAGATAGATAAATGTATAAAACGTCACAAAATCTTATTCCACTGAGATGAAGGGAACCTTTTTTTTTAGTAAAAGGCGATTGAGGTCGTAAACCCCATGACCCGGTTGAGGGCTACATATAAACAGCTCTTAGAAGGTCAGTAATGATTAAAAGCTATAATAAGGTACTGTAGCTACACTATCTCACGACCAATTCATACAAATTCGGCGAATGATTAAAAAGTGTCTAATTCGTACGAGCTCGCTTGTACGAATTCATACGATTTGTCTAAACCCAGGTGATGGGTAGGTTTAGGGGCGGGGTAAAGGGTAGGTCATTCAAGGATAGGAATTCGTATGAATTGTTACGAATTAGCCACTTTTTAATCATTCGTCGAATTCATACGATTTGGTCGTGAGATCGGGTTGAGTATAGTAACCCAAGGAGGGAATGGAGATATGAGCCAGAAGTGATTCTGACGAATGGGGATCAGATGCTCTGCAGTGTCTGACTGCCGTAGACGTGACGGAGGAACTCAAAGGGTAGCCATTTCTGGGGAAAACTACTGGAGCAATAGATGCATGTATCCAAGCAGGGTCTCAGGGCAACGTGAGAGGTAGGTCCCACAAAGGGTTTAGGCGAGGCGGATCCTGCTCTTTCATAATACAGTTGGTATTTTCACATGCAAAGTTCCCTAAGTTACTGAAAGTGTTTTAATTATGAGTGATTAGTTCCATTTCCACTATATTATTAGCATTACTGCAAGTTTGTTTTACCTTTTACTTTTTGTTTTATTTGTAATTATGTTAAACATTATTAACCAAACATCTGAAGTCCATAATCATCAATTATGGTAAATGAATGAAGGTATCATTTTGCACTTGGCACCAAATGAATGAACTTCAGATATACTTTTGGGGGTGTTGTAAAACCAGGTTTGAAATATTCATGCAAAAAGCTTTAAACGACCAAACTCCAGCCAAATACCCCTAAGGAATGTGGCCTTCTGTTTTCAACCTTCAATTGTAAAGCAGAGAGGAATATCAATTATGCCTGCTGTTTAGTCTTGGGAACTAAAGGTTGCATCTTACATCTGATAGCATGGCCTTAACAAACAAGCCTGTATGGCACATGGCGACCTGCTGAACCATGTTGCAGAATCGTATCGGCGCGCCTGACCAAACCCCTCAGGCACTCATCCGGACACCTGAGTGCACCAATCGGAAGGACCTCTCAGCTTGTGACAAATTGCGGGAGGAAAAGAAACTTACAGGCCCCATTGAACTTTAGTATAGCTTTTATTCATCTGTCATGTTCCTGCAGAGATGAATGGAATCCTTTTTTCTCTTTCCGCTCCTCTTTTTTCATTCTTAAAGCTGTTCGCTCTGCACTGACTGATGGATCATGGCCTTGGTTTTGCTCTCTTTCTAACTTGGCATCAAAGGTAAGTTGATACCATGTTATTTAGTTAGTTTTCGAAGGTCACTGCACAGTGCACACTTTATCTTCACCTTATTTTTAACGTGAGAGCAGGCTGTTTTAAGCTTGAACCGTATGTGTAAGGCTTCTGGTGTCAGCCGTTAACAGTTAGTTTAGCAGTACATTTTTTTATGCTGCTTGATAATTGATAATATTCATTATTGTAAACATCATAATCAACACAAGTTTGTATCACACATTATATTTATCGTTTACTGGACATTGTTAGCCTTATTTACCTGTAGCTGCTAATGGAACAGAACACATTCACTGAAATAGCTTACTTCTGCATTAAATTTGATGCCTCTGCATGTTTTTATGTTCCTCACAATGTTGTGTTGTTGGCTAGACACAACACAAGAAATTAAATGCAAACAATAAACTATTTAAAAATAGAGAGAAATAAGCAGCCCTTTTAAAAATGAGAAAGGTGAGAAAGGTGATTTTAGATTTCGAAAAACAATTAAAGCAATTTTCTCATCAAATGTGTAAACTTGTATTTTGTAAAAAAAAAAAAAAAACTGAGATTAAGATAAAATTGAAAATGGCAATTTCAGAATTAAACAAAAATACAAACTGATTATTTAAAACAATAATAATTATCAATAAAACACCAAAATTATGTTTTTATAATTATATTTAATATTTTATATGCTGATAAGTCTTAGCTAATTACAACCTTAATTCTAAAGTTAAATCAGAGGAATTTGAAAAAAAAGGTGTTATGCAAATGTATTATTATTATTATTATTATTATTATTATTATTATTATGTGGTGAAAAATGTAGTTTGCAGTGCACACTGGTCAAATAATAAAGTCATGGCTCAGGTTGAGTATACATACTGTATACGCAAATCATTTTAGATTGTGAGCAAAAACGAAATGTTCCCAGTCTATCTAGAGGAAATAAATGTGTTTAATAACAGACTGTTGAATGAGTGGAGCACCACTAAAGGACCCGGGAGTTGGCATAGCTTTGACTTCATAAAAACAGGCCAAGCAATGAATATGAAATTAGTGCCACTTCCCCCCCCCCCCCCCCACCCCCACCCCCACCTAATCAATATAACTAATGAGATGTCAACATAAATAAACAAATCAGTAAAAGCTGCTGCAAAATAAAAGGCTGCACTGTATCAATGCTTACTCTGCTAGGCTTCAATTAAAACTGGCTTTTTTTTCCTCACCCCCTTCCTGCGCCATGTGAATCTGTACTGTCCCTGCAGAGTATGTGCCCTGGCCCCCTGCCGCCTCTAAATCGGTCATGTTGTTGTCCAGGTCTACGTTTGTGGCACACTGCCTCCCACTATTGAACAGCAGGGCAGCCGCAGTCCATGCAGGGCCACAGTGCCCTCCTAAGTGCCCTCATTAAAAAGCAGCAGGGCACCTAACTAAACAGCTCAGTAGTTAGTAGGTGCACTCCCTCGATTTCCCCACAAGAAACACCTGAGATGATTTAACTTATTTATCTAGTTTTCCCAGTGCTTTTTTTCTTCCTCGGATTCTTTGCTCCAATCCCTCTCTGTCATATAGAAGGTAAGAATATGAACAACAAATAGTGAAACTATAATACTATAGTTATAGTATAAACTATATTATATTATAACTATATTATAGTTATAGTATAAACTATAACTATAATGTTTTTTATATAACATAATTAATATATATATATATATATATATATATATATATATAATTTTAAATTATTACGTATCATAACACATTTAATATTATTACATATTATTACATATAAGTAACATCAAATTCTCTCAAAACACAAAATTAAAAAGAAAAAAATATTATTGAACATAAATAAATTGTATTGGTTTTGGGATGGAGAAAGTGTAATTTTTAGGTGTCCGGTCACTTCTGACCGGGAAGATAACGAGTGTGATTCCGAAACGAAGAGCACCTGAGTTAAAATGCCCAGAATATTATAAATTGCTTTCTTTTCATCCATAATTCAACTTATTATGTTGGCTTGATTCTGGTTTTGCTTCAATCTACAGACAAACAGTGTACTATTGTGAAGTGTGATTACTGTGATTACTGCAATTATTCAACAACTATTGCACTTCAACAACAAATGTTTTAAATGATTGCTCTCATAACCATTGTGTAATGCTTCTGGTCTCATTACTTACATAACTGATTTAAACTGCAAAGATCCCATCTCAACAGTTTCCAGAAACACATTTTTTTAATGATCTTCTGCCTTTTTATGTGCAAAGCTAGAAATTATAACAAGTGTATTGCCATTAGTTTTGTCAATCACTGGTAATATGAGAATTGTCTTCTGTGAAAGGTTAAAGGGTAACTAAACCCTAAACCAACTTTTTTTAGTTAATGTTCTATAAGAATGGGGCTTTTTTAATGCTGATCATTGATTCGAGTAACTTTTTTGACATTTGCGTATAAAGTGTTTTATTTCTACAATGATGTAAAAAAAAAAACGTCTTAGTGCTGCCCTCTTCAGGTTGAACGGTGGCTACTGCAGTTGAATTAAAAAGTGATTAAAAAGTGGCTAATTCGTAACAATTCATACGACCTCACACGTACGAATTAGTACGATTTTGCTAAATCGTACATATTTTACGAATTGGCCAATTCGTATGAATTCGTCCGAATTACCTACCCCTGACCCCGCCCCTAAACCTAACCATCACGTGGGTTTAGACAAATCGTAGGAATTAGTACGAGTGAGGTCGTACGAATTAGCCACTTTTTAATCATGCGTCAAATTCGTACGAATTGGTCGTGAGAGTGTTGCAACCGCGAGTCAACAGTTGGAATTACGAGTATCGAAAACGATCAGGATAGAGTATTGTTGCATCTATGTAGCATATCATTTAGATAGTTATTTTGATTATTTTGTGTATTTAGTTAGTAGTATAGTACAGTTAGGATAGCTTCAAGTTAGCGTAGATTTATCTGTGTTTAGTACAGTGGTCAGGACATGGTGGACATGGGCTGCTCCACACGCAGTGTCAAACGATTTGATTCATATTAACAGCATTTACAGCAGTAGGTACTATATATTATGCTGGTGTCCCTCAGATCACATATACACATGCGATTTCTCTCACTGCTGGTAAGAGAAGAAAATTGGGCAACTTTGCATTCCCATTGCTCCTGCTACACTCATTTTGGGTTAGATTCTGTCTTTCAATACAAAGAGACCAGGCTTTTCTTCACTTTGCTTTCAAGTTCCAGTCCAATGTTTATACAGTGGCTGCAATGATGTCACCATGCTTTTTGCCTTGTTGACTTTTCAACCTGGATGAAAGAACTAGAGATTGACCAATTCATTTGTTTTGCTGACATATCGGTACTGATTCGATACCGATACCATGTACGGTCAAACCTAAATATCGGTATCAGTAAAATCCACTATCATTTGATCTCTATGAAGAAGACCACCTCAATCTAGCATATATAGCATTGGCGTCACCATTCAGCAAGGTTTTTCAACAATAACATCCAGGTTACAGCTTCACAGACCACATCACAAAAATCTGAAGTTTAAGCCACGAGACTTGCAAATTGAACAATTACTGGATCTAAACTCTCCTACCTATTCTCAATATTCCAAATCTTCTTTGTCTCCTGAAGAGGACTCTGTCTGATGACAGATAATTTAAGAGCAACATACTAAATGGCTGTGGTAATGCTGATCATGACCTTTCCTTCACTGCAAAAGTGAGTGCGTGTTCAAGCTTTCCTTTGCTAGGCATGTCTGGGTCACCTCCAGGGTAGCCGAGGCTAGTGCATTTTTGCTGATCATCTATCTTGTTGTGCCATTGAGGCCATGCATCTTTCTCTAACTAACAGGTGAGTGGAGCAATGCATTACAGGATGAGCGACCCACTGTTTCAACCCAAGGGAGCGCAATATGCCATGACGCACCAGGTGCTCGGGCCAAAATAAACACTGGAGTAATGGCAAATGCACCATCAAGGACAACACAGAAGCATCCAGGTGCTATTAATACCATGACCCGCTCTTTATGTGTGTGTTCAGGGCACAGACTGCTGATCTTGCATAAAACAGCTTTGTATTGAAGAACACAAAATGTTGAGAGGTGGATTTAAAATGATCTTTTAAGGGTGTTAAAAAAAGAGTAAAGGTAAGATCTTGCAATATCACAATACATCCGTAAATGACTTCTAATGAATTTAGTTTGTGATAACATGGGGAAAAGTTCTCTGAATTTCAGCAAAAAAGTCATTCCACGACGTGTCCATCTCACCAGCTGGCCTCTTTGAATCATCTGTCAAATATTTCGCGGATGGATTCGCTCAGGTTCAGAAGACGTCACATGGTATGAAGCTCTTCCAAAGCACTCTAGCTTCGCAGCAGATCGCCCAAAACAGCCGTCTGCTCGAAGCTCCCAGCCACAGTCTCCACCCACTGCCGCTTCACAGCACCGTAAAACCCGGAACCAGAGACCACGGTCTCGCTCTGCCGACCGATTGAGACAAAGCCTGAGGCCTCAAAGTCTTCCTAGGCCTCCTAGGAAAACGACAGTATTTAAGTCTCACCATGGCCAAACTTCCACTGAAACTCTTTGCTCGTTCAGTTCCAGAAAATGCATCTGTTCCAGTTTATTTTGCAGTAAACAAGCCGGTACCACGGCCCGCTTGCCGGCACACAAATGCCGTTTTCACAGCGACCCAGATAAATCACATAAACAGTGTAATTTCTGGATGGTTTTTTGAGTGCAATACAAATGCCTGCGGCCCAGTGTTCATTCCTACACACAAGTTTATGTCACAGGTTTATATCAATAGATCTGAAGGACGCATATTTTCAAATACAAATTTCTCTACTGTGCGACTGAGAGTCGATTCGTTATGACACAATCGTTAGCCTATTTTTACAAAAACTGCTTCTAAGGGGCCATAACGTAAGATAGAAGGTAATGGAGCCTCTCTTTTTTGCATTAGCCTCTTTTCCACCAAAGCATTTTGAGAGCCGGTTTGGAGCCGGTGCCTGCACGTGAACCCTTTCTTTGTGTTTCGACAGCCAAAGAACCCGTTCTCAGCTGGGAAATCCAACGCATTCTCATCCTTTAACGTCATATAGAACGCTATATGCAAAAACGACGCTATACTACGCACATGGCACCCTTTATCGTTAATATAACACGCGAACCCAAGACATCATAAATCCTTTAGCGTGAATGACACGCAGACCCTACCCCACACCTAAACTTAGCCCTCACAGCACGTGTTATATTAACGATAACGGGTGCCATGTGCGTAGTATAGCGCCGTTTTTGAATATAGCGTTCTATATGACGTTAAAGGATGAGAGCGGGCTGGGAAAACTGGTTCCAAAGCGGCACCAACTTTTTTCTGGTCTAGCATCGTTCTTTTACCACGTCATGCTTACGTCGGGGGCTGGGGCGGGTATAGATGTGTTCTAAACATCTTTCCTGACCATTGCAAAGCCAAGAGAAACATTAGCAGAAACACGATGGAGTCTGCTTTTGTAATTGTTTTTGAAGTAATTTTGCTTGAAGTTGGCTTGGCTGTTTAATTGAAAACATTATAAGCAAAGAAGAAAGCAGTCACAATATAGAACAAATAAATGGAAAGAAAAAAAGACACAAGACAGGGGTACATAACTTATCAGAAAAGATTACATATCAAACGAAAAGATTAAAAGACGTACATTTCAATTGTTTTTAAAGCCTTCTTGGTACACGAGTTAGAGATAATCCCAATGTAATGTACTTACTTTTGAAACGGTAACTTCTGGTTATGTTATATATATATATGTCTATTTTTTATTTCTTTCTATTTGTGTTTTAAAGCACTGGGGGTTGCATAAACAGTCATCCACACAGGTTTTTTATGTATATGTCCCAAGTATTGGGCCTCTTGCCTTGGCTCACATGCCTTGGGCAGCTGCTATCTGGGGATGTTATCCTATCTCTAAGATCTTTTGGTTGAGTTAGCTTGCCCCTCTGAGCTCACAGGCACACCAGATTTCTACCTTTGGGACTTCTGCACAGGCACACATTTCAGTCCTGGGACCAAAACAGAGGTCAGAATCAGCAAGTTCTTTTTTTTTTTTTTGCTTACACCAGATCAGCAGCCTAATCAGTTTCACCACAGCACCCAACAACTATTCCCAAAATCTTTAGCTTTTTTCTGCTCCTCTGAGAAGAGGCAATTTTTCTTCTCTCCTGCCTGTAGTCCTTTTAAAAAAATGCTAGTGCAACCATGCTGTAACATTGTTGTGTTCTGTGTCATGCCTTCAATTACTTTGATAAATGTGATTCTGCCTGTGAACGTTCTGTTATAGTGGATTCATAATTTATAGATTGCACAGATACTCTCAAATCAGGGTAAATTATGACTTTCCTTTCTTTTACTGCAACTAAGGTATCTAAATAATGTTATATCAGCACATTATACCAGTGCAAGGGCATCAATGTAATAATAATACAGAATGGAGAATAAAAAGGGCCGATCCTGAATAAGGCCGCAAGTAGGGGGCTGAATACAAGGGGAAAGGAGAAGAAAAACAGGCTCATTACCAATAGCCAGAGTTTAAGTGTTTTATCCTATCTTTTGATTACGTCTTTGTTCACTCAATGACATTGAGCAGGTTAAATTCCATTGAGGACATTTGATGCAGTGCCTTAATAATATTTTAGTGTTCAAGAAGGTTCGAAAATAGTACTTAAGAAAAGCTCCCACACTGGAGATAAAACGTAGATTGTGGTGGGTTACCAATGTCATTTTGACTTGTCTAATGGAAAATTTGTCAGCTGCTTTGTGAAAGGGCCATCTAAATGCTTTGAAGTAAATGTACAATCCCTCCGTGGCCGACAGCCCCTCCCTTTGAGTACGGCTGGCGAGAAATTTCACGAAGGCCTCCTCATGCCTCTTCACCTCCCGAAACTTGCTGACAGCCCAACCCTAAAACCCTAAAGTTTTTACTTATTATACGCCAATGCATCCGAAAACTAGATTTGGTGTAAAAATGGCACGAGAAATGACATGCTACAGATACGAACTTTCATGAGATCGGGCTCGATAATTCGAGTTCTGCACCAACACACAAATACTGAAATATGGCTCTTATTAGAATACTGAATAAGTACTGGTACTAATAAAATGTGGAACTTTACTGTTTTTAAGGGTGTTGTGATACGTCTCTAGTACTGGCAAATCGTGCAACACTATTCCCAACTTGTATGACATTATATATTTTGTGAAGAGCTGCATGATTAATCATTAAATGGTTGAGATGGATCAAAATAGATGCTATCACCTTTTGAAACTAACATCAGTTTGAAAGTAATATCATGACAATACAACATTTTGGTTTTGTATTTAAAGAGATTCATTTAAGAATGCTGAATTAAAATTTGTGAAAACTTCAAGTAAATTACATGTTGTTTTGTTTAACTGTCTATTCAGAATTGTTGGAGAATCATAAAATCTATTCTAAACAAAAACAATTGTAATTCTGAATTTTTCCAGAAGCATGCAGCTTTAAACCTGTGCTGCACAAATGGAGAAATATTGAAAGTAATTGGGAAGTATTTTTTTTTTCTCCACAATATCTTTTTTTGTTCAACAGACAAACGAAAGTCATGGAAACTCAGGTTTGGAATAAAATTGAGGCTTCACTTTTTGGTGAACTGTATCCATTTAAAACCAAGCAGAGGCCTTGATTGAAACATAAATGTGCAAAAAATCTGCAGTAATCTCAACAAGGCAAAGCAAGTAATTTACGACTTCTGGGCTATGTAATTTCATTTTAAACGTAAAAACGTGTCAGCTTGACAGATAAGGTTTACTTATATATCATCTTACAATCATACGCCCATATAGTTCTCATTCAGGTCAGACGCAACCCTGTATCACACGAAATACGTTCTGAGGAAACTATTTTGCAAATCGCAATTACGTTACATGCCAACATATAAGCAGTGCTATTACGTTGGTCCTTAACGTAATATGTCTCATTGTTAATACGTAGATTTAATACGTTATTTTCAAAGATATGTAACGTACGTTTTTGTACGTTTGGATAGATGCTAAAACGTATAATATGGACGTATTTGCAACATTTAAACGTAACCTTATTACGTTTTTACAGCTACAAAACGTTAACTATTTACATATGTTTCATATCATAACGATATCTGTATACTTTCACTTTTAAAGATAAATGTAACAAGACCCCTTAATCCTACTCCAAAAAACATGTTTATTTTATACAGAATATAAAAAGGATAAAACGTAATGGACAGAGATGTGTAGTTAAATGAGTTTTAGCATTAAAATATATTTTGAGCCACTAATCCCACTCCTATCCCTAAACCTAACCATAACCATTCCTTAAAACTACGTAGGTAACACAATTAAGAAAAAAAAAAAACATAACAGACAGATACATTTCACAATAATTTATTTATTTATTATTAACATTACCAAAAGTCGTTCACATGATGATGCGTTGCAGTCACAGTCCTCTGGCAGTATTATAGTAGTTGTGTATGAGGTACAGATCAGAATTAAAGTTATTAACGTTAATCCAAAATGTTAATCTGATTTCGGTTCGCTCTTTGTCTGAAGGCGCGCGCTCTTCTCCATTTCAAATGTGAATGTACTACACCGACTGAAACACGGCATGTCGCAATCTGTGACGAAGCAGGCGAGAGCCAATGAGCGTTTGATATCACTGCCGTAAAACATGTCGTAACGCTTCTTGAAGGCGCATTATTTGAATTTGAATTAATCACCAGCGCGGATTTGACGTTTGCGGTCGCTGCTGAGAAATGAAGATGAAGATCATTGGATAAAAAGCTGGATTTGGATCTGTTTCTTGCAAACAACGTATGGATTCTAGGATTTGGTTTACATCAAGCTAATAAAATGTATGTCTTTTGTGAATGTATCAGTATGTTGCGTTTTATTGGAGAAAATACTTTTTATATATTTATGAGTAACGTTCAGGGCCGGCGCTAGCCATTTGGGTGCCCTAAGCACAAATGCTTGGTGGTGCCCCCTTAACAACCCCCCCCCCCCCAACCCACCCACCCACCCACCCAAGGAATAACAACCATTCAGAATTTCTTAGTTAGGTTCTCTTTACTTCCAAAATAACTGCTGCAAATACATACATTTACATTAACAATGGCACCAAATATGAAAAGAAATAAATAATAAAAAGGTTAAAATTATAAATACCAAAAACCACCACAATTACTAAAAACACATATTTGGAACTGGCTACAACTGCTGGTTGATGGTTCTTCCTCCTGGCCTTGAGTTGCTCCTTGCATGTATTTTAGCATTGACCCTGCATTCAGAAATACAAGACAAAATATTCAGGGATTGTACTGAATCAATAACCATCAAAAATATTGCACACATTAGTCTTTTATATAATATAAGCCTATGTGTCACTGGAACATTTAAAATTCAAAACTCTATTCTACCTTTAAAAGAGGTCTGATGAGGCACAATGTAATAATTCTGTACATAATTTGTAGGGCTGGGAAAAGATGAATCGCGATTAATCGCATCCAAAATAAAAGTTTGTGTCTACATTAATGATATAGGCCTATGTGTGTGTACTCACTGTGTATAATTATTTTGTATATGTATTTAAGAAATATTTGTTATTTATATATAAAATATTTTAATTTATATATATATATATAATATAAATTATCTATAAATATATACAGTATATACATGCAAATATTTCTTAAATATATATGTGCATATGTGTGTATATTATATATACAAAATAATTATACACAGTACTCATGTAGAAACTTTTATTTTGGATGTGATTACGCTTTTCCCAGCCCTAATAATTTGACAACTCCATATGAAAATATACAAACAGTGAGATTGTGTTTTTTTTTTCTAATTGCAGTTTCACCAATAGATGTCGCCCTTGGGCCTTTGACCGCATTATCCGATAGAACAACAACGAAAAAACATATCTAAGCGATCTTCCTTTTCTTCTCAAACAAACTAACTGCATCTTAAACAGCCCAAGTAAAAAAAAAAATCCCAAGGAGAAACCCCCGGACCCCCGTTAAAATAAAAAATTCTACATGCAGGGCAAAGCCCTGGATCATTTGCACAACTAGCGACGCCCCTCTGGACATGCATACACGAAGCAAGGGTGCCTACAAAACTAACACTTTTATTTAAAACATTGTCTTACCTGCAAACGAGTATCATCCCACTGTCTCTTCTTTTTCCTTTTTTCCGCCCCCGACTCTTTCGAGGCCATGTCTGATGTCGATCAGGTGTCTGCCAAATTTGACACTGATTGAGGAACAGACCACTGCGAGGTGGGGAAGGGGGGGCACCAGAGGGAGAGTGGCACAGGAGATTCACCTTTTTCTCCACTAATTTGGTCTAGGCCTATATTACTTTTGTATTGCTGTTGTATATTAACATGCTTTAGACATATTGTATTTGTTATTTATACTAGTAGCCTATTGTGATGATTTTTCACCACCCAGATTTTTTGGTGCCCCCCCAAGCACTTGGTGCCCTACGCGCAGTGCGTGATGTGCGTGTGCGGAGCGCCGGCCCTGGTAACGTTGGTCTATTATATTAATAAATGCGAAGGAAAACTTAATTGATATGACAGTTGAATGCAAAAGAGTCAACATTTTAATGCCACGATTATGCATAAATAGTAAAGAAACCTGCTTGGATGTATTATGTTCAGGAAAAACGTAATAGCACTGCAATAGTATTACGTTAAGGACAAACGTAATAGCACTGCTTATATGTTGGCATGTAACGTAATTATGATTTGCAAAATAGTTTCCTCAGAACGTATTTCGTGTGATACACAGTTGGTCAGACGGCATGAAAACCACAAGCCTTTTGCTTACGACACTACTTCCTTTTACCACCAGTGATAATGAGTATGCAACCTTTAAAAATGTTAAATGAGTTGAGCTGTGGAGGTCACAGATGCTGGATAGAGCTTGTATGAAAGCACAGAAAGTGTAGGGCATTTGAAAAAGTGTGGAGGAGCACTTGGTTTTATTTAGCAGGTGGAGTTTACTCCCAGTCATCAAATTGCATCCGCAGAGAAGAGCTGATGTGGCTGAAATGCTAGGAGACCTAAATAAGCTCAATCAACAGCAGCACTAATATTTCATATCCCCTGGCACTCGTTTTGTTTTTTGTTCTCCTCGTACCTCCCGGACAGGAGAACATTTTTCAGCTGGGCTCATCACCCCACCCGACCTCTTCAGAGTCACCCAGTCTCCCCATTAAGAGTGATCCCTGAGCTTACAATCTATAGAGTCATAGGAAATGAAGTTAGTGGAAAAACCAGGACAAGTCTTCTCCAACTCACATTGCTTAATGTCATTTCACACCAGCATGAAAACAACGCCCTGCTGGGGCAAACATGTAAAAATGAAAGGAAAAAAAAAATGCTGTACAGAAAGGTATAGCTCATTAATCACTTGCTTAAAAAGGCTGAGCAAGTCACATATGTGCTTCCACGGCTAGAGGTAAGAGAGATTCATCTGTTTTTTCTTTAAGCCGAGCTCTGTCATGGCCGGTTGTGACTTTGAGCTAGAACACCAGGAGCATTGTGTGTGTGTGTGGAGGGCAGCTTCCGAATCCGCTTCTTGCCAGAGGCAATGTTGGTTAGTCACTACACAGTAACAAGCCCACTGAAACATCCCTTTCTCTTTCCTTCCTGGATTTTTGGCATCTGTGCACTTAAAGTTCCAGACCAAAAATACGTCTACATGATTCACCTGGTGAAGAGACAGCGCCTCGAGCAGATCACAATGAGTCTGTGTGAGGTGATGCCAAGGATATAGATACACAATATGTGTCTCTTCACGAGGAAGCTTTTAAATAGGGGACATTTAGCAATGCAGCCATGAGAACAATGGGCACCTATTATATACTTTCAATCAATATCTCCAGAGTGGAGTGAAAGTTCAGCTCTGTAGGGGTTCCATGATATCGAAGGAAAAGTGTAAATAAATGACTCCTCCACTAGGCACATATGCTAACACATTTTCACAAAAATAGGCTTTGGTGCAATTAGCGCATGCAATTTTTACCACCTCACATTGTTCCTTCATGACACATGCACATTCATGAACAAAAAGTCACACGTGCGTGCAGCAAAAGCAACACACTGCTAAAAACTGCCACTCAACTCCTCCTGTTTTACCTCTGTGTGAAAAATGACTCCTCTGTAGTAAGTGGGTGGCTGAGAAAATGAGACCCCTTTTTTCAACAACCGAATCTGTGTTGTTCCATCTCATTGGAAATACATGCAACAGAGTTGGATGCCATTCACTTTGTATACAAAAGTTAGTTCTGGTTATCGAATCTATTGACTGAGAGCCTTACAATACCACACTAATAGCCTAGGTGGGCTGGGTTTGAATTTTATTCATTTTGATTCAAACTCTGCGTATCAATTGTGATTTTTGTTGATTCCCAATTTAAATTCCATTATAAAAACAAACAAAAAACATTTAGTTATCAAAAATAATTATTTTTATTTTATTTGCAAAATATTCTGTTGCAGCTAAATACCATGAACAAAAAGTCAGCAGTTTAAAGAACAAATATAAATTGCAAACATTATTAATGTGGAAAGTGGATTGTACCATGTGCATATACATTTCATTTTAAGTATAAGCAACCTGTTTTTTCACCATACAAGGAAATTGAAAGTCACTCAGTTGTGTATTTAAGCACAGTCATACTGTACTACAGCAAAGAAACATGGAGGCATGACCAGGTGAGAGGAAGGAGAAAAACGAAACGCAAAGACCTGGCATGAATATAACATCTTCTCAAGGTTTCTGTTCATATAAGAATACAAATTTTGCTTGGCAAGTGTTGGCGAACAGGACGGCTGAGGGACGTGAGAGAATGGCATGAGGCCGATGGTGTGATTGCTAATGAGCAACACCTGTGAGCACACCGGTCTCGCATCTCTCACAGAGGAGCGGAAGCATAAAGGGCGATTTTGGTAGCCAGCACTTCTGTGAGGGACTGCTGGCAGGTATTTGTTTGTTTATTTCATTTAAATAAAGTCAGTTCCTGCCTACTTCTTCCCTGAACTTTGCTACAGCAACATTACTGGTGTCGGGTCCCGTGAGTCAAATAATAACGGGGAGAAGACTTAATTCCATGTCTACAAGGGGGTTGGGCCATTCATGCCCATTCGCTAATTGCCTTTCCAAAAAAAAAAAAAAAAAAAAAAAAGTTTTTCACAATTTAAAATAAATCGTTTTTACAAATAATTTTTATAAATAAATTTAAATTATTAGGCAGTATGATTTTTAGATCATTTTAAAGTATGTAAGGTGTTTTACAATTTAGTACGTGTTTTGTAGCCTTATTTCAGAAACTTTCATCTTTTTTTCAATAACAATGCATAAACAATATTCTCTCAAAAATACAAACATGTACATACATGTTGCTCAAATACTATGGTAGCCCCGTTTGTGCTAAATAGAGTGTAATTTCACCTTAATATGTTTATAAGCAACTGAAAAAAGCACAAATGGCATATCAGGGCATGTCAAAACATCTCAAATACGTGATGACGCAGGCTGAGCCTCCCCTTACATCTTCATAAGACTTTACAGTTTGGATCTGCCCTCTGCACCGGAGTCACAAGTTCTCTCGGCCAGATCATTCCCCTGCTGATGAGGAGATTATGGAGGACTTGTGCTGTTGCTAAACTACATATTGAATGGCCAGCTGATGATATTTATTTTGAATCTAGAAAAAGTATTTTAGATGATCGATATTTTCCATCTAGACCACGACCTCCTTGTCAGGAACTCCCGTTTTTTCCCGATCTCCACATCGAGGTGTCAAAATCATGGAATAAACTGGCGTCTTTCAGGCCCCGTCCACACTACTGCGTTTTTGTTTAAAAACGGAGAATTAAAACGAATACGATCTCAGTCCACACCAGTGTTTTATCTGTGTATTAAAAATGATCTCCATCCACATTAAAACGACTGAAAATTCGGATCACGTGACCATTCACCAACACTGGGCATGCGCGTGCCGGTGTAAACAGTGATTGACGAATCAGGGAAGGATACGGCATGACTGATAACACCCAATCATGGAGCAAAGCGTCAGCCCCTGCATCAGCGTTTCTGAAGTCTTACGTTTTGTCCCATCTACACTAAAACGCCCTCCGGAGATTCAAAACGAAAAACGGATCTGCAGCGTTTCTAAACTTCTCCGTTTAAGGTCTTCAATTTTTCCCGTTTTAGTCTGGACGGGAGGTGCATATGTAGCAAAAGGTCTCCGTTTTTAAACGAAAACGCAGTAGTGTGGACGGGGCCTCAGAGTTCTTAATCCACAAACGAGTAACTATAGCAATTTTAAGGGTATTACTCACTATGGTTACCTGACAATGCCTCGTGCAGAAGAGATGATGGCGAGCTATCTCTCCCCAGAGTAAACGTCATCTCCAGTGTTGTGTACTCGGGACTCGGTATCGAGTCCATATTTTAATGGTCTCGGTCTTGTCATGGATTCGTGTGCATTTTGACTCGGAATTTTGACTTTGACTTGGAATTGCTCTGTGGTTGGACTATTTGACTTGACTGAAGAGAGTCTGTCTGGAACATGCTTTTCTGATAGATTAGAGTTGGACAAGATAGAGAATGACAAAGATTCTGTCTTATCTCTCATATCCAGAATATTTTCATGTTTCTGATTTATTTATGATAGAAAAAATTATTCTCAGCCTAAATGATTTAAAACATATATATAGGCCTACACTGTAAAAAAATTGGAGTAGGATTTACTTGAAAAAACCTTGCTAAACGATCTCACTCAGAAAATGCTAGTAAATTTACAAAGATTTGCCAAGTAAAAACCTAAACATATTTATCAGTAGCTTTAATTAGAAATCTTTAAGTTAAATTTACTTGGAATGTGGAATTAAGTAAACTTTACAAAAAATAAGTAATTTTAACTCGGCTTGTAAAAGGTTGATTAATACCGATTTCTTTTGCCTTTGTATTCACTAAAACAATTATCTTGAATTTTATTAGTCATTTATAGTATGTTCTTTACTTAGATCATCTAAGTAATTTAAATATACATCATGTCAGACTTTAAGCCTTATGTGAATGCAAACACCTCAATACTTGGTAGACAATACACAATGGTGGTAACATTTGATGGATCGTTTTTGTGTTTGAATGTGTCGTTTTAAGCAAAAAATTTACTCGAAATGTCACAAAATGGCAATTTACTAATACTGAAAACAAAAATCAATGATAAAACAGTGTAAATACAGCTGGAAACCAGTGAAAAATGAACCTCATTAATTATTCAAGGTCCAGTGCATGATGGGAACCCCAGTATCAGAAAAGTTGAGTAATTTTTACTTAATTTTATTGAGTTGATATTACACTTTCATTTATACTCGCTTGAAATAAGTACTAATATGGAATTTACTTAGTTTTTTAAATTCTTGCCTGAACTAACTTTTTCAAGTAAATTACATTGGGTTTTTTCACTAGTATTTACTTAACCAAAAAAAATCATTTTTTACAGTGTATATATATTATTTAAAAATCACTGTACATTCTTATCTTTAAGGAAATATAGCTTATATTGGTATGACCATTAAAACATTTCACATTGTAATATTTTCATTATAATTAAGCACATGGCCCCACCCCACCTCATTACTCTATTTTGAAAATATACATATATATCCATCTATACATTACAAGAACATTTGTGCGTCTGTTATTCGCATATCTCTCAAACCGTTAGTCCGATGGATTTCAAACTTGACAGGTGACTTGCTACGGGCACAAGCGCTGTGACAAGTTCGACATTGTTTGGATTAGAAATGCAAAATAGCCTATATTGGAAAATGTATATCGGTAACAGAAGCTCACATTGGCTTTTACCGCTCTAGCCGCTGGCCACTCCCCCTCTTACACTGCGCACTGAGTGAGCACAGCACAGGACAGAGAGGGTCAAAGAAAGCAGATTTTGCACAGGCACTGCACTAGTTAATTAAATTACAACAAATACCAACATAACATATTTACAATGTATGTTGAATTAAAATCAAGTCAAGACAATCTCACTTTAGGCATGTGATGTACTAGATGTGTTTTGTGATTTTCAACATGTTTCTAAATAAAGTTAAATGTTAAACTGAAATGTAAAAAACACTTCAGGTCATTTTTTTTTTATTTCTTTAATTTTTTTTTTACTTTGTATGACCGAAATGAAACTGACCTCAATGCTGACAACTTTCTACAGCTTTATTTGTTGTTATCTAAAATTATGTTCTCTGTGGTGAAAATGCCTCAATGGAAGGCTGAAAAACATGGTGGGTAATGAGGACATATTCTTTATGAGACATAAGACAATATGACAAAATGAATCACGGAGAAACATCTCATGGTAGGCATTAATAAGACTGCTGATTGAGATAAATAGACTTGATTGCCTTGTTTCTTTCTCTTTTTTTCCTAACTGAATTGCTCTAATACATTTAAAGGACGTTTGGTGCTTCAAAGCAATAACGTTTTGCTTTTAGCCTTCTTCTCAAAGGAAAAACATTGGATAAAAAAACAAAAATGTATTATACACTTGGTAACCCTAAATGGCAGCCCATTCTCACCCCCAAGGCGTCACCTAACTGACGCCTTGGGAAGCATTTGGACATGCTTCAATATCTGACGCTTTAGGCGCCCTTTAGCGTCAGTTAGATGACGCCCTAGGATCGCGTGTACCCTACCCCCACCCCACACCTAAACCTAACCGCGTCCTCTAACAGACGCTTTCCTTTAGCGTCAGTTAGATGACGCCGTAGGATCGCGTCATGTAAGTGACGCTAAAGGGCGCCTAAAACGTCAAATATTGAAGCATGGTCAAAGGTGACGCCTTGGGGTGAGAATGCGTTGTAAATGGATATTAATATTAACTTAAAAATTAAAAATGTAAAATATTAAAATATTTCATTAATATTAAAATATTTGGTAACACTTCACTTGAAGGGGTGTGCATAAGACTGAAATTGCACCTTCATAATCATGATCTGCCATATGTCATGAATATGAAGGAGGGTTCATGCATGTTTTTGTCAACTGTCATTAAGTGTCGCTCAATTATGCCATTTTTAATACAAATATGACTTTGTTTGAGATGTCTTGGTGATGACACCTTGACACAAACCAATACATCATAACCTGTCAGTGCCATGACAACAACAGGCTGCATCTGAAAACGTAGACAGCTGACTTGTTGCATCGCTGCCCTATCAGGCAATGACACGTTTGTGCACGAAGGTAACTTCTGTGCATTAAGGTAGCTCACGACTTCAGAGGCTGTTTAATGATCTACAGCAAAATAGAGTCAGTTTTGGTGAGAACTAAACAAATATGTAATTACTACAGTAGTCATTTCCCACTAGAAATGACGTGAGAAGCGGAAAACGTTGGTCAAAAATGTACATACTACAATGTACACACAAATTGACCAGAAAATGCAATTTTCAACTGTCATGGAATGAAATGCTTTGGATTGAGGGATATCAAAGGCAGTGAAGGATAAATCTATGCTGCCTTCAAAAATTGATTGGCTGAAGATATAACAGGAGACAGGAAGTGAAGCTAACATTGGATTTGGACGTGCCTTGATGCCTTCCAACCTTGGAATGCTTCCTACGAAAGCAGCATTTTTAGGTTTTCAGATGCAGCCTGCATTGCTGTATGGTTAATTTAATGCACCTGATACTAGCAGGTGTAATTGAAATATCCATATCCATTAATTAGAAGGTAGCATCCACATGGTGTCCAACTATTGCATGATACTGCTTAAAGACGTG
This sequence comes from Pimephales promelas, assembly GCF_988280905.1. Classification (NCBI taxonomy): domain Eukaryota; kingdom Metazoa; phylum Chordata; class Actinopteri; order Cypriniformes; family Leuciscidae; genus Pimephales; species Pimephales promelas. Next base: position 25,181,638 of record NC_142777.1, read on the forward strand.
TTGAGCTGAAGGTAGTTGCTGTCCCTCTCAGGAGATGTGATATATTATAAGACTTGAGATTTTCTCTTAAGGCACATATGTCGGACATTTTATCTCAACTCTCTTTTTTTTATCAGAAACTGGTGCCGCTATCTGTGATAGAGGCACATCTTTAACTGCCTGCCTCTGATTACGCCTCTGGTTGCCATAGAAACAGTGAAGCGTTGAAATGGGAGAACAATGGCATTGAATGCTAATAAGGCGAGTGAGTAAAAAGGATACATGCCTTGTGCTTTTGCTGCATGCCAATCTACATCACAGACTGCAGATTCCCACATTTGTTCTGCTGATTAGAAGACTGGGAGTTTGATACATGGGCAGGGAATAAAGATCATCCATACAGCTTGTTTTATTTATTTTTTATTTTTTTACTCTGATTGTCTTTGAGTTAAATAAATGTAACGGCATATTCTGCTCCAATGTAGACTATTTAATGAAACACCCTTAAAAGCTCGTCAGATCTTCATGGCAAAGGAGACTACCTCTTATTCTTGGGGGAAAGGCATTTGAAAAAGGGTTTCTTCCTCCTGAAATGAAAAGCATAAACGTTTCACCTTGAAGTGAGACATGCCATATAATGATGTGTGTTTCATGGATTCTTACCATGGGAGATTAAAGTCGCCCTGACCAAAGTTACTTTTAATCTAAAAGGATGTGTCAGTTACCGCACTGCCATGCATTACAACAAGTGAAAAAAGTGAAATTCATGGCTCCAGACAAAAAATAAATGACATGATTGCCAATAAAGGAAACATATATAAATGACTTGTAGGTCAGAAATAAAAAATAGTTGCTCAAAAAATATAGCTGTTCATAACAGATTCAATTCGATATAGTTGGGCATGTCAGAACAAATTAATCATGATTCAGTAAGTAGTCAGTTGTGAAAGTAATGGCTTGTGAATCTTTTTTGACTGACTCATTAGGAAGAAATTTTGCACAATCTATAAATCATGACTGTGTTCGTTGTTGAGCAGGAAACACTAGTGGTCACTCTAACAAAGATATCAGACAAAATCGCATATGGATGTACACAATGATTTCCTGAGTAGATTTTATAGATGCATTTGCAAACGTTTTAGTTGCAGTCTGAACTCTAGAGCCCTGGTGAGATACTTCCAAAAGTCAACTTGATGCTAGCACAATTAGATGACTGAGCGAAACTCTAAATATTAGGGGTGTAACGGTACATATATTCGTATTGAACCGTTTCGATTCGAGGCTTCCGGTTCGGTACGCATACAAACCGAACGATTCCTTGGACCATTTTTCCTGCTGACAAAATTCGCGCTGGCGCGGCCACCACAGCTTTGCGCAACTTTAAATGGCAAGCGTAATGAAAGCGGAACGAAACTGCGCTACTCATTATGTGCATTATGTGCTCACGGATCGTTTGTCAGTTCGAGTGAGCGAGCCAATCTCGATCAAGCTACACTGTTACTACACAGTGCTAAGAGATCCAGTGAAGAAAACATTTGAATTCGCCACTGAAGTAATAACATCGCTGCGAGATCTAGATCGGTGAGAAATGTTTTCTCACTATTAACCGTAGATCTCTATTAGATCAAACAGCGCTGACATGGTATCCGGGAGAAACTTTGTGCCGTGAATGAACTAGTAATACTATACGTCCACAGACCAGCAACATTCACCATGGATTTATTATAGTAACACTAACTGTAACCAGTTTGGCGGGTATAGTGAAAGGCTTTCAAGTACTTCACACATCTTTTTCCAGCACTTCAAAACTCAAATATTAAATAAATAAACATATATTTAAATGTTATTTTTAATGTGACGGCCAAAACATTATTTATTAATCATTCAAAGATAACTCCCATTTATTTATAAACCTGAAAGTTCCAAGATATTTAAAAAATATTTTTTTTTTCTTATGACATTTCTGCTTTATCGAAAACGTACCGAACCATAACTTTAAAACCGAGGTTCGTACAGAACCATGATTTTTGTGTACCGTTACACCCCTCCTAAATATGAATTATTCTCATGCTAAATAATGTAGATCATAAGATAATATGGGCTGATTTAACTTAGTAAATTTATGCCAAATGGGACCAGGATTTTAAGTCTGTTTAGTGCTCTGGTTAAAGTTTGCATGTGTGGTCTGAAATCATCAGCCATTGCTGTAGATGTTCTGTTTGTGTGTTTGGTGTGTGGGTAAATGTGTGTTTTAGCTCAAATGTGTCTTGGCTTGGAGATGAGCACATATTGGTGTGGGCTTAGTGGCTTTCGTAGTCTGGGGGAAGAAATTAAGAATTTGTGATATTATTAAAATCATTGGCAAACATGTCCCCATACATTTGGGACTTTAATTTTATCAGATGGTTGGTTTGCAATCTTGTTAAATGTTTGTAAAATGTTCTACAATGCTTGTATTTTTTTTTTTAACACCTTAGGATGAAAGCACCGGGAAACAAGAAAATCTAATGCCATATATAAGAGAATGCTTCAAACTTATTTCAGTTGTGTTTGAAAGATACATTTTGTGGTGGCTATTTGACCATTTCTAAACATAATAAATGGAATAAAATACCCTTTCATAATTGTTTGACCATTTCTCATTTCACTGTCTAAAATCACAGCCATTGTATCTCAAGGTAATATAGCATTTGAATCATTTCAAGTTGTATTGAATTGATGGTTTGAATGTCAAAACACCAAACAAAACTGCTTCCGCAGTGAGGGAAGTTATAGGATCATGTACACACAGGCATTAGCAGGCAACCTTTTCTCGCTCTCTTTTTTTTAATAAAAAGGTCCATTTGTGGAAAAGAAATAAAGCAAAAGAATAGAATGATGGGGAGATATTGCCTTTTCTTTTGTGGTGTGATATTATCAACTTGGAGCTGAATGTGATTATTGCTCACCAGAATATTACACATGGGGAGAATTAGATTGGCTAACCCCCTTCATACTCCTTCCGAGAAAAAAGATAACGGATGAACAAAAGCAGGTTTGGATCGATCCCTCGCGACAAAAGCAGAGGACACCGATATAAACAGATTAGAGATGGCAAAAAAAATAAGATATGTCTTTATTTCAGATCTTCCACTGACACTTATTTTGCTTGAACACGAACAGACGACCCCCCACCGCCAAAACTAGCCCGCCAACCCTCAATACCCCGTTGTTGTTTAATGTTCCCTTCTCATAACTAAATAAGAAGGTAGACTGTATTTTACAAGGGGTCAAGGTTTGTCTGGTTAGTGTGATCCAGTTATTCCCTGCTGGTAAATCCCACGTCGCTCCTTCGGGCTGAGCCCGGCTGGACCCCGTGGGGAGAGGCCCAGCCACCGGGCCTGGCTCCAGGGTGGGGCCCCGGCTTCCCTTGAATTCTTATCCATCATAAGGGGCATTGAACTGCTCTTAGTCTGACCCGTTGCCTAGGACCTGTTTGCCTTGGGAGACCCTACCAGGGGCATATAGCCCCAGACAACATAGCTCCTAGGGTCATTCGGGTACTCGAACCCCTCCACCATGTTAAGGCAGTTCAAGGAGGGGTACTGATAGGACAGTATTGGATAAAGGAAAGGCCTCGAGCCTGAATTTGAACAGTGCACTGACCACTATGCTATCGGCAGCACTTATTGAATATTAGTCTGATAGAGGGGGATAGAATTTGACAGCAAACAATCCAGCTGTTGGAATCCATTCCCCCATCCCTATAATGAGAGATGTTAATGTAGTTTTTAAAAAATGCTGAGTCTTTTTCAAGTGTGGATGGAATCCGTTGCCTCACCGTTATATTGATCATTAAACCAGCATCAGTTTTATAAATATTAGAACCTCATTATTTAAGAAACATGGGGGGAACAGAATCAAACGGCAAACAATCGAGCTGTCGGAATCCGTTCCCTTATCCCTATAATGACAGATTTTGATGTTGAAGCTTAAAAGGTGGTTGTGTGTGTGAATGGAGCTTAACCAAGTTTAAATAACGTTTGCCTTATTTGAGCTTCCACCGCTTCCCGAAAAACACCAACCTTTGTGCGCAGTGTCTGCACAAAATAGATTTTTGGGGCGAAGCAAAAAAAAAAATAGTAAAAATAGTGAGTATGTGTTTGTGGTACAGCCGCGCTCAGATATTCACTACAACAGCAGCACTCATCTTGTTTGTTTATAGCGGATGTGGATGAACAGTCGTAAACCGGAAACTGATCTGCCGACTTCTGACAATAGCGGAAGTTCGAAACTACGCTTGTGCACACAGCCTATAGAGTGAATACTGAAATTATAACCACAAATGGTTGAAGTTGGTGCCAGAATGTTTTTTTTTTTTTTGAAGGACATTTTACCCTTTCTTTGATAAGAGGATAGACTTTTTTTAAGAATTGGGGGAAAAAAAACGTCTGATGTCTCGAAATCTTTTTCTGGTCAATAGCAGAAAGGTGAGAGTGTCGAAGTAAATTAACTTTGTTGATGTTGATGAGAACTTTCTTTTAGCTTTAAAAATCCTGTCAAAGTATCAAAATGTTCATTGCACCATGTCATGTTCATGTCAGTTACTTCAGTCATTGATTGATTCCTCAAAGGTGAAAAGTTCCAGGCACATCTCCGTAATAACAAACCCACTCTTTTTACCTCAGTCTGACTGACATTTTCAACTGCTTTGATTCTTTTCATTCTATCACATTGCGCCTTGTTGCATCACCAAGATTCAAGCACTGTTAAAAGAATAATTACGTTAAAATTGTCAAAAATGTCACCAGCAGTGTTTGTGATTGTATATGTCTGTGCAGAGATTAAAAGGTATGTGCTAAACCTTCTTTTAGGATGTTTTAAAAATTAGGAAAAATGTAGATAGGGCTAGTGTGTGGAGTTGGAGAATCGAGTGTTGTCCATTTCCTCAAGTACTCTTACTCTTAATATTTTCCATGACGTGTAACGGGCCAGGCCCGGTTCTACGGGGGTGCTAAACAAAAGTGAAAGCACCCTCAGATTATTTTTTTATTAGCACACATGTAAACGAGATTTTGCCGACAAAAGAAACACAGACGGATTTCAAACTCATACAAATAATAGGTTACACAAAATCCAAATCAGAATTTATTTCAGTAATTCAGTATTTGGCTATGTTTAATGCATTGAATTGGTTGTGTCCTTTCGCGATCGTAATATTAACGGGTGAAGCTGCCTGTCTCTTTAATTGCCCACTTTGTTTGCGTGTGTTCGTCCCGCTCAGGAAATTCGTCAGCGACGGGGCTGCCAATAAATGTCTCTATATAAATCGGAATGAACAGAGGGTCTCTGCAACGGCGGTAGATTGAAGTGCGCGCAGTGTGCGTCCGAGTGAAGATTGCGCGAGACACAAGAGAACTGTATCCATGAAACTGACAGCAGTGACAAATAGTGCTCAGCTTGATTTCAAAAACATCAAATTTAACCAGTAGCTAGATCTCTTAATTAAGAGTGAACTAAATGAATGCTCTGCTAGTTAACTGGAGATGTTTTATCTGTAGTAGGTAAATCTGTTCCTCAATATTTCCAAAAGTGGTGGGTACAAAATTACTAATGACGAAATCTGGTGGGGATCGACAATCGAGTGACCAGCATTTAATCTTTAAATGAGCTGTTTCGTTTAAAAGGACTGATTCATTGTCGTCAGAAACTAAATGTCTAAAATGTACGTTACTTACATTAAAGGTATAGCGGAGGATCTTTTTACGAATTTTAGAGAAGACCCGCCCTCTCCAATTTAAAAAAAAAAATGCACATGGACAAACACAACACTCTTGCTCCCGAGAGGGAACGTCTATTACGCCTTACACAATTATGTTGCAAATTATAAACTAACTCAAAAACATTCATAAAAAAGACAACATGTCAAATGCCCTTCCGTGTTTTATTTACTTATTATACTGATCGATTGAGTGACCGAGGACTCAAGACATGGTATGTGCAACCCTGTATCACACGAAATACGTTCTGAGGAAACTATTTTGCAAATCGCAATTACGTTACATGGCAACATATAAGCAGTGCTATTACGTTGGTCCTTAACCTAATATGTCTCATTGTTAATAATACGTTATTTTTATACATAGTTGCATATGTAATGGAGAAGTAGCTTGTTGCATTTGTGTAATAATAAACACACAAGGTTTTAGAATATGAACACATGAACACACAAGGTTTTAGAATATTTCAGGGTGATACCATTTATCATTTGGTCAAAAGGCTACTTTAGACAAATTGAGATGTTTACCGTGTCTATGCGGTGCATGACTTGTGCCAGGGATGAGCACGTACGACGGCCTTACGTAAACATATCACCAGAATGATTGACACTTAGGTGGACCAATAGTATAGACTACCCACCCGGAAAAAGAAAATCCTCCGCTATACCTTTAACTTATTTATTCAACTGCAGAATAAAATCAGTTTCAATACTTCACACATTTGCATATAGGCTACTGCTGTTATTTGGGGAAAAAGTAACATTTCTTAACTATGAAATGATATGTAAAGGACAAAAACTCATACAGGGACATATGCTACTCGATCATGGATATCGAATTTTGTTTAACATTTGAGCACCCTCACTATTTTCAAAAGCACCCTCAGTGATTTGGTTGTAGAACCGGGCCTGGTAACGGCTTGCAAACTAATTTTCTCTTTATTGAAAAGGGGATGGACAGTAACTGGAGGGAGTAAATGCAGAATGTTTACACAAAATTTCACCTAACCTCACGCCTTCTTTTTTTCTGAACCGTTTCCAAACAGGTTTAACAAAACAAATTGGCGGGGTACGATGGTTCCTACCTGTTCCTTGCCAAAGGAAGAGATGTGCACAGGCTAAACTGACAATAACTGCCTACAGACTGCTGCTGCTTCACTGACTTTGAAAACAGCCGCCGCTTATTGACTGGGCCTGTAGAAAGCAAAACGCCCCTCCCGAAGTTAATCAGCATGCAGTCTGTTGGGAGTTCACCTACTGCTCCTGTCTCCGTAAATTTAATAAGGCCAGTGCATTTAGTTTCATGGACAGCTAATTCTGTTTGTTTTGAATGGCATATGTCATAAGTTGACTGGGATGCTTAATTAGCACTATTATGAAAGTATGTTTACAAATGAGCTGAGTAATCCCTGTGCCAGCATTCTAAGTTGTGCTTCTCCTTTTCCCTGGTGCTTAAACTGCAGCACCGGGGCTGAATGAAAAGAGCACAGCAAGAGGTTAGCAGTGATTTTCCTCTAAATTCCATTATGGCTATACATTTTCAGTAAAGAACAACTGAAATGAATAGATCAAGGTCCACACAGCTGTGCCTCCTGCGTAACTCTTTTTTTTTTACTCTTCTTTATAGGAACTGAGAGCTGCATATGCATTGTGCATAAATGTGCATGCACAATATGCTTTAGTCTACATACTTGGGCAAAAAGAGATCTTGTCTGCGGCTTGCATCTCCAGAGCATTCAGTGTACTGTAAACATCTATCTGAAAGATGATTTGTGTTTACATGATCCAAAGGAATGTGGCCATATGCAAGAACCAGAGAGACAATGGGAAAAGGGGACAATACAGACTTTGCTGAATCAATAATAGACTAACTGATCTATAAATGAACATGTATTGTGTAAATTATTGCGGTGTGTATTTTATTATACAACCCGCTAACGGCCAATATAACCTCACCTGTATCATGTTTCCTACCAAATTAATCCCCGTTTAATGACACACATTTTGAGGTATATCACCTTCTTCTAGAATGCAATGCAGATGTGTTATATCTGTCCGAGCATTAACGAATGTATAACCATGCTTGGGACAAAGGCCCGTAAATCACTTTGGGCACCCCTTCCCACTCGGACATGTCACCTTGCTCATTGGTCCATTCAACCTTAGGAGTTGATCCTTTCTCAGGCTATATTAGAGGACTCAACAGTGACTGCTTTCTTTTTTGGTAGTTTTCATCCCGCCACAAACATGGTTTCAGGTGATACGGGGGAACCCCTCCCCCTCCACGGGGCCCAGAGGGTTCAGGCCAGCAGGCCTTCATGGAAGAGAGAAAAGACTTCCTTCTCCTGGGTGCTCGGCAAGGACTCGACAAGGCCCCATGCCTTGACCAGCCCTTGACATGGAGAAAGATACAACTTCACTTTCATAGAACTTCCACTTGCCACTGCTGGAACACTCAACGACTTCTCCTTCGCAACTCACACCCTTTTATCTGCGGGGTCCTCCCGGATCAGGGCTGGCAGGCCACAGTCTGCACTCCAGCCATGAGAACAGAGTCAAACCAACCATGCAAGTTCATCATATCTTCTTCATCCAACGAAGGATAAAATGATTGAGGATTCAACATCCGACACTCGCAGAATCATCAACACTTAAATTTTCAACAACTTTGATAATAGTGTACCCAGGCATGAAAGTATACTTTTGATTTGATGCTTTGAGAATGAAATGCTGATGTTTCTTCTCATATAGTTACATGGAACTTCTCAATAGTTCTGTTTCCGGTTTTGTTCTATCACTCACCTATTTATGTATTCATGTGTGTATGTTGTTTAGTTTATTTATGCTCATATAAATACCTATATTTAGTTAATACAACTTGTACATACTATGTATTTGGTTCGGTTTTGTTCGCAACACAAAGTCACTTTTACGATTCCGGTTTTTGCTACTTGCTCAAAGTGCTGTACATGCTAAGAAAAAAATATTCTTCTGGGGCCATGGAAGATACCCTTTTCTTAGGATAAATTAACAATCAAAAGAGTTTGTTGGACGAACTGATTTATTGATTGTAATATTAATTCAGCCACATCAAGTTAATCAAATTAACTGACCCAAATATTCATAATTAATAATAACAAGTTATTATTAATATTCATATTTCTAATGAGCTGATTCATTACAGTTATCATCTCAAAATGTAAACTTGTTAGGTTATGTTTCCAACTGCTAAATGATACTATAAGGCATGAAGAAATTAAGATATAAACATTAACTTCATGATTTTCTCTAAAGCTGCTTTAAAACAATATGAATTATTAAAAGTGCTATAGAGATTTACCTTGATAGTCTTCATTCCAAAACATATGGCCGCTGAATGTTGTGATTGACCAATCAGAATAAAGTTTGCTAGAGAGGTGTGGAATAATACGTTAAACTCTCCAGTCACTCTCACAGCCTGTGATGTGGCAATATATTATTCATTAAAGATGCCTGCTTGGATATACACAAAGATATGTGTGTCTTGTTCACAGAGGCACCTGTCACCAGGGGGGGAGTTCCTATTACAGGAGCCCTCTGTGTTTTAAAGCCTGTGTGATGACATTTGGTAAATTATTTAAACGTGCATGGCAGGTCTCTGCTGAAGGTGTCAAATGCTATACCAGCATATTTTATTTTGCCTTTTTATTTTCTTGCCAACTCAAGTCTGCCTCCTCTTTCATACTTTTCTTCTTGCCTCTTTTTCTTTTCCAGCATGTCAAATAATATTTTTTTCTCCTCTCTATGATTGCTATACCCTGAAGCATTATTGGAGATGCTTCAAATGCAATTCAGAGTGTTGGCCTCATTATTTTCATGTCCATACTGACGTTATGTGTACACACCATGGTGAGAAGAAAATAAGCATTTTATTTGGTCTCTGGCAATTGCTCTTTTTCATCAGCTTAAAGCATTTAGACTTACCATCATGTTATGTTTTCTTTTCCTCTCTCAGTGACACTCAGATATAATCCCCTTGTGAGGAATGTCAAAGGAAGTGCAGTCTCTCCTCCAACTCTCCAGAGAACTACCATTCCAGGATCTTTTGATCAGACTTTTAACCAGCAAACAATAAATTCCTGTGTAAGATTATACCTTTTACCTCACAATTTAATCATTACAAGGGCAAAATACAGACTACACTTTTTTGTTTACTTACTTTATAGTGTCGTACTTGCCTTGGATAGTCGCCATATGAACAAACCACCTAGCCATGTGTAACGGAGGCCAGCTAGTAGTTGCTGTGCGAGTAAACCTCACTCCCCTGATCTCAATAGGCGCTCTAGCGACAGACGCTAGGGGCTGCAGTCTTTAGCCTCCTTGTTAGAGCGCCTGACTCTCATGCCGGAGACCCCGATTCGAGGCCCGCTCGGAGCGGGGCGAGTAGGACCCGGGTGAAGGGGTTACATTGGTGCCGTGACCCGGATGAGAGTGAGGTTTAGTGAGGCTTTTTTTATTATTGTTTTTTTTTTTTTTTTTTTTTTATGTTAAGAGCTCACGGAAGAGAAGAGTTTTCAGTTGTCTTTTAAATGCTGATAGGGATTCTGCATTCCAGGTGAGGGTGGGTAGATCATTCCACCAACATGGTACCGTGAATGAGAATGTTCTAGAAAGTGATTTTGAGTTTTTTTTTTTTGTTTGTTTTTGTTTTTTCTCAACAGTGTAGACTGTTTAAAGTTTAAAGGGTAATTTAAAGCAGTTTAGCATAAGGCTGCAACATAAAATGTGAATTGTTTTACAACAATTGAAAATATAAATTATATACATACACACTATGTCGTTCAAAAGTTTGGGTTAGTATGATTTAAGAATAAATTATTACTTTTATTTAGTAAGGTTGTGTTAAAATTGATTAAAAAGATTTAAATTGCAAATAGTTAATTGAGCAGCAAATCAGCATAGTATAATGATTTCTGAAAGATCATGTGACACTGAAGACTGGAGTAATGACGCTGAAAATTCAGCTTTGTCACCAAGGAAATACATGAAAAAGAAATAGAAAACAAGTGATTATAATGTTAAAATTTAAATTGTAATGCAACTTAATACTACTATTGTATTTTTACAGCCTTGGTTAGCATATTTATGGCAAATTAAAATCATGGCCATGTGTAATTGAATGTGATGATGTCATCACTTTATTGGAGTATAATCATTAGGCTTGTTCGACTTCATGCAGCTCTGCGCAGACCGATCGGCGGCTGACTTGAAACAGTGCATGCCGGTTAGAAATTTTGTCCGACTTGATGCAGCGCTGATTTCACGTGACTGTGATGTATGCCATCAAAGTACCGCGAGAGCGATACGAGAGTAGCCGGAGGACTCCGCCAGCGCAGCTTCTCAAGAGCGGCTGCACGAGCTCTGATGATGTCACAGCTGTTCCACGATTCGTCGGATTCAACGCATGACAACGATCACGTGCGTTTCGTGTTTATTCTCGCACATTTAGTCCCACTAAAGCTCACAAATCTGTTTTCTGTAACAGAAAACAGTCTTTTCATGTAGTCCTGATGTTATATTGTGTCATTATCAGGTTTTTCAAAATAAAACTGATTAAAAAACGTTGACTCCACGTCATTGATTATAGGCTTATTTTGAACTTTATTCCAGTTCAAACAGATGCTGTATGAAGCAGTAAAGTGTTGAATGAAAATGTGTCTGAAATATCTGTTTATTTGGCAAATGTTGCATTTATTTCACTTAAGCTGTGGTAAAGCATGCAAACACCAAGTGAGCCGTCAGTACGGGAACCAGAAATTGTCCGACTTCACGTGTCCATTTGCAGCTCCACCCCGCCTGCACGCGGCTATTCTCGCCGATCGGTTGCATCCAGCCGCAGGCGGTGTCGAACACACCTATTGTCTCTCTCTGCCATTACAATAAAAGCTGTCATACTGTAGACATCTGTGTGATGAAGAGTCATAGGTATGTGTCAGAAAGAGCAAATGCATGTTATGGAAGAAAACCAGAACAAAGAGTAGGCTACTAAGAATGTCATTTATTGAGGAATAAAATCTCATCTCTTGAGCTCAGGGTTTGGAGTGGGTGCTGGGTCTGGGGATGGGGTGGTTGTCTGTTAAAACAGAAAATGTATTCCATTTCTTGTCCAGTTCATCTCTTTTCCCCTCTGTACCCTCTGGGACCCTGGCTTGTGGTATGAGGCCTAGGAAACATAACAAAAGAGGCTCTGTTGCATATCTGCCCTGCAGCCCAGCTCTTCCCTGAGGTCTGCCTGACCATCGATTGCAAGCTACATGACAAACAAGCAGAATGAGCCGCCCGGAAAGCAGGACCACTTCAAACCGGACTCATTCTGTGCCTGTCAATTACCCACACTTACTGTGTCGAACTCGTACGTTTTCAAGGTCCCCACCAGCTGTGCATGAGCAATGTTCAATAAGGCTTTTCTAACTGTTTACACTTACAAAAAAATAAATAAATAAAATCATATATGACACATCCTTTGTGGTCTCAGTGATGGACCTTAACACAACTACTACATTTAAAGGAACAGTTCACCCAAAATGTTAAATATGTCATCATGTCATCAACTGAAAATTGCATAGCACAATGTTCAAACTGATCTGTTTCAAACAATGAAAATAGATAGTGACAATGGCTGTTAACACTAGAAGTGCCAGAATTCCAAAACTACTAGAACCGTTACTAGTCGCTGTCACTTTCCACCTCCGATTGTTCCCCTGCATCCGAATCATCACTTGTCAAGTTCTGAAGCATCTCCAGGGCCATGGTTCGAGTCATGTTCCTCCTCATTCGCTCATTCATTTTAGACATTTTAGCCTTGCAATATATATATAGGCTATATAGCCTATAGATAACGTAAGTATTATAGATGTAGTCCGGTTTTATTTGCTTATTTCTGATCAACAACTAATGTAGAAATTATTATAGCAAACACTGCTACAGAGGTGACCGGACGGACCTTTCTGTTGACAGTTGAGAGAGAACACGATCAACCGCGGGATATTTAACAAAAAAAACCCCGCAAAATTCAGTGCGGTCAATATAACCGTCTATGGCCGAAATAGGTAAATATGTTCATTTTTTTTGTTTTGCCTTACGTTTATGTAACTTAATTTATATGAAAAGCATTTTAAATGAAAATACAGACAATTTTAGGAAAAGTCAGGTACCAGCAGGATTTTATTATTTTTTTCAACAAAGTTATTGTAGATATAAAATTCAAAACGGTCAAAATGACGGTTGTGGCCGTTCTAGTGTTAAGCAAGATTTTCAGGGAATAACAACTTGCACACTGGCAAACACACACCTTGTGGCTTTGGAAAACTATTGTTGCATTTAAGGAATATAAATAGTTTTTTTTTTTGTTTTTTTTTGCCTTTTTTTTAAATTTATTTATTATTTATTTTTTTATTTTTTTAGCCCTGACAGGAAACAGAGCAGTCATTTTATGATGGTAAAGAAATAACAATTTTCATTTTTGGGTGAATTATGGATTTAAATATACATTTATTTACAAATTATTTACTAGAAAATATCTACTGGGATTTATTTGACTTTGACTTTTTTTATTATTCAATGCAATTCTATTTCTGCCAACATTCACCCCATTCCTCTAAGTGGCAGCGTAGAGGATGGATTTCATGCTTGCAAATGGCTCTTCAATGGGAGTGCTCATTCAAGGGCTCCCTGGTGGATCTACCAATTAGCCTAGGCCTTCGGAGCTGGAGCTGTGGAAGAAATAGCAGTCTAAGAGGAGATTTTTATACCTGAAAACCTTTCTGGGGTCTGATAGATGAGTTGCAGATGAGATGAGATGAAAGATGGGGTCTGATAGATGAGTTTTGAGAAGAATTTATTATTTATTTATCTTCTATAATCACAAACACATACCTATAGAGAAAGCGGAAGAGAACGATGAAAGAAAAATGAATCTATTGTACATAATTTTGAATTTAAGAATTATCTTTCATTTAATTCATGAACTGTCTGGACTATTTAAAAGTTTGGAGTTGGTAATATTTAGAGGCCAACAACGCATGATGAGGGAACGTCTGCCAATTCCATCAACTGTGTTAAATGTAGCTATAATATGAATTATTTAAAATTACTTTTCAAATTCCAAAGCTTGTAAAAGGTGGCAATACTGGGAGCTAAACTCTGCACCCAGGACCAACATTGCCCTTCCATGTTATATAGTAAATATGAAAGTAAAACAACCTGTAGGTGGTGGCAAGTTGTTGCCTTTATCAATGAGTCATTAATTCAAACTTCTCGTTCAAATCGGGAATACTTTGATGAAACTGATGTGTGGCTCAGAGGAGATCGATGCTCCAGAAGTAAGGCCAGGGCATTAAAGGTGAATATGATGGATCAACTGTGGCACAACTGTGACAGTTTGTCGTTGTTAGGATGACTATAATAACGTATCGTCAGGTAGATGTATATATAGCAGTAACAGGTCGAGTTGCAGGCACTCATATATAGTTTAATGGTGTTCTGCCACGGAAAGACTTGCCAGGTGAGCTGATGGTTATCTTCTCCTGTAGCTACGACTGAACATCAGTAGCGTGAGCCGCATTGGAGTGACATCAACTCCCCTCTTCGATTTTTTTTTTGGCTAGAGGAGGAGCTGTCAATCTAGAACTATGGACCAATGGTGACGCTTAAGCCTGCCCTAATTTACATGAAATTCGAACTGCAAAATTTGGAAGAGCAAGCGGCGAACACGGAAAGAATAGCAAAAAATAAAAAAATAAATAAAATGAAATTCAAAATTCAAATAGTGTGCAGCAGTTAAAGGTGGCGGTGGGGGAAGTAGGAATGAGATTGTGGAGGTAAAGTTTGGCAAAACTCAGAAGGAGACAATGGCTGAGAGAGGTTTGAATGCTGTGATTAGCGGCAGGAGAGGAAAAGGGGAAACAGCTGGAAGGTGCAGATACTGTTTCTGCAAGCCTCAACCCATCTCTAAAGGGTAAACACAACGCGAACTTGTTTGATTTATGGTGCACGTCACACACAGAGTGGCCATTATTCCCTGTGAAAGGCCCGAGCATCATGGGAGGAAATGTGTCCATAATGTAGCTTTTCACATAAAACTGGAGAAAGTAGAGTGTGTGATTTTTAAAAATACATTTCCTGCCCGTGAAATACAGTTGATGAACTGTCCCTTTCTGCGTCTTCAATGTTGTGTATTTTGTTAATGTTTTTGTTCAGAAGTGGCAGAACTTATTGGAGACATGAATAGAAGCCCAGCTTTTTCTCTTTTCACCGCTTACAATTTGGAGTATGATTAATTTCCAGATACCTCTCCCCTTTTTTCCTCACATTATTGTGCATAATCCCCACAATGCTTGTTTTCCTATTTATGTGTCAAGTACGCAACGCACAACAAGAAGGTGTCAGCAGTAATTAATAGGACCTATTCAGACTTGCCCTAATGCATAGTGGGTGAGAGTCTGAGCTTCAACAGCCATTTAAAGGAAGCTCAGTGACATGCACTTTATTATTTTGCCATTTTACTCCTACACTATATCACGACCAATTGGTACGAGTGATTCGAAAGTGGCTAATTTGTACTAATTCATACGACCTCACTCGTACGAGTTTGTACGATTTGTCTCTAAACCCACGTGACGGTTATGTTTAGGGCGGGGTCAGGGGTAGGTCATTGTACGAATTCATACGAATTGGCTAATTCGTAAAATATGTACGATTTATCAAAATCGTACTAATTTGTACAAGTGAGGTCGTACGAATGGTTACGAATTAGCCACCTCGTAAAATTCGTACGATTTCTCTTTTTGGGAAGTTTCGAAAAGTGTCCAAATAAATAAATAAAAAGCCTAGGCCCATTGGAAAAATATGCCTCTAAATTTTTTCAAAACTTCCAGTTTCCAGCTGAAATGATCTCTTGAGTAAAATACCAACAACTTTGATTATTTTTTACAATATGATTACGAGGCAAATTATCAATTAATTAAGACTTATTTTCAAACTGCTGCTCACAATACTGTATTATGACCTCAACTCTTTAACCACAATACATGGTTACATACTGTAATACATAATACAATTAAATTAATACAAACTAATACACTGCATTTCCTATGTAAAACACTTGGGTACGAGTCCAATGAAAAAAAAAAGTCATTTAACTGTACACTATTTAATTAAGGATCTCAAAGCTTTGTAGAAGCAAGCTAAAATGGTTCAAAATTACAAAATTACACTGGTTAGGTTTAAGGTAGAGATCAGTTGTACATTATTTTCAAAGGCAATAGAGCATTAACCTTTTAGAGCCACTCACCAGGCATTTAATTTCCAAACTGCCACGATACAACAACCAATAAAGTAAAATGTTTCTGGATTCCTATTCATCCATTTCGGATAAAACTGAAATACTTTTAGTGCCATTCACTAGACATTTTACTTTGAAAATTTTACAAGGAACTTAATATCGAATTGCAGAAATGTCGCCACAAACATGTTTTTCTAAAGACCACAGTTTGAATGAAATGATTTGGACACACAAAGCATTTGCCATGATATGGCTTTGACTAGTCTAACTGCATTTTATGAAATCATTAACAATTATTAAAAATGACATCATGTGGTTATTTTCAAGATCTGGAATATTGGTCTGTTTCACCCCCACCCCCATAAAATATTCACTGACGTCTCCTCTTTGAGTGATGTCAAGGGTGCTGATTACCTCAGATGGATACAGTTTAGCCAATACCTCCAACAACCCAATCATCATCCATTACCTTTGTGCGCTAATGGAGGCACAAAGTGACACATGTGACTCCTAAGGTTTTTAACTAAGCTAGGTGACAAATTTAGTCAAATGGCAGCTGTTAAGTCTGAGCTTACTCAATGGTCTTAAAAATCAAAAACTCATCAATCATATTAATATGAAAAGATATAACAAGCAGACATTCGAGCAAAAATGCCATCTGACCGCATGAAATGTAAATCTTTCACGGCCTCCCATCCTCTAGCTATTACCGGAATTGCTGTGGTCTTAGCTTTTGCAAGCTGTTGACCAGGAATAAGAGCTAAGTGACTCGGTGTACGGGATGTATGGGAATATACATAAACATGTCAACCTTAAGTACCATTATAATTTACCAGAGCTTGTGTGGAATTGGACATTAGGATTTTTATAGTTTCCACAATGGAGACAAAATTGTTCTTTAATATAACCGAGGATTTATGGCCTTTTCCTCCTGCAGTAATCAATTCTGGATTTAGCCCCCTACTTTAAGAATCATTCTATTGTTCCAAGTGTAGGTTGTATAAAATGCACAGTCAAAAAAGGGTTCCTGCAAAAATAGGCATACCAGATTTCAGATGAATAATATGTTTTCATTAGCTGCAAGGTCATAATTAAAGAGACTGACAACTGAAAACTATTATACTTTAAGATTTAAGATGATGAAAACGACCAAACAGTGTCACCGACTTTCATTATATAAAGTAGTAGTAGGATTGAACACATCATATAATAATATTTTGGATATGTTTTAACTCTTCAGTGCAAATTATGCTAAAGTACTTCTAGATATGTCCTCTCTTAATATGCCAAAAAAGAATCCATGACTGGCAGTACTTCTGTGTGGTCTAGTATTGCTACACAGAACGGAGGAGCTTTGTGAGTATTCCAGAGGATTGTGAAATCAATCAAAAATATGACTATGGCAGCTGCCATGAAAGACATCTATGACAGCTGCTGTTGTTGTGACGGGCCAGGCAGCCAATAACTACATCATCCAATGCTGAGAGAGCTATTGTTTTGGAATTTTTTTTTAATTTTTTATTTTTATTAAATTGAACAAAAGTGAGTGTAAATACATTTATGATGCTATAAAAGATTTATATTTTAAATAAATACTGTTCTTTTAAAATTTCTATTGATAAAATAATCCTTAAAAAAATATATCATGGTTTCCACAAAGATTTTTAGCAAAACTGTTTTACACACTGATAAGACATTTTTTTTTTTTTTTTTATTGGCCAAATCAGCCTATAAGTGTCAAAAGATGCTGAAGACAGGATACAAATATAGGATAAACGTGATTTAAAGTCCCCATGAACTGGAAGATGCAAACAAATTTTCTCCAGTGTTGTGACGCATTTACGAGAGAAACAGAATAACAAATGAGGCAAAATGGTAGGCATGAATTTTTTTCAGCTGTCGCAAATAACCGGAAGTTGGAGGTATACGCCGCAATTAGCCAGGCACATAAGTTATTATATCAACTTATTTAAAAGTTGAATATACTAAAATATATTTATATACTGTTGAGCAGTATTATATACATATATATATATATATATATATATATATATATATATATATATATATGTGTGTGTATATATATATATATATATATATATATATATATAAATATGTGTGTGTATATATATATATATATATATATATATGTATGTTATGAATGAGTGTACATATTTGGTAAATAATTAAATATATACATACAGAAAGAAACACCTTAGTAATCTTATTGTATATTAATTGAATATATATATAAACATGATTTAAACTTAAATAATAATGGAATAATGAAAGTCCTGTCTTAAAGAAAAAAAGAACACTGTCTCATTAATGACTTAAATGATACTAAACTTAAATGATAGCAAAGTATGATTTGAAATAAGGGCTTTTACATTTGCAGTACAACTTTTATACTTTTGTACTTTATATACTTTTGGCTTTGTTTAATAAAGCAGCTGTAACCTTTGAAAGAGGCTAGGTATTTGCTGTTCTGAAATCAGAATAATCGATAACAATTCTGAACTAGATGGTAATGTTCGTAACAATAATGTAACAATAAACTGCATTTAGCCGACATGTGATGTTATAGCGCTTAAGTCACTAACTATTCGTGTATCTTTCACAATCAGCAATGTCAACCTAGCTGAATGTATAATATGATAACGAAAATTGTTAGTGAACTAGACTGAACAATTTCAGTGTAACAGTAAGATCGTAGGAAGTAGCATTACTGTAGGCTACTAAACGTGTCTGGAAATGTGTATTATAAAGAATATGGCAGTAGTGAGATGAGTGACGTTAGTCAGTAGATCTAAATAAAATAATTTACATCCTTTTTTTTTCATCCTGGAACATTCTTTTGTATTCATTTCATGTTTCATGTAATTTACCTTGTTATTTCACTATAGTTTACTAATATGTTGTACTAATATGTTGCCGATGTTGATCTGCGTTTTCGTCCAGAGTCGATCAGATTCACGTTTTGCCTGACGTTGGCCTGGTTAAAAGCAGACCATCTCAGTTTGTAACTGAGTTATGGTCTGCCAAAGCTACATAGACAAATCATTTCCAAAGGGGCGTCACCAACGGACATATAGCTCAAATGCCTCAAAGGCGCAATTGGATAGACCTAAAACTAATCTGGGGTGCGTTTCCCGAACCATAATACCAATTCGCGAACCAATTCATCGTTACCATCGTTTCATCGAACCAATTCCCGAACCAATTCATTGTTAGCCAACTATGGTCGCAAGTTCCGTCGTTATCAGCATAGTTCAACGATTCGGTGTTTCCCGAAACCATAGTTCCAACGAACATTCGAAAACAGTATCGCAAAGTTGGGTGGTTTGAACGACAGCTCTCGACCAGCAAGCTGGCATTCAGTACAACCGGTGTCTTTTATTTAGAATACTTACAAATGGAATTTATGTCTTTTAGTTTGTCAAGAGATTTGAAGTAACGTGTTTGAAAAGTGCGCATGTGCGAACGCGCTCCACTATGTAAGAACGAGCCAAATATTGAGTCTGGTAATAAAGAAAAACAACTAGGAACAAGTAGAAATAGTCCTCAGATAACATGTCTGTAATTTATATAAAACAAATCTAGCGTTAATTGGATCTCAAACAGTTTCATTAAAAGCAGTTATTACTCCACCACGTGCGAAACCAATGTGGTTGAACGATACTTTGCGACAGTGGGTTTCGGGAAACAGTCGTGACTAGCTAGTTGATTTTTCCAACGATGCATCGTACTATGGTAGTGAAGCAGTGAACTACGACTTTGTACGGGAAACGCACCCCAGAGTGCTGAATGAGATGACGTATGCAGAGCGACGTTCGTCTGTTTGAATAAACGAGCAGACAATCTGATTAGCTACTTGCTCTATGTTTATTTAAAATTAACAGCAAGACAACTATAAGTGAATGTGCTTTCCATTTTTTACACCCAGTAAACAAAACTTTAACAAATTTAGACACGCAAACTGCGTGCCAGTATGGTGAGACCTTACTGTCTATGGGCGAGACGTACATGCTCGGGCAGATTCGACTTGAAGTCGTTCATCTTCGGACGTGGCGCCGCTACAAAAAAGCCATGCACACAGCTAAGGGAAATGGGGTGGGTCTTGCCCACCGAACGTGTCATTTTTGCCGCGCACCTTCATGCTCATACGGACACGTCGATTATAAACAAGGCTTTACTCCGCGCTCTGGTGGGCAAGAGGTGCACAGACCTCTACCGACTCATCTCCAGCAGTAGCAGCAGTCTCTGATGCACCACTAACTCGACCTCCGTTTCCCTCGTAAGCTACATTCTCTATGATACAAAATGTTTGTGAAAAAAAATATTTTAATAACATGGTTTTGGCGGTTATAGAGTTCTAATGACGGTGTTCAACTATAACCGTCATACCCCTTTGTGAATGTACAAAATCTGCTTCACCGTCGCTGTGCTGTCGCCATCGTGTAAGTTAACATGTCAATATTTAAATTATAGAATACAATATCATTATTGCTCATGCAAGTCTGTTGCATTTCCAATGTTTTGCAAAATTCAACAGAATTGTTCAGATAATCAACTGATGTTTTGGAGATTATGATATTGTGGCAAAATTTTAGATGATTAGGAACTATAAATGGCAGAAAAGGGGAATCACTCACTGGCACAGGAAGTGGGAAACTTTAATCAGTGACTCATCATACCAAAGCTGAATAGTTAAGATAATAAGTGGCAACATTTAAATATCATGTGCTGTCTTTTAAATATCAACCTAATGCTAGGGGCAGTAAGATTAAGGATACTGAATTGAGCAATGGACAAAAGCTGCATGAAGGGTTACAACATAATATTTTTTGTGTTTATAACTGCAGTGTCCTTTATACTTGTTCACTCTGACAGGTGAAGCCATGACGCTCTTGAAGTATTTGAGTCCTTTGTTTAGCCTGGCTGTTCACTCCATGTATACAGACATAGCACTTTGCTCATGGTTACCATGGTGCTCAGACATCACTGACGGCTCAGTTCCAAGTGCATATCTGTCTCCCTCTCTCTCTGGTGAGCTCTGTCTGTTCCCTCGGTTGCCTCTATAAATGGTAGGCCACTCAATAATATAATTTATGACATGCAAACTGCAGTCATAGATGTGATATGTGCAATTTTGCTGAATGATTTAGCTTACCAATTACACCCCAATTATGTCAA
The DNA here is from genome assembly GCF_988280905.1 of Pimephales promelas. NCBI lineage: Eukaryota > Metazoa > Chordata > Actinopteri > Cypriniformes > Leuciscidae > Pimephales > Pimephales promelas. Next base: position 25,202,892 of record NC_142777.1, read on the forward strand.
ATGAAATGGCTTTGTGCAGGTGTGAAACCTTATCAATACTCTGGAAAGAGAAAGCTGTTTAACTGATGCTGATTAATAAACTGATAACTGATTGACTTTTTTTTTTTTTTTTTGCTGAGTCATGGTTGCATGGTTCGTGGAAATGTACACGTTGCAAAATGGCTTGGTGATTTTCGATCCAGTGCATGGAACGCTGCATTTCATAGCTAAAAAAAAAATAATAAAAAAAAATCAGCAGTTCATCTTGCATTCCCATTTAATTATTAAATACTTGCTGGAAGCTGTGTTGTTTTTTCAGGTTCAAATGATTAAATTCAATAATATTGCAGTAACATATTGAGTGTCTCACACCATGAACTGTGTTCTTCAAAAGGTCCAGCAGCTACCCGATAGTTTCATGGGACCATGTCCTTCTGGTTTAATCCAAAGTCTTTTATATTCCCTGTTATTTTAAACAGCACCATTTGTCTAACTGTGACATGTGTTTATATAATATAATTGAGCCTTCCTTGACAATTCTGTTGATGAAACATTCGAGTTTGCTCGAGAAATTGTATCAGTTGCTGCACAGCTCAACTCATAAATATTTCTAATTAGTTAGCAACATTTATTTAACTTAATAAACAGGTTAATTGAGACAATCAGCAAGGTAGACAACAGCCATGGAACGAATTTAATCATATAATGGAACAAGTTTAATCGTTTAATCATATGATAAATATGTAAGTTGTAGAATTACATATTTTATTTAAATGTTTAATTTAGGTTCCAATACAATAGTATATAAACTGAGGAACTTTATTAGTGTGAATTTTGTAAGTAAGGTAAATGTCACAAACCTGCCTGTTCCTGTCTGTCCTGGTCTCTCTATTATAAGTTAAATGAGTCAAGATTACTGAGACTCCCACCCTTTGGGTCTCATTCATGAAACACGAGCAGAACGAATTTGTGTGTAAATTGTGTGTAAAGTGGTTCTGGCGTAAATTTTCGGATTCATTAAAATGTTCGTACTTTCTTTTTCATTCGCATTCACGTTATTATATGCCTATATATGGACGTCAGTCGGATATAATGGGCGAGATTTATGGTAATTGAGAATGAACGTGCACGCGCATCCCATTTACGACTGGTTGGAATTCATTAACAGACACACACACATTTCACCATCACATCTGACGTTTACAAAGTATTTGTGAATCAGGGGAAAAGTTTTCGCGAAGGTCTCTTTACGCGCAAATCACTCTCATTTTTACTCGTATATTTTACGAATATTTCATGAATGAGACCCATAGTCTCTATGATAATGTTAAGGTTTGAGCAGTCTAATCAGGCTGATTGGATTAGCATCTCAAGGCTCTGAATAACTGCAATGCTGATGAGATCAGGGCTGGGGAATTTCCAGTAACCAGCTGAATCATGAACTTTCATTTACATGTTTTGTTCAAGAGTCCCCTCCTCTATGTAACTCCTCCCCCTTGTAAAGTATATGAAGACAGTCTGTATTTTAGTTTAGTTAGACTTAGCTAAGATTTCTGGATGAAGCAGTCTACAGTGATGCAACAGAAATAAAATAAAAAAATCCTGCCTAAGGAAATACAACCAAGTCTCCTGAGTTCTAACACTTAAGAAGAAAAAGTTTTCAACAGATGGTGCCGTGACCTGGATGGAGCTTCTCACTAGAATCCAGATTGAAACTTCCACCTCAACAAAGGATGAACATTTCTGACTGAGTTCCAGATGGAATCTTTCCGTAAAACTAACAATTTGGTGAGTTTCACTCCATTCAAACTGAATGGAGTGAAGACCAGTACAAAATTATCATCTGCACCACCACCAGAGTTAAAAGACTGCTGTAGAGTTTTGTTAACTAGGTTTACACTCTAAAATTTTCTTTGAAAAGTTGATCCTCTTTTTCAGGCAGGGAAGATTAGCATAATGTGCAAGTTATTCAGGGTTAACATGCTAATATTTTTTTAGGGTTAGCATTAGCATGCTAATATTCGAATATGTTTTTTTTCCTGTTCAAGCAGGGTCGATTAATGTAAAGTGCTAGTAATATTGTGTTATCCTTTTTACATAACTAAGCTTAAAAATATTGAAATCAATATGCGGGAGACTCCCGGAATGTCTGCTGATAGCGAGGGGATTAATGAAGATGCCGAAGACAAAACGCTCCAAGGTTTGTCTGCATTTCACGTGTAAACTTACGTGTCAGAACGATTGTCTGAAGCCCATATAGAATCACGATTTGCGCCACCTTGACACTCATGTCATCATATTATATTAGCGCACTTCATCTGCTCCTCAGATTTCTCTGCAGAAAAGGGAAGCTTGTTGGCAGCGCGAGGAGTTTGGCAGTGAACACAGCGTCTCGCTCCCTATTCAGAGAACATGGGTTACACCAGTAATCAGAGGCGTTCTCTTTCATAAGTTTACTCAAAGCTGCATAGCTAAGACGCAGTGGAAACGAAATGCCAAACTCGCAAAGCTAAGCTGCATAGCTAGTACAATGACCAGATAACTTGCATGACCGGTTCAAGCAGACAAAACATGGGAACCTGTAGCATGTCGATAATAGATTACCCTAGTAGTAATCTCTATTTTTCTCCAGTATTAGTACATGGTTTGAGACAATATTGTTTTATTTGATATTATGTAAATGTGAATTTTTATTTTATGTTGGTTTATTTATTATTACAATGTGACTGATCATGGAAAGTAGGGACACAAGTTGGTTCTGGGGAATTTTTTAGTTATTCATGGATTCATGGAAGTATAGTCTCCAGGCTTTCCAATGATGTGTAACCCTTTGGAAATCTGATCATATTTGGAAATCAGATCAGAATCGTGCTCACGTCATGATCGATTTTCACTTCAGTCAATGAAAACCAGAGAAACAGTCTCTGTGCCCTGCTTATATATGCTAAGCCACACCCATACTGGCATATACATGACATACCCAGCTTGAAACAACATCTTTTCCATTCTCTAATGACGTGTTTACTGGTACGAGGGTGGGACAACCTGTCACTCAAATGGCATCACATCAATAGCAAACAACAACCATCCAATGTTAGACAAAATTAAGATAAAATGTTTTTTCTTGTTTCAGAACTGCTTCACTTGGATATGTCACAATAGGGAAGAAAGGACTCATAACTTATTATCACAACTTCTGTTTCATACTGACTTTAAATGATACTTTGGCCCCAATGGGTGTTGATGTTTTACTAAAATCCCATCTTGCCAGTGGTGAATTCTCCTTTTAAGATGGTTAATATGAAACTTAATGGGCACCGTTTCCCATCTACACACAAACACAGGCAGAGCATTCCTGGACTAAATCTAGCCAGGAAATTATACACTACCTGCCAAAAGCTTGACAAGGTCACATAAAGAAAAGATGAAAAGAGGAGGAAAAGAGGAAAGAAAGACTAAAAAAGACAGCAGTATAAAAGCAGAGGCATGATTGGAGGTTTTTGAATGGGGTCTTGTATGCCTATGGTGGTGTATTGGACAAGCCCAACCAGTGTAGGCCATGAGTTATCCAACTACTGACAGTCTTTCTGCAGGTTGACCCGTGGATGTTTTAAAAGCAGACTCCAAAAATGCTGTCCCCGAAGAGGGAAGGGGCAGTAATCACAGCTTCTAGCCCAGTTACATCTGCTTTGATAGCTCTCTGGCTATCATAGCAATCGATGCTGTAATGCACAATCAAGTGTAATGTGTGTTTGCAGCCAGCCCGTTCAATATTGTTCTATCTAAAGCCAAAAGAAAGAGGGACTGTGCCTTTCATTAAAATCAATGGCATTGTCCTTACAAGAATTAGTGGGATTGTTATTTTTCTGTCTGAAACTCTTAAAAGAGAGCATTGTGATTGAGTTGTGGTGGTGAAGTTCAGTGCTTCATTGTGCAGTACTTTACTTCTGTCCTATTAACTCCACTTCTCAGTTGTACTCCGGGTTCCTAAAAAAAAATTAAACCCAACATTATGTCTGTGAACTCAAAGGTCCTGGAAAGTGGAAACAAGGGGAATATGTTTGAAAACAGTGATGTTGTAGTGGTGGTTGACAATGGCTAATGGATCACTGATGTGACACTCAATGATGCTTGGTCATATACATTTAAAAATACATAAAAAAAAAATAAAAAAAAACATTGTGCCAAAAAAATCTCTCTGTGGTTACCCAGGAAACACAAAGCAAAAACTGTGACATGAACTGTCTCTAGCTGGGCAGACGTGACGTGAACGTCTCTGGCTGGGCAGAAATGACGTGAACAGTCTCTGGCTGGACAGACGTGACGTGAACAGTCTTGGGGTCGGCTGGACTCATGTGCCTCCTCCATGCATGCAGAACAGTCAATGCATAAAAAAATTAAAATAGCCTTCTTGGCTGTGGCAGGACTGATGGTGGGGAGTTCTGGGACGACCTCTGGGATGACAGCGGGTTGCACAGGCATGACCTCCGTGATGACCGCATACTGCACGAACACGGCCTCCAGGATGACAGCGGCCTGCACGGACACGACAGTGTACTGTAAGGGTATGGCCTCTGGGACCACAGCGGGTTGCACAGGCACGACCTCCGGGATGGCAGCGTATTGCACGGGGACGGACTCAGGGATGACAGTGGCCTGTCCGGGGACACCAGAAAAGCAGGAACTCTTCCTTCTTTCCTGCCACTTTCGATAGCGAGTAGATGCTGCTGTCTTCCCGGAATTCACCGGGGGTACAGTGGTCTCCTCAGTGATCCAAGCCCACAAAGCAAAATATTCAATGATATTCACATGACGAGTCGTCTCTTCAGTTTGGGAATTCCCCCTCTGCTGTCTCCTCTTCCTCTCTGTGTCTGGAAAATTTACAGGAAACCCCAGACTGCTGGATCTCTGCAGGACGGAGTACTTCTGTCACGATCACTAGTGATTTGACATTTTAACCGAGGCGTCGGAGCTTGTATTGAGAAAAAATTGGCATGCCAGATGAAGCCGCGATTCAAGGCTTGTGTTGTTAACGTGGAAATCATGTGACTAATGACAAACAAGGCCTCGGTTTTTGTGAAAACGTCATCGGTTCGGTCTAAATATCGCTTCTTGATAAACAGGGTTCGGAACTCAGGCGACCTTCTGGGTGTTGCAGGAGTAGTAGAAGCAGGTGTAGTGTCAGAGAGTTCGAGAAATCTCATTGGCATTGTTGTTATTGTGTCACATATGGACTTCGTTGTCAAATCCTTCTTAGAGATGATGACAGTCCCCAGATCTTGCCTGCCTCTAACAGGCTTTGACTGTGACCGCCACTCAGGCACCCCTGATTGTGGAGGAGCCTGAGTTGCTGTCTTTATCCTTAATATCAGATAAATTCAACCATTAGTGATGCTTCGTGGTCACCAGGACTGACATAGAACAGCCTTTTGATTTCGCAATCTCCTTGGTGACCCAGAGAGACAGATCTGTTGCGCAACGCAATTCTCACAATCATCCATGTCCCCAAGCAGATCAACCTGGTATGCTTGCAAAATAGACATGGCATGCAAGCATGCTGCAGCCTGACCAGCTGCCGAATATGCTTTACCCACCAGCGCTGAAGTGGCTTTTAATGGTGACGCTGACTCAGGGGAGAGATGTCTCGCAAGCGTCTTTCCTGTACTGTAATCTTTAATACCCCTAACATTGCTGTAGTTAGATGTCCTTTTTACAATCATCTTGTTCTTCGGCTGGCAAGTCAATATTTAATTTAGCAACAGTCGCTGTTTATTTAATTTCGTAACGAGTCACAACCTCCATAAGCTCCTCGTCAATATAGGTATGAGACAACAAACTCTCATAATCCCCTGCATCAATGCTGACGACATCCAATTCCTCAGAACTGGATTATCACAGCATTGGTGCCTCATCCCAAAGAGAAGAAACCATAGCACGTGCTTCGCCCCGAGATAAGGCACTGGATCTGATGGGAAGGCTGTGATAGGGCTGGGCCCGTCTTAAACCCAGCTGTCAGATCCATTCGCGAATGCCAAGATGTGCGTCACCGCTGTGCCTCGGCAGCAGCAAGACCCTCACACTGGGGAGCGCGTACCGAATCGTCCTCCTGAAAGAACGCCCGGTGGGAGCAGAGTGTCCTCACGGACAGCCTCTTGCAATGCTCACAGACAGATCCAAGATAACTGACTGGGCATGCTCCACTCCCAAACAAGCAACACCAAGCTGATGTGTGTCCCCACCCGTGATAAAACGTGGGCAGGTGTACAACAACACAAGGCGTACATTCTTGCTTGCTCGCCATATATATAATGTCAGGATTCCATCCCCTTCACGATTCTCATCGCCACACACTCATTCCCTCTCACCCAATCGGACACTTCCCTGTTCACAATACATGATTATTGATCAACGTCACCTGTGTCCCATCACCCTCATGAACTACAGCACTCACTCTCACTGCATTTACTTATCTGGTCTCGTCATTCCATGGCTCGCAGACTCCCCGACTACCTACCTGCTTCCCGTTCTTCATAGACCAATCCATCTTCCCTGCTAAGCTTCCAGCTAAGCTCATTTATGTTTCTAAGTCATTTGATCCTATATATATATATATATATATATATATATATATATATATATATATATATATATATATATTTCTGTGAAATATTTTGCTTGCAATGACATGCAACAATAAATAGACAGGGACAGTATACAGACAGTGCTGAAGGCACAGAAGCTGGCGCTGTCTGTTTTCAGGTGTGCTTTATAGTTTCCTGGTTGGTGACGTCACCTACCTATGATGTTTCGTCTTTCCATGGGACTGATTATACACGTGCTTCATAACACAATCACGCAGGACTGTTCCCACCGCGTTTCAACACAGCTTGAGTTCAACTCCTTATGATTGTGTCAAGGTCAATTAGTCTCTTAAAACATCAGTTACTTTTACCGTTTTATTATATAGCAAGGTTATTTCAGGTTGTAAAACGTTGTGAGACTCCCTCAACATCGTAATGTTTGTAAATAAATGTTTGTAAAATAAACAAAACAACAACCTAATACAATGATTGAATTCCACACACAAACACACACACAGTTATTTAGTTCTAAGTTTTTTGCCCCCATTTCCATTTACTTGAAAACACTTGACATTTTAAAAAATAAATAAACTCAAACTTTCTGTGAAATGATATAAAAGTTTCTTATAACCATCACGAGAACAAAAAACTATATACAACATGACCAAAATTATCACATGCACTCTCCAAAAACAACTTTTAGGGTTCTTGTATTTTTAAAAAGTGTGCCAGATCTGAGACAGAAAAGCTCGGTGGCCTCTCAAACCTGAACTCCTGTGATTTCTGGAAAGTGGTGAGACAGGGTCAGCCTAAACACATCGCTGGTCAACAGATGCACAGTGATCATAGGAGAATAGGGAGTGTAAAAATCTGCTGGGATTTAAAGTTAAGCTGCTATTTCCTGATCAGATTCTGTTCAGATTTTTTTTTTTTTTTTTTTTTTTAATACAGCCCATGTGATTAATTCATTGTTGTACCAGCCAGATTTGTGAATGCATTGTTCGTTTACACTAAAGAGTTTTAAGCAATTTCGCACACAGCCCAACAGAGGGTAGTATTATCTCAGCATGTAAGCCAGTGTATAGAGAGCAATGCATTAGAGCTGAGCTTTTAGTTCCCTGAAATACAGTATACTCAAACTGTGTTGTGGAATTTCACTCTGGCACATAATCTGTGTTCTACAAGCTGGCACAAATTTACATAGTCATGGGTGCAATGGGTGGAGCTTGATCTATTTATACTCCACCCATTACATCCAGAAAGGGGAAACTGGACATCAAGCTCCACCCATTGACTCTGTAGTGATCAGCCTCTCAATGATTTAAGTTCTGCATACATAACATAACCAAATAAAAGTCTGGCGTTTTTACGGAAGGTCAGCATTTCAACATTTGATTTTTTAAAAAAATAAATAAAATAAAATAAAAGATTAAACACCTTGCATGCATGGATTGTTCACAATAAGATCTATAATATGCAGTTGAACATGCATTCAAATAAATGCAGCCTTGCCGAGCAAAGGATACTTTTCTGAAACATTTCTGGTAGTAATCCAGGCTTTGGATACAAGTTTGTGCTGAATGAATAAATGTAATTAACAATTCTTGTTTGAAAACATTTCTAATGTCCACAAGAGTGATACAGTATTTCTAGTGTCCACAAGAGTGATATCACACACTGGTCAGATAATTTTGTTCATTTTAGTGTCACAAATGACACTAAAACAAACAAACAAAAAAATCATTTTTGTGAACATTTCCAAGATAAGACAAAACAATATCTCTCCAACTCAAAACCAACTCACCCTGCTCTGAACAGGACTCGGACCGGCGTCTCCAGCATGGGAGGTGGGCACACTAACAAGGATCCTAAAGACCGTAGTGCCCCTGTCCAAAACAACACACTTTCTGTGGATTTGCTTCCAATGGCTTCCGCTTGCACTGTTAAGTTTACAAGACTGTAGGATGTCCCATTTATCATTATAGGCTTCAGAAGGACTCGGAGCCCACTCTGAGTCGGACACTAAAAACTGGAGTCTCTAGAATCATTTCCACATTTAGATTTTGAAAATATGGTGGGTGTATAATTACCGCACACTCTCTCCACTTGTTTGTGAAGAACTAAAATAATGATTGATAAATCCTTTGAACTGTCTGTCTCTCAGACACCCACAAGCATAAATGAAGTATGATTCTTAAGAACACAGTTGTCATGGGAACACATAGGCTTACAAAATACGACAACACAAAGGCATTACAAAAAAACAATCAGCCACAACCTTTTTTTTTTTTTTTTTTTTTAATGTCCTATTATGTCTCCTCTCTGCAACAACTGCATGGTCTGGGTCATGATAATTTGTCTTTTTTTTTTTTTTTTTTTGCCCTGGAGATGAGCCCAAATAGTAAAGTAAGCAATACACCTCTGTGATCATTATCCCCGTCTCTCAGCAACACAATTATATGCCTTTAAAGTCTCAATGTGTGCATGTGACTAAAAGCTTATTAAAACAAAATGGTTGCATTTTGGTGGGAGAGTTATATAAAACAAAAGATTAATACGACAAATGCCAATTGCTATCATCAGTTCAATTATGATCAGGTACTTGTTGAAACACATAAAGGCTGCAACATATTTGTGGGCTCCTTGCTGTGGCACAAAATGTTTTCATTTTTTCACAGCGGGGGTTTACAATTGTTTGTTATATATATAATTGTTATAATATATAACAATATATATATATATATATATATATATATATATATATATATATATATATATATATATATATATATATATATCAAACACAAAACTAAAACTGTGTTTGACCCCCTTTCGCTTACAGAACTGTCTTAATTCTACGTGGCATTGATTCAACATGGTGCTGAAAGAATTCTTTAGAATTTTTTCCCCATTTTTATAAGATAACATCTTGCAGTTGATCGAGATTTGTGAGAGGCACATCCAGGGCACGAAGCTCCCATTCCACCACATCCCATAGATGCTCTATTGGGTTGAGATCTGGTGACTGTGGAGGCCATTTTAGTACAATGAACTCATTGTCATGTTCAAGAAACAAATTTGAAATGATTCGAGCTTTGTGACATGCTGCATTATCCTGCTGGTAGTACCCATCAGAGGATGGGTACATGGTGGCCATAAAGGGATAGACATGATCATAAACAATGCTCAGGTAGGTTTTGGCATTTAAACGATGCCAAATTGACAATAAGCGGCCTAAAGTGTGCCAAGAAAACACCCCCCTCACCATTACACCACCATCACCACCACCACCAACCTGCACAGTGGTAACCAGGCATGATGGATCCATGTTCTCATTCTGTTTACGCCAAATTCTGACTCTACCATTTAAATGTCTCAACAGAAATCGAGACTCATCAGACCAAGTAAAATTTTTCAACATCACATCCAGTTTTTAACTGCCCAATTTTGGTGATATATATATATATATATATATATATATATATATATATATACACACACAAACTTTTATTTTGGATGGGGAGGAGCTTCAAACGTAGACGTGAAGTTGGACACTTTCTGGTTCCCATAGTGACCGCTCATGTGGTGTTTGCATACTTTATCACAGCTGAAGTGAAATAAATGCAATATTTGCCAAATACAGATATTTCAGACTCATTTTCATTCAATACTTTACTGATTCATACAGCATCTGTTTGAACAAGAATAAAGTTCAAAATAACCATATCAATGAAGTGGAGTCAACGTTTTTTAATCAGTTTTATTTTGATAAACAGGACACAATATAACATTGCGACTACATGAAAAGACTGTTTACTGTTATAAAAAAAAAAAAAAAAACTTTAGTGAGCTTTAGTGTAACTAAACTGTGAGAATAAACACAAAACGCATTTGATTTTTGTCATGCGGTGAATCTGGCCTATCGTGGAACAGCTGTGTTGTCATCAGAGCTTGTGCAGACGCTCTTGATTCAGCTGCGCTGGCTGAATACTCTGGTTACTCTCGAATCGCTCTCGGGGTACTTTGATAGCATACGTCACACAGTCACGTGGAGTCAGCGCTGCATCAAGTTGGACAAAATTTATTACCGGCATGCACTGCTTCAAGTCAGCTACCAATCGGTCTGCGCAGAGCTGCATGAAGTCGAACAAGCCTAATCAGAGTAGCCTGGGTGCGCCCTCCTACACATTTCCGCTCAATTTCATTTTCCTTCAGTACTACGTCTGGGACTGCTGTATATACTTAGGTTTCCAGAAATCAATTTTTTGTAGGACCAATCAGCGAATAAAGGGAGTGGCTGAGAACGATGACGTTGATGTAGCGCGTCAGATTGAGTTCAGTAATGGCAGCGGAGAAAGACGTGAGAAAAGCTATTTGGTCTTTATATACAGAATTTATAAAGAATATACAGAATTTAAAGCCGGACTGTTGTCGTCTCACCTCTTGTTGCACAACGGAGGACCACGTGAAGGAGGCAGAAAGGTTGGAAGTTTGTGCTGGGCAGCTCGGTGTGCACGATGACTGTGACATTTTTGACGGACGCTTTAGCCTGGTGTTCGGAAGTCCCGAGTCCTGGCTGCTAAACTATTGTTGAAGATCTGCTCAGGAGTTATGTCAGTAGCTTATATTCCTAACAGTAAATTTAGTGATTCTTGTGATGAATAGAACATTGTGAGTCCCTTTGTGTACTCATGCAGGAGGTTGGTGTGTCAGTTTTACATGTTGTAAATCATACAAAAATTTGTTGTAATTTTTTTAAAAATAATTGTCATAAATAAAAATAAGAAAACCCATAGTTTGAAGACCATAATTAGATTTTTTTTAGTTTTAGATGTCAATGGTTTGTTTTAATAATAATAATAATAAACTAAATGCCATATAAAAATGTACAAACACATACTTTAAAGACCACAATTAAGGTAATTAAGAAACAAGACGTAATATGAAAAAATGTTGTTTATTACACATCTGCAGATGGAGACAGACAGATCATTCACTGTACAGCATTTGCGGCAGATCAGAAAATTTGACACAGCTTCGACCGTTGAATGAATAGATCACTGTCCTTTGTGTCAAATATACATTTTGAATTAATAATTGTTCCTAGATTAACAAAACCTGCAGCTCTCGTTGAGTGAAATCCTATAGTAAACATAATCCTCTGATCATTCGGACTTGTTCCAGCCGTTTCGGCGCATGACATATGTCACGACCACACATTAGCGATTGGCTATGGCAGATCCTGAGTGACTCTGGGCAGATCCAATAGTTTTGAACTTTAACAGTGAACCCGCCTACAAGGAAGTAAACGTTTCTCAATGGAGAGAGGCCAGACTCTATGTACAAATGAAATGTACTAGAGTCTGGTTGAACCAGGCTATAATCAGAGCATGCGATGGTTAATTTAGGACAATTATCTGCAGTCTGTTCACCTCTCATTTTAAATGTATCATTCAAAAAAAAAATAGCTTAGAAGTAAATACATTTGATCCAAGATACTGATGGGCATCATGGCATATCAGCCTATTGGCACAAAGGAAACTGAGTTAACCCCAATTTAGAAATGTCTGAACTAAAAGCAGTGCGCTAACCCCAACGCACGAAGCAAAGTGTCACCGACAACTTGAAGATAATTCAAACAACTTTGTGAACACACAATAATACACATTCATGTTCCCCATTACCATGCACCGCATGTCTGACGAGGGATTCACTGACCTGTGTAAGAGAAAGTAAATTAAACACTAAAGGCAAACACATTCAGGAGAATTATATATTCAAGGCTGGGCTCCTTTCAACCTCCTAGCCTCCATCTCCTCTGAGAGATGGCTTCAGCTGTGGTTACATAACGTCAAACTGAAGAGTCAGAAGGTTAATGGTGAGCTGGGTATTTGAATTTTAATTTAAAGTGTGTTATTGTGTCCTGTCTGACAAACATTTAAAGTGGTGGGGGAGGAGAATTAAAATGAGACACGAACAGGAGTGACAGTGTCAGGATTTCACCAGCTTCACTCACTCCCCCCACTCGTTCACAGTCCCTCGAGTTTTAATGACCATCTCCTGCACCTCATCAGATCACCTCTCAACTCATCTTCACACACATACTCAATGTCTGGTCTCGTGTTGTATTTGTACTTGTATGACGAGGTGCTGTTAAATGTAGGTGAAAATCAGGTGCTAGGCCCCTCAGGCCTCCCTGAAGGTGAATTCCCACTTAAGATGGTTATCAGGTACAGGCCTCACCCAGCCTCCATGAAGGCGAATCCCCACCTACTGTACATTGGCTATCGGGTAGTGGGCCTCACCAGGCCTCCCTGGAGACAAGCCCAAGCCCAAGGACAGACAAGTCAATGGAGTCAAGTCAATGGAGTTGGACGAAAAAAACTAAAAAAAGACAAACATGGTGTAACATTTATATGTCATGCTATTAGGGATGCATCAATAAAAAATAAAAAAAATAAAAATAAGCTGGTAATTATTTTCATGTTTACAGGCAAGGACCACAACACAATCATGGATGTTGTAAATTATCTATTGAAGAGAATTTGGGATGAAAAGGGAAAGGATGAAGGGGCAGGGGAAAATGGGGGGGGGGGGGGGGGTATTCAGAAAAGTTGTGGATGAAGAGAGTTGGAGATGAATAGGGAAAGGATGTGGAAGGGGAAAAGGGATGGTTTATTTGGGCGTCTGGTGTTTGCGGCCAGGAGACTCAGAGTGCATGATCTCAGTTAAATGTAGGCAAAAGGATTAGGACGCTTGATACAACCTGGAAGAGATGAGGTGCTAATATGGATGGTTGAATGGATGAGAGTGGGTTGGGAAGGGAGGGTTCAAGAGAATGAGCCAAACAGCACAGTAAGGGGTGGCCTGATATAAGAAGGTTTTGAGAAGTCAGGTGACTTTTAGGTGTGGCCCCGCTCCCGAACCTAACTAGCAAATTTTAATATCAGCCATTTATTGGACTAGTGTTTTTAAAGATTGCAAGGTCATCTTAAATCCACCCATTCACCCCACTAGGGTACCAAAATATCATGAATACCGAGTGCACATTTAGTTGAGCCCTCTATATACTGTTTGTAGAACTGACATTTATGCCTACTATTCACAGATTCGAATATGTCTTAAAGTCACAAAGATGCTGAACAGGGTTGAAACATACATGCGTCAAATAGCAGAGCAGAAGGTAGACCATACAAACATAATTGACTAATTGAGTAATTAACAGGTGGACTAAAAGTACACATATCAAATAGACATACTGCAATATAACATTATGATATCAATAAACACCATAGAACAGATAAAGGTGGATGATGTATTTTTTACCAGAACCCATATTCATGAAGGTAGATGGACTGCCCCCAGCTGATGTCACAATAACTAATGGAATATAGATGTTAGGGATAGCTGCTTCTTTTTAAAAAGCTGCACAGAACAAGTAAAGTGAAATGAGGGAAGATGTGAAGTGCCCAAAGCCATGTTCTTACACAGATACACAGTAAGTTGGAGCTTGTTATCCATACTGAATATACCCTTAGATGGAAACCAGGCATCTCTTGCAACCCTATCCCTACAAGTCATCTTGCACAGACACACACTCTCCACAGAAGAAGAAGAAAAGAGAGAGAGAGAGAAAAAAAGAGGATAATTGGAGAGTTGCAATGGGGTGGACAAAAGGAACTTGTGAGACTAGTGGCAAGCGATTCATCTGTGGCGAGACTTTCAAAGATGACTGCATCTAGCTCTGAACTAACACAGGAACTTTGAAGAAATATAATAACACAGATTTACAGCATTAAGATTTAGTGAGGAAAAATACAGCATAATAAAAAGTTGGCAAACAATAAAAAAAAAACAACAACTTTTCATTATGGAGACTAAAGGTAGCTGGCTTTATATGTTGATTTCTTTGTTAATTGTTAGAATGTTGTGTTTTCATAGAGCAAATCCTCTGAGTCTACAAGGTAGGGAACCTAATTAAATGGCAGTAATCACACCATAGCACATGCTAGTCAAAAACAATCACTGACAACATGTGATGCAATCTGGGAAAACCCACCACATAGTTAAATTTGACATATAACAGGTTTTGAGACCATATTAAATCTGTGTTTCCAAGCCCTTTCCAAATCTGTTTTTATTTCTTTTATCTTTTGTCTGTAACAAAAGTTATGGTTATCTGAAGTCGGCTGATCGCTATGATTTTCAGAAATGGAATTTTGAGGAAAAACAGGTTTAATTAATGGTCACGTCCTGCTAGCGGGACAACTGGCACTCCCTTTTTTATTGCCTTTTTTCATATCACATATTTTAGTAATCATCATAGATATCTAAGAATCATTTGAAAGCTTACAAACTCAAAATTTAACCTGTGAAAACCGTTTTGAAATTGGACGATTGAGAGGCGAGCAAGATCTTTTAAACGAGCAGCTTCAAACTCTGTTGTTCTCTTGCGCTCCGCATCACACCACACGATAACGCTGGATAAAAATAAATAAATAAAAACTTGCGGGCTGTTGTAGTTCACCCAGGACTGGACTTTATTCTGTTATGTGGTTTATTTTGCTAGCTGAACTGTCTCTGTAGTGTTAAGAGAAGGAGAGCTAAATGGGAGATATTGTTTTTTGCCCCTCCACTCCGCCTGTGTGTTCTTAAAGAGAAACACAGTCTTTTCAGCTGGACATTATAAATCGCTATTTTTGTGCACTAAACTAGTGAATTTTCCCAAGATATATTCAGAGATGATAAACAAGATGTTATAGAATAATTTAATATAAACACAATTCTGTCAAAAAACTGACAGCCCCAGGAAATATCCTCTTTTTTGGTCTGGGGTCTTGGACAGATTGCCACCCCTGCCATCTTATCAATTTGAGGACGCACTTGCCCATGACCCAAGTGGAAACCCAGACACCTAACTTCCACATGCCCAATTGCACACTTCTTTGGGTTGGCCGTGAGCACAGCCCCTCGCAGCGCTCCAAGTGAGCACACAAATGCTACGACGCTGCCAGTCTAACACAGTCTCATTTGCGTCAGTTAAAACGATCCTGGGACGTCATACAACTGACGCTTTACCTTTAACGTCAGTTAGGTAATGGGGTAGGTTTAGGTCCGGGGTAGGGTTAGGATCCGATAACGTCATCTAACCGACGTTAAAGGGTACCCTAAAACGGCGGATGTTGATGTATGGTCAAAAGACGTCCCAAGACGTCAGTTATATGACGTCTTGGGATGAGACTGCGCTGTTCAACACACATACCTCTGTTAAAATGTCTTTAATTGCTCCTTGCTGCAGTTGAACTGGCACTCCCACTGTTGCGACTTCTTACGCTTGGCCCGGTAATGGTTGCTTGCAGCTATAGTTAGTACTTACATTCAGAATGAAATAAATGACTTTAAAATACCCAAAGTGCCCTGAGAGAGAGAAGCCCTCACTGTTGCACTGTTTTGGTGTCTGTTTGTTTTCGGGCATTAATTAGCCATTAAAATGCATTTGAACTCCATTGTCTATGAATGAGTTTTTTAAAAGCGCACTCCTGAGAGTCCCACAATCTGAATAAAACAGATGTCAGCCACTTTCTGCCTCCCACCACTATCAGCTCCACCAGCAAGCCCTGTCTCCATGGTTAAAGAATAATAATAATAATAAAAAATAAATAAATATATCTTTGTTAGAATATATATATATATATATATATATATATATATATATATATGAGTAAACATTTAACACAACAGGACAGCCACCCACATTAAATAAATGCTAACTTTATGTTCAGAGGAGGGTATTTGAAATAGTTAGTGAAGGTTTTTTTTTTTTTTTTTTCAATCTGACATCAGTACAACCATCCTTAGACCTAAAGGGAATGTTCTGTGTCGCTCTGTGGTTTAAGAAAGGCTCTGATGCAATATGAACAGCGTTGGAAGCTGCTTTGAAACTGTAACTTGTCAAAATGCAGACTATTAATAATTTAAAGAAGTTAAACTACAGCCAGGCTGCCTGCAGACTGTATTTTACAGCTAGCACACGATACTGTATTTTACATTATTATTATTATTAATTTATTTATTTTTTATTATTATTAAAGGGTCATGAAACCCCAAACCAAATTTTCTGAGATTTTAAAGTTCTGAACGGTTCTGACAATTTTAATGCAATACACTACTGCTAAAGTTGATAGTATGTCTTTGTTACTGAAATAAAGTCTAAAATATAGCTTGACTAGTGATCCAACTCTGCCATGTCCTCTATAAGTAGGCTATGCAATGAACACTGATCGAATGCGTTATTATAATGTTATTTTTTTTTTCTCGAAACACAACCACTTTATTCACGAAATTTAATTAGTTCATTCTCAAGGTTGTATTTTGACTTTTTCTCGAAATTTAACGAGTTTTTTCTCGAAACACAATGACTTTATTCCCGACATTTAATGAGTTTACTCTCAAGATTGTATTTCGACTTTTTGTTTTTAAATTTAACAAGATTTTTTGTTTTTTTCTTGAAACACAACGACTTTATTCTCGATATTTAATGAGTTTATTCTCAAGATTGAATTTAGACTTTTTTTCTCAAAATTAAGTTTGATCTCGCATTATGATGACTTTAATCTTGAGGTGGTTTTGTTTTGTTTTGTTTTTTTTATTATTGCTTTGCCCTAATCCTCTTTCTTAGCATGCTATATTCCTGTTCTAAAAAAAAAACAAAACAAAAAAAAAACATTTATTTGCCATTTGTGTTTACACACAGGACCTGGAGAAAGTAGTTCATTTTGTCTCACCGCAGCTGGGAAAAAGCAGCTCTTATAAAACCATGTTCTTTTTGTGATAATGCTGTCCACTCATCTATGCCTGAGATTATATGTACAATTTTTGTGTGTGAGCAGAGAGTGAGGGTGTAAAGTGTCCCTGATAATACTCTCTGCTCTTTTTGACAACGCTTTGTGTAGATTGTGTATATGGAGGGTAGTTTTGTTCTAATAATCCTCTCTGCAGTCTTTCCATATCATAGAGTAATGCCTGTGGTGAGTATGCTCTCAATCAGTCCTTTGTAGACCTGGGTGAGAGGGTGACAGTACAGGCCAGCTTTTCTAAGCAGCCAGATGAAAATACAGTCTCTGCTGGACTTTTTTCACTGTGGCAGCAGTATTCACAGTCCAGTTCAGATCTGATGTTACTTGTTGTCCCAGGAAGCTGTAACTGTCAGCCCTCTCCACCTCAGTCCCCTTGATGATAAGTGCATAAAGTGCCTGAAGTCCATAATTACTCAGCCCATTCTCACCCCCAAGGCGTCACCTAACTGACGTCTTGGGAAGCATTTTGACCATGCTACAATATCTGACGCTTTAGGTGCCCTAACCCCAGCTGCTCCCGACGAACTGGATAGGGCCTTGCATGGCTGACACCGCTGTCGGTGGATGAATGACTGAGTGAGTGATTGGGTGAATGTGAGGCAATATGTAAAGTGCTTTGGTGGCCATTGGGTCTGTGAAAGCGCTATATAAATACAGTCCATTTACCATTTACTCCCTGAAGGCTGCGTAGGATCTGGTGTTATCACCTTGTCAGGCGCCAGGCGTCTCTCACTAGCTCAAGCTAAGCGTGCTCATGTCTAAGAGACTGCACTATTTTGGCCATAATAGAGCCGCCCGGTCGTAAATACCATTTATTGACTCTTCTGTTACTGTAGTGTGGCGCAAAATAACAAGAAATAGACAAACAAATAATTTGACTCCGCAACATCACCCTCTCAGGAGCGCCATTTTCGGGAAGGAAAGAAGATAAACACAGAAGTTTTATTCACTTATAACGTCATTATATTATAATTATTTGACTTGTTTACCATTTTCAAATCCCTCTTTGCCTTTTTTTTCTAAACATCTTTTGCTTTACAAGTAGCTGATCAACATGCAAATTGAAACGTGTTAAAAGTTTATAATCCAGCTTGCACATCTACCCCTTGCAGATAATTCACTACGACATGCAAGAACAATGAAGCCCCTACAATGATAACAGTTCACTTAGACAAAGATCTTGGCAGAAAAATGAGAACTAAAGCAATTGTGAAATAAGATTGAATCAAATTTGATCTCAAAACACAACATCTAAGGAAAGCAACTAGCAGATTACAGCAAGATTGAGTTTTCAGTCATTTTAAATTACTGTGTCAAAGATGTGTGTTGTCACTAAATATTGCAGCAGATATAATTGCTACCAGGAAGTTATCTGTATTGTTCACTTAACTGGTTGACCGTGATTCTGTCCCAACATGCATATTATAGGTTTGTTTTGAGATGGTCTTCTTCTGACCTCTTTCACTTTATTTTGTGACTTGATATCAGCTAGAACAGACACCCATCACGGCTCACCCATTAGAGAACAAGCTTTATTTTTCTGTAGCCTGCAAGAAAAATCCATGTGGCAATGTACTTCAGATGCGTTTTCCAGGAATCTATTGATGAAATGAACCTATGTTAGACAGCAAATTTGAGATGTCTCAGGGTTACTGAACCACACGAGACCTGTCTATTTAAATTAATCATGAAATCTGCTGTTTTGTTGACCCGTTGAAGCAAAAATGGACAAACATCATTCAGTTCGATCTGAGAGATTTATCCAGTAGATCATTCCATTCATGAGGGTTAAAGAAATTAACACCATGTTTATTTTACTTAAACTAAGTACAAAATGACGTACTTTTGGGATTTGTGATGATTGGATATTCGTCATTATTTGGGGTTTTATATGTTTTGCTGATTCCATCTAAGGCCTTGTCCACACGGACATGGGTAGTTTTTCCTCCTTTAAAATAAATAAATAAATACAATCCTGTCCACACATGCTTGGTTAAAAAAAAAAAAAAACTTTTTCTACATGAAAACGCAAAAACACACTATCAAGTACTGTCAAGGGCTAACCGTGAAGCCACGTTGGCCAATCAGAAGCCTAACAAAAACTTATTACCAGTCCCTGTAGGTGTAACGGTGCACAATCTGACGACATTCACAGCGGATAATGGCTCACACTCTGAAGGCAAACCCCCAGTTTTACTGTTTACACAACAACACTGTAACCGGCGTATCTGAAAATGGCAGGGGTTTTCAAAGATGGTTGGTTTCAGTGACCTGATACTGCTTTTTCGTGTGGACGAATGTCCGAACCACATAAAAAACTCATGGCTATAAAAATACCCATCTCCGTGTGAATAAGGCCTAAAACTTTTTTTAAAAAACATCTTTCACTTTACAAAAGGAATGTGTACCTCTTAAAGAGAACAGTTGTTTTCCTGAATAGCATCTCCTTTGTAAATATAGCTTCTGTGATACAAAATCAGCAATTTGGGAAGCCAAAATATCCAGAGAACATACTTCAACACACACACACACAAAAAAAAAAAAAAATGCTATGTTTGTATTGTGTTCTGAAAGTCTGGATTAGTAACTTACTGTTTGGTTTCCTAGTAGAAAATGCTCCCCCCGGCCCTGAATTGTCAAAAAACCTCTCAAAATGCTGGCTGTGGAAAACGCAGAAAATCGAACCTGATACGAATTTTTTTTTATGTCGGACGAAAGTTTCAGAGGCGGTGTGCAAGCGTGATTGACATAACGTGAGTTATGTCGAATTTTTTTTAACGTGCGAAAATTTCGGATGCGAATTTCGGACTCAGTGTGCAATGGCCTTTACAGTTTTTCTCAGTCGCTTTGGTACATTTCTTGAATAATCCATGTTTGTCACGATAATGTCAGTGACATGTCGCCACTGGCACATGCCAATGAAGACCAGATGTGCCAATACACATACTGTGCATCAGATACCATGTCACTTATTTTTTTTCCTAGGTGGATAGGTCTAAAGACTTTGATAAATTTATTTAAAATCTATGTTGAGACATGCGTCTGTCTTAAAACAACAAGACATCTAAAACATAATTAGTTATTATAACATGTACAACATTACATTAACATTTTTTTTTTTTACTTATTTGCAATATGAAGCTGTGTATTTGTTCAGAATTTCCTAAACAATTTGGCTTCATTGTTATGATGTAAATTGAGTGTCAGCATCAGTTCTGGCAGGCCAGGTAGTCAAGATGCTGCTAATGCTATCGTCTGACTACACGGTCTTATCAGCGATCGCTGCTTCAGCGCATATGCTGTTCATCTCCCCTCACGGATAATGACTACGCTCAAATCAGGCTGCCATATACTGTAAGCAGATTCAGTTCGCTCATAACTGCTCGCTCTCTGCAATATTGAAACAGGACTCTATATATTCACTCTCCATTCATCTCTGAAAGTCTCCACGAAGCTAAGTTTATTTTAATGCTCATTGTTATAAGCTATCAGGATATGGGCACCATGTTGTTGCTGCTAATGCTATCTGTGTGCTTGGGCTTATCTAGTCGTTTCCAATTACATTTTTTTGCTAGGCTTATGCGATCATCTTGGCAATGTGCATTTACTTTTCATTGGCAACTGCTCACGTTGCCAATGACAGCACAGAACAAGCAGCTTTCCGAGATAGTTGGTAAATAACGATTAATGGTGCAAACTGAATTATTTCTGCTGTGGCACAGCTCTAAAAAGACATAGTAAACAGTCACTATCCAGTGAGTCAATTAAAAGAAAGTCTCATCTGCTAAATATTACTTGTCTTTTGTCTTCTGCTTGGATGCGCTTACTGGTTGCTGCTGCCATTCACATGTAGCGCCTAAAACGCATAGAAAGCACTAGGCGTGCTGCGTTCTCCTTTTTCCAAAGCGCTTGAGCGATTGCACTTCTGAGGTGTCTGTCGTTGCTGTGCTTGGTTCTTGTTACGTGACCACGCACTTGCAGCATTCTGAAAAGTTGAGATGTTTTTAATCTCGATGTGGCGCAGACGCGCTTGGAAAAAAATGAGCATGTCACACCGCAACTGTGTCGCTATACCATTAGGGACTTTAAGCAACAGCCTCTGGTGGAACGACAACGGCATTCTGGCGTTCTATTGCACATGCACCACATTAACTGCTAATTTGCGTCGTTCTACTGTAACCGTCTATACGGGGGAACAGCTGATTTGCTGTAATCGTTACTACGTGAGAAATTAAGAAAGTTAATAATATGTTTTAGGTTATGTGGCATTGTAATTGTTTTTGTATATGATTAAGTACCAAAATCAACCCTTATATTACTTTTTAAAAATCACTTTCTTTTTTGTATTTTGTCTGATGATTAAATTGCCATCCTCTTTACTGTTAATTAGTGATTTTTGCGTCATTTAGCTACAGCAGTTAACCGTTTACTTCCGACTGCCATTGCCGTTTTATCAAAAGCTGTTGCTTAAAAAGTACACTATGAACATTATATCACTAAATACATAAGCATCGCAAAAGTTACAGAAGAAAAAAAAAAAAAAAAAAAAACATTGTGCATGAGTGAATAATGTATTATTTACAAACTTAGGCCTACAAATGGCTGAACCAAAGACAGAAGAGTTTAAATGTCACATCTTCATCTTCAAGTGAACGATAATTTCTTTTGAGTACGACTCGCATTTTCCGCAACTAAGGGCTTGTGGTTCAGGCACCGTAGTATTTGAAGACTGCTTTATCACAGGATCTGTGAAAGGGAAGAATGATTCATATCATATTAAGCAATTATTATGATTTTTGTATGTTTGATTATATGTATTAAAATTTGCATAAATATGTATTAGAATTTCATTGTCTTCTCAGTTTACATTTAAGCTTTGACTATATCCTCATCTAGACACGTCCACTTTTATCGTCTTGTTTGTCGTCACTATACAGCACTCTATGTGTTACATTGAACATAAGATTAGAAGCCCGACACCACTTAAAGTGGGGAGAGTTCAATCAAAAGTCACTGATAGTTTTATACTGTATTATGTATGAAGACAATAAAGCAACATGTAAGTATTAGAGGGTATGTTGTTGTATATTGATAATATAGTATAATTGATAATTTAAACCTAGGGTATTTCCCATGAATGGGTGTTTTGTGGTCATGCTAACATGCACTCTCCATCTAAAGATTTAAGGTATAGAAGTTGTGCAAAATATTGTATGCAAGGACAACTGGGACAAGTGACTTGCAGCTTTACCATATATATATATATATATATAAAAAATAAAATATAAATAAACAGATTTTTACAAAGGAACCACAAATTAGCCACCTGAAATGGACACATTGCTTACATTTTCTTACCAAGACTGACTGACTGAATCATCTTCCATTTGGACTGATTCAAAAATGTCTATAAGAGAGGATAAACTTACTACTCTATTTGCTTGTCTCTCTGTACTCAAAATTCAGTTTTTCATATTTCACAAAAAAATATATAAATAAATAAAAGTAAATATAAATTATTAATTATATATAACATGATTTTTTAAACCTTTTCAAATATCATTTCCGTCAGGTCCATTAAGTCAAGAACACACATGACAATAAATGATAAGGAAATTGTTTTGAAAAAATTGCAATTCAAGCTGATAATTAAAATTTGGCGGTATGGCTCTGTTTAGGGAGTCATCTGACCTTTCATGACCTATCACATCTTTTGTGCGCTCAAGTTCGTGATTTCAAATGTACAGTAGGCCTGCGGTATGCGCGCTCATAAATAGGGACTTTAAACCTTTAAAGAATCGACTCATGTGATTGGCACGAACAACTCCAATCTCCTCAAGCCTTTGGGAACTCTGACAGGTCAAGCAAGGTGTCTCAAAATGTCAAGGTTTAGAGATAAGAAACCTGCAATGACACTCTGGTCCTCATCCCGCAACTGCCATAACATCATGTTCCTTTTCGCCGACTTTCCTTTTCCACTAAATTCAGCACTCACTTGCACCCTGGACCGTTTCTTGTCTCCAGTCAGGATGATAAGGCTATATCTGTCAACTTTCTCTTTTAATGCCTGCTGTTGAATGGGGGGTATTGTCCTGTGATTGGTGTTCAGGTGTCATCACCATGTCAGCCTTATAATGGCATTGGGTTTCCTGGCAAAGTGAGGTGAGATTAGGGTTCAATAGGCCAATTAAGTGCCCAGCAGTACTGCATCCTTTCACATAGGGTCACTGCTTGAAAGAAGACCTCCTGCATTTCACTGTTTACAAGAATGAGATAGGGATTTGATGATAAGACGCAGCATTCAATCAGATACTGAGGCTTCCCAGTTTATTTATTTATTTATTTGAGTGCCATGTTTATTCCATAAACCAGACACCATTTATATCTAGTATTAAAATCTATTTCTTATAGTCAATCGCAAATGGACAATGCTAGAATAATTGGATCCAAAATTTTGTAGTTTTGACTAGGTCCAACATTGGTCTGTCAATCAACCCATTGTTCTTAAACTGTGACATTTCCTGCACATGCAGCTTTTTTATGCTATGGTAAAGATGATCATAAGAAAAGGCCATCGATATTAATATATCGGATGCAGAATTTCAGTGTCATATCGGTCAATAATTATTTTATTGGATATTTAATTGTACATGCTCATTCTTCTATATGTATATTTTGATTACATTTGTTGTCATCTAACTTATCATTACACCTAAACTAATTTAAATTTAACCTCTGCCACTCTCGTAATATTTGAAAACATTAGTAATAAATCTCAAAATAAAAACATTTAATTTAACGTTTTAATTAATTTCCGTCAGGACCACTATGTCAAATAAAATTGACAAATGTCAAATACAATTGACAAATAGCATACAGTTAGGATTGGTGGTATGGTTCTGTTCTGGGCAAGAACTCCCTGCACAGCCTTGCATGGATACGAGCAGGGAGAGCAGCAATAAATTAGTGTAGACTAGAAATACAACATACAGTAGTTCGAGAATTTATTCTGATTCAAGGGGAATCATAATTCCAAATCCTGGGAATGGAGGAGGGTAATTAGCTCCTGAAAAACGTGATAGCTAATAATACTGAAGAAGCTTATGTATACAGTTATAGGCATCGTATTCCTAAAGGTATACTTGGATCAGCTGAGAGTCAGCTGATGCAAGCTTTACTAACGTGACTCGCCAGAACTGAAGCTTCGCTTGATTTAGGGAATTGAATTTTAATACCATAGTATGAAAGCGATTATTAACGCATTATCAGCCATCATTTTAATTTCAGTCAGTACTTTCCTAATATAAATGCATTTGAGACATGCTAATACTTGGTGTATCTTGAGTCATAATACATTTATTTGAGTGTTGCTTTCATCTCATTTTAAGTTTATAGACAACACTGGAGGTTAATTCATGGGATCAAGAGCTCATCTCTCCAAACTTCCTTTTGTTTGTGTTGCCAGTCTCGATTTATACCAATGATGAAACTTATCAATGTTGATGGAAGATTCTGTAATTACAAGACTGTGTTTTTCAGAGCACAGACCAGCACGGGTAATGGGACAGCGAGAGCCAGCATTGGCTTGCCTGTGGGTAGTTAAGGGCAAGAAGCAAGCAGACTGTCTGATTAGGTGTAGCTGCAATGAGAGCTGAGGGAACTAGTCACAGTGCTTCATGGGCATGTCGTGCTCCTTCACTAATGGATATCATTAGCCTTAGTCGACACACCGCCCACAGCCTGTTTATTAGCAACCATTACACCACCATTGCCCCACAGCCCTATGCACTAGCAACCAACCCTACAAACTAAAAGGTGTGTGTGGCTGTGTGTGTTTGTGGTTTTTGTGTTTGTGTGGATGAGAGAGACAAATAGGTCTGGAATATGATTCGCCAAATAAACAAGATAATTCATTAGAATTCAATTAAAAAGTTAATATGAAATTTTATTCAAATGTTGTCTATTTATATATATATATATATATACTGTATATATATATAAAAAAAATGAATCCCAAAATCACATGAATCCTGATAGAATCACTCTCGGTTTCCTGCACCGTCAGGATTGTCAAGATAACGAATTTTGCTTTTGTATTTTAACAGTTCTTGCAGACTGTTTCTTACAGTGGCCAGGAAGTGCAAAGCAACATTACAAAGACTGAAACACTTTTACAAAGCTCGAGACAAAAGTTGGAAATTTTGCATTTTGCAAAAACATTTTGGAAAACATTTTTTATACTACAATAAAACACAATTACATGGGCAAAAAACTTTTACTAAGGACAAAACAAATTAACATTTTAGAAAACTATTTAACAAGACCCAAAACACTTTTACCAGTCCCGAAACAAATTTACAAACGATCGATTCTTCGTGGAAAGGGATTGTACCACATACCAGTGACGTGTGAACGTGGGTGATAGGTGTTGTTGGTGAGTGCGGTCAATTCGTGAAATTGACCACACTCAATTTCACGAACTCGTGTTGTCAATGTACTCAATTTCGTGTTGTCAATGTACTCAACCGCACTCAGTTTCAATTCGTGTTGTCATTGTGGAGTACATGGCGAGAATTAAGTTTATGGTGACTGAACATGGACTGCGACCGAGGGATGCTTTGCCAGTTTTGTGTAAAAGACAACATTGCTACCATTGCGCAAAGGTTCCCTCAAATTTTGAATGTATTTGCATGTATAATTTCAGAAGTAATGTTTTAGTTTTATCAAATGCCAGCGCTGGCTTTATATAGCCACTAGGCTAACATTACTAGTTATGCTAAATGTGCACAAACATTTTGGACCTGAATTTTGTATATGTACTAATGTATTTTTCATGTGTATATATTTTATGGTGTTATTTTGCAATTTGATCAAGAACATAAACCAGTGCCAATGCTGTTTGTGTATATAGTAGCCAGTCAGTTTGATTTTATTTTGTGTAAGACAAACCTGTATAAAGTTATATAAATAAAATTATAGTCAAATTACCATTCAGAAACGTTTTGTAAGAGCTGTGTGTGGTGAGGTTCTGCTTGACTCTCTTCAGAGCCGCTTTCTGGGTCTGATTCTGGCTCATACTGATACTGCATATTGACACCATTATTTACATTTGACGGGAACACATATGCAACTTTCACCCGTAAAGGTAAGTGGTTTCAGTGGATTCATAGACTCAGGAAGTCAAATGACAGAGGAGAAAGCGGCTTACAATAAAGGTGAAATTTATGAAAATAAGACTTGTTTGAATAGAAATACATGTTACCACGAATTCATGTTATATTGCAACCCATAAACACAATCATGCAAAGAAAAAAAAAAACAGTAAACCACCCCTTTAATTTCTTCTATGTAGAGCACTTTGAATAACCATTATGAATGAAATGTGCTATATAAATAAACTTGCCTTGCCCTCTGTGTTTGTGCACCGCGTGTTTCATTGTTAATCAGTTTCACCTGTTACCTGTCATGATCCTCATCACATACATCACACATTGTGTGCAGCTGTTGTCATTTGGTCTCCTCATTTGTCTGTATATTTTGTCTCCCTAGTTCTGCCTGGTTGGTTTTTGTCTTCAGTTTGACATGTGTCTTATTCGTATATAAATAGTTTAATCCTGATCGTTCTTTCTGAATGTGCCTCACACAGCCAAAGTGTGACAGTATAGTGAGGTTTTTTTTTTTTTTAAGCCAATGGTTGAGATTAGAATGTCAAAAAGGTGCAGGTTAGGCTAATAGTCATTGTAATGATGTTTCTCTTATGATACTGCTCTGCATGCTTCTTTGTACAACACCCTTTCTTCTGATTTCACACTGTCTGTTCATGGAAATACATGTCAAATTACAATCACTGTGCTTGTGTACATTGGTTCCGCTTTTTTGTCTTCCTTTTCCTGAAACTCCAAATCAATCTTTTTTTATCCAACCAGTACATTTGCACATTTTTTTTCTTTTTTATTAATAATTTTATACAAAATAATGTATTATTATTATTATTATTATTATTATTATTTATTTGTCCAATCAAAAGAAAACCATCTGCAGTAGAAATCTACTGTGTTGCTCAGGATCCATGGGGAACATTAAAAACGAACAGACAGACTTGCCCTTGATTCTCCCAAATAGAACATCAATATGGTGCATTGATTTGAAATACTGATAAATGTCATCCTCAGAACTGCCTGAGGAATTAAAGATTTGTAGAATGAATGAAGAGATAACACACAATCTATGTGAAAGGGAAAAAGTAGGGCAACTCGCATTGCGTAGTTGAAAACGACTCTTTGGGAACGCTCCCTTAACGTGCACCTCTGAAGTATGAATGAAACTATTCCAATCCTGATTGGTATTGCATCATGGCGTTACATGTTACGGCATAACAAATTCATAAAAGTGATGCCGGCACACACACGCTCTTCAGCAAGCTCTGTCTGTTGTGTACTGTTCAATTTGCTGTTGTCTGTCTAAGTGAAAAGAGTGTATTATGGCGAGAGAGCAGTTCAAGAAATGTGTTCACCCCTGGCCTAGATATATCATGGGTGGGGACATGCATCAGCTATGTGTGAACTGTTTGGGAGTGGAGCACACCCGGGCAACTCTTGAGTGAAGCACTTGCTATGGGAGTGCTGCACTCCCGCCTGGGTTTATTTGACGATTGCAGCTCTCGCGCTCCCCAGGGTTCCAGTCCCGTGTCTGTTGAGTCTGCACTGTGATTGAGATCGTGGGGTACCTCTGCATTGGTTGGTAATGCATTGGTCGCGCTTTAATCCATTGCGAAGAAATCTCTATTCGATCCAGTGAAATTACAAAGTAAAATCCACAAAAAAATTTCAACTTTATGTACAACCGATAAACATAATCAGTTTCAATGAGGGAAAATAAAACTATTTGAGTGTAGATTAGAACCCAGAACCTCTGACACGCTTGTCTAAAATTCTGCCACTCGACCATTAACGCACATACAAAAAAAAGTCGTATTGGATATATCTGTTTCTTCACATGAAAATTCTTGGCAGCACCACATATTAGATCTCAATAAACAACAAATTAAATAGATTGCTGGACATTGGTATTATATAGCCTACATCTGATTTATTTAGCTTTCTATTAGCAATGTACAGTAGCAATGTGGTGGGATGGGCATCAATGACTGCGTTAACATGCAGCCAATAACCTGTTCAAAACCGGAATATTAGCAATAACCCGGTCGCGAATGGCCATGTAAACACTGGCAAAAACCCGAAAAATGCTCATATCCCGGAGTATACCTGGGGTACCCCTTTTTTAACCCGAATTTTTGGTCATGTAAACGTGTATCGGCATATCCCCATAGTGATTTGTGTTCTGCGCATGTTCTATTCGCAAGGAATCTTGGTCTTTTGAGTATAGAAACTTCTCGGCGCATACACAAATCCGCCTGCAGTATACCGGAAGTGAACATGGCGAGACCATGCGAGACACAGCACAGCATACTTTTGGAGCGAGCTCACTAACGTTACAAGCGTCTAAGCACAAACAAAAGCAATCGCTATCTGCCTTGAACTATTCATTATCTCAGTAACTTAACTAATTGTTGTTTCTATGCAACTTGTTTTGCATGTAGCTTTAAATCTATGTTTGAGTTGATGTGATAAAATATGCACACTCTCAGTCTGTAACTTCATGAAAGTTCTACAGTGATCATCATGATGCTGTTCAGGTGCACCCACTGTAAATGGACTGGTTAAATAGTTAAACAATGGTTATAAAATGTGAGATCTTTGTTTTAAAGAAAATGATTTTGTTTAAAGGTGCTTTCATCTCAGTCATATAAAATATACTGTAAAATAGAGAAATTGTGAGTTTTAGTCCTATCTGGTGTATTTTCACAGCTACCAGTTTTTTTTTTTTTCTAATTAAAAGATTTTGTTTTATTTTTACCAAAACATTTCAAATAAATGCTGTTTTTTTTGACTAAATTCTGTTAAGTGTATTGTATATTATACCCTCTAAAATGTCTTCAGTAGCTTGTACTGCTTTTCATGAAGGTACAATTTTCAAAGCAGCTTCCCATGACACCGACCTTTAAATATAAACGACATGGTGGATTTTATTTGGATCTGAGAGACATCATTTTACTAATTGGAATCACTTTAATACTGTAGCCAATAATTTCAGTAGAGTGAAAACCAATTAAACAAAGACTGACAAAACAGTGACATGTTGGCAAACATGTCACTTGTCTTGTCTTCTTTCTTGTCACACACAGGACTTTTAATTTAGGGGCATAATTTGTTTACTGCAGCAAGATAACCGTAATGTTACAAATGGCTGATTCTGTGATGATTTGGCTAATATTGTTGCGAAAATTAACTGACATCAAGTCTGTTGACCAAAACACTGAACACTTTTTTTTTTGTGTGTGTGATTTTTTTAAAGCATGTCTTGTAAAGAGCCTGTTATTAGTTTAATGTTGCTTTCTTTCTTTCTCTCACACTATCTATCCATCTATATCTCTATATCTGACAGTGGTCTGTATTTTGAGCTAATTGCCTGCCCGTCTCAGGGGAGATGTAAAGGATAATTTGACGTAGAGGCACAGCCGGAGCTAATAATCCATCCGCTATTTCAAGGTCTCTGGCACCTGTCAGATACGTCTCTTATGCTCTGGAGAGGAGAAGATCGTTTCCATTGCTACAGTACCTGCCACTTGCCTATTGCTCTTGCCAAAGTCAGAGAAGATTATATAAGCCAACGTCACTCTATCCCAAATGACCAATTTCCACCAAATAATATGACACTGTAATAAAAAATTAATAATGCATTAAAGACTGTATGATATCATTTTTTTACTGATAAAAACATGCAGTTAAATAAGACAAATTTCTCTTAAACCAAATGCACACTACAAGTCAGAAGGTCTTCTGGAGGTTGACAGTGTGTCGGTGTGCACTTTTATACAACTTATCGCAGTCAACATGTATCAATACATCATTCACCCACCCCGTCTGTAGCTACAGAACTGAAATTCATATTCACACACGAAACATGAGAAAATGTGGCTAACACAGAGCAGGTGAAATGTGCAGCAGTTTTATGGGCTTTTTTTGGTTCCTGCTTCTCACTGCCTTGGTCTCCTCTTTTGCACTTTCATGCTTTTGCAATCTCATTGGCTGTTGCTCGTTGCTGTTTTCTTGATGGTCAGGATTATGCAAACCACTCAAAACGTTATTTTAAACCAGTGTGTATTTTAGTCAGCATCTGTGGCTTGTCTAACAGGTGGGCTAATTGCAAGTTGAAAGACAGTGCAAGTCATAGATATCTATATAAAGGCTAGATATCTCGTCCGCGCTGCTGGCCAATGGAGGTCGACGTCAGCACCTGGCGGCCATCTTGTCACAGGCAGCTCGCTCACTGGTAACATTGTTTTAATGGTGCATGTACTTTTTAAATCACCGTAACTTGCTCAATTTTCTACCGATTTTCAAACGGTCTGGTTTGTTATAAACGGCAGAGATGTAGTTATGATACTGCATACTTATGAATAATAAGTGTATAAATAAATAATCATCCAGAATTATAGCCACGTTAATAACGTTTGTAAGAAACCAAACCGTTTGTAAATCCGTCAATATTTCAACGAGGTAAGAGTATTTCTTACATCAGATACCGCAGAGCCCGCCAGAAAGCCTGTCTGTGACAAGATGGCCGCCAGTGATGACGATAAATACTCCGCCGTGAGACATCTAGCCTTTATATAGATACTGTATCTATGGTGCAAGTTGGCCACAATGTGTGTGTGTGTGTGTGCGCACACGTTTTTTTTTTTTGTTTGTTTGTTTGTTTTGTTTTTTTTTTGTCTCAGACTACATGTCAGAAATCAATGAATGAGCATTACAATTCTCTAAAAGACTTTCATAGTTCTAGCTCTAGAAAACTTATTTTCCCTCATATATCTTCTCTCCAGAGGGATAGTAAGTCGTGTACAGGTGGGGGCCATTTTTACAGTTTCCACCTTTAAGCTAACATATGCTTCAATTAGATAAGCAATTAATCTCACTATTCCCTCAAATCCATATTGGCTTTGCAATTGGTTGAGAAAAAATAGCTTATACCTTGAAAAGATGACTTAAAAGACATAGTTCAACCAAAAAAAGAATATTTCGTCATCATTTACTCACCCTCAAGTCGTTCCAATCCTGTATGAATTTCTTTCTTCTGCTGAACACAAATAAGATATTTTGAAGAATATGGTTAACCAAACTGTTGATAGACCATTGATTTCAATAGAATTTATTTGAATTGAATGGGTTCCATCGACTGTCTGGTTACTGACCGTCTTCAAAATAGTTTGGAACATTAATCCAACTTTCTGCTCCAATTAACATGCCTTGTGGGTCTAGCAGGGATGAATGGTCAAGGACAATAGAACAATGTTCAGAAGTTACATTCACCATGGTGGTGGAACTCATATTGTACAAGTTTTCTGGAAGGTTCTCGTCCCTGAGGAAGAAGAGCTTAGGTGACTCAGGAGAGAGTCATGTTGTTCATTTTAAGAAATCATTCTGAAGACTATGTTCTGCATCATGGCCTCTATTCTTCCTTTGATCCGTTCATTTTTCCCCTCTATTTGGTCATAGCAGGTGGCCGATCTCTCAGGAGAGACACTTCAGTGATCCCTGGCTCCCTGGAGTTCGATCACCTTATCTGCTCAGGACACATTTCCTTGGGGAAATCTTTCACATACTACCTTGGACCTTTCTCAAACAGGAAGAAGGCTGCACATGTTCTCCATCTCCAGCAACCACTCTGTTGCTAATCAAGACAGCTAAACAGATAAACACAGTTTGATGCCATGGGTTCTTCCTCTCCTCTCTGATTCCCTGTCTTGTTTTATTGGGCATACTTATTGCCCTGAACTAGAGGTTAGCTTCGGATTGCCATTACTTCTTCCACCTCCGCATTTCGGTTTGGCACTGTGAACAGAAGCCTTGTGTTTAGAACCAGACGAGGTAAACTGTTTTGTCTGCTAATTAGTTAGTAAGGCCAGCAAAGGCTAGCTGGAATTAAAGTCGTTTGCTCTCCTTTGCCTGTATGAAGTTCTGTTTTAAGTTAAACACTGCTCTCTGCTATTTAACTTCACATAAGGTAGTGTGAAATTATGCTTTATTTTCCAACTGTTATACATTTAGTTTTAAAGTAAAGTTTAGGCTATTCTGTATTTTTATTGAACCCTTTCATACGTAAGTTTAAAATATTCCAACTGACCCCCTAGTGTGAATTTTTGAAGGCGACCGTTTATTTAGAACTTGCCACTTTAATATTTCCATGCTTTTCGCCTGAAAAAAGCACAATCGCAAGACAGCGTTGAATGAATGATGATCTGCTTTAAGTCATTTTTCCTTTATTATTCAAAATATTCACAAATGTATTAGCTATAGCATGAAACTCCGATAATCCAATTGTCAAATATGTGCAAGTGGATGGGTTTTTATAACGATTGTGTTAGTTGAGCTGTATGCACAATGGGTGGCACCATTTTAGTTTGTTTTACAGTTCAGAGAATAAGATCTGTTGGATTTACAACATCAGTTCTTCCACTTCTCACTTTTCCACTTTTCTGGGAGAAGAATAGGGTCAATTGTTAAGCTACTTACACAATGTGTATCTGATATGAATAAAACGTGTTGTGTTATTATAATTGAAAGGATTATTATTGCTTCCATAGACATTAATGTGTATTTTACAAACTCAAAATCACTGTTTTGCTAGTACATGTGTATTTAAATGTCTGAAACCTAAAATAAACATTATGTGGTTGAAAACACTCAATAGTTGTGAAATATGACAGCACTGAGTGAATATGTCTCTGGCTCAGCGCCAGCCAACATGCGAGAGCAAGTTTGAATTTAGCAGTTGATGACGTGATGCACTGACCGTTCTAATCACAACGGTGTGATCGTACGCTTTAGGGACCAGCCAAGACTGATCACATCAGTGTGATCGTACACGTGAAAGGGAGTGACCGTTTTGATACAACATCCGTTTCTGAAGTGTCGATATCTGATAATGCTATGCACAGGCAATTTGGATTGTTTCCCAGCTCCCATGGTGCAACTGGCATGTGCATATAATCATATCACATTGTGCAAAGTAGATGCAATGTTTTGCCCTTATGTTGGGTTGGTAGGCAGCGAGAACACTGAATATGTAAAAGCTTATTGAACTTCTGCTCGAGTGATTTCTCTTAATTATTCAAATAATCAGATTCAAGAGGACAGAGAGGCAGAAATTAATGGATTACAACAGCCCATGTCTCTGCGGGCACTCTCTCTCCTCTATTGTCTCACTCCATCCCGCTGACGCTCAGAGCAGCTGGACTTGCTGTAACGTTTGTGCCATGATGGGTGGAGGGTGGGGGCTGAATAATGGCAACCAGGGAGCAAAGAGGTATTAGAAGAGATCGATAGCTGGCAACCCAGAGAGCCAGCCCATAATCTCTGTCAGCCATGTAGGAAAGTACATTATTGCGACAACAAAGCCTATTAACAAACCCACAGGTCGTGCATTATTGAAATGGTGGTGGTTTTATGAGGCTCAACTCAAAGAGGAAGGGAATGAAAAAAGGGACAAACATAAATTATGCAGCCTCGCCATGATCTGTGCAGCAGCTTTCTCTTAAAATATTGCTTTTCTTTTGGCTTTAATTGGATTCATAGTTTGAAAGCTTTGTCAACTGGCAATTTTGTTTGTGTGTGTCTAGTCTGTGTAGATACTTAAGCGGTGTAGCAGTATTGCCCATTAGTCGATTTTCTTGAGAGAGAAAGAGAGAAGAAAGGGTCCCAGAGTAGGAGAAACTTACACATTGCTCTCTCCTAGAGTCCTAGGGTCTTAGTGGTTAGGTGATATTCAAAAGCGATTTTTTTTAACAATATAGATCTACCAGATCTAGTCGGCATAACTTATGTTAAAGCTTTAATTTCATATCTTCATGAGTTCATGTTGAAGTAACTATTAATTCAGGTAATTCATGATTATTCATGCCCTGCTATTGTAAAGTGTTACCGTTCGGTTTTACTGACATACTAGGGTGGCTCAATAGCTCAGCTGGTACAGCATTGGGTCCCACTTTATATTAAGTGGCTTTAAGTACTATGTACTTACATTTAAAAATAAGTATGTGCTCATGTTGTATTGTAAATCACTTTTGCTGCTATTGATGTGTGATGCGGGTAAGGTTAGGGACAGGTGTGGTGGTATGGGTAGGTTTAACGGTGGGTTTAGGGGAAGGGATGGGTCAGCTGTGTAATTACAGATGCAATTACATAAATTAATTACGGCTGTAATTATGCTGGTATTTTTTTAAATATAAGTACAATGTAAAAACATGTATGTACACAATAAGTCCATTGTATCAAATTATTAATTTCAATGTAAGTACATGATGGTACTTAAAGCCACGTAATATAAAGTGGGACCCAGAATTGTACTTGTGATGCGGAGTATGAATCCTGTGAAAGATGAGTCACAATAAAAGAGCTCAAAAAAAGGCTAAAATGGCATGATCACGATTATTGCATTTTTATGTCACATTTCTTTTGTTAATGCTATCGGGTTGCAGGGATGGGGAACATCGGCCCTGCAGAGTTCCAACCCTAATCAAACACACCTGAACAAACTAATAAATGTCTTCAGGATCAATTAGGCTACAGGTAGGTGAGTTTATTTTCAGGGATGGAACTAAAATCTGCAGGACATTGGCCCTCCAGGACTGACGTTCCCCATCCCTGGTTTAGGGATTGGTGTAGGAGTTCATTATTTTAAAATGAAGCATTAAGCTTTTAGCGCCACTCACTGGACATTTCAATTGAGAACTGCGATGATACTCACAAACTCCAACGAAATAAAATGTTGCCATATTTAACACCTTTAGCGTTCCCCTCACTGGATATTTCACTCTGAAACTGTCTTGAAACGTGCACAACGCAACATATTTTGTGTTTTGCAAAAATGTTGCCACAGGTAAGTTTTTCCAATGAGCCTGGACTGTATAATAAAAAGTAGCTACACCATCTGCCAAATGCATGAATGAATTGCCATGGATATGTGCAATTCACACATATATGAACTACATAACATCATATCAGATACTTTTATCATTGCATGTTGTTGAAATAGCATTAACACCTTAACATATTCTTGAATATATTTTTTTTAGAGATAATGTCAAAATGCAGAAAGTTTTCTGTTATGGGCTGGTTAGGAGGGTTATGGATAGAATATACAGTTTGTACAGTATACAAACCATTACTTCGAGTCCCCACAAAATAGCGAACCAGACGTCTGTGTGTGTGTGTGTGTGTGTGTGTGACTTGCATAGTTTTAACACATAAAGATACCGTCCGGGACGTATTTATCTAGAGAGAAAAAAAAATACAATGTGGGATATGGATGCATCTTGGGCATGCATCTTGTTTAATGTATCAGCAAATAAACAGTGCAGTATATTATAATCAGCACAAAGCTCAAAGTAGTTGTTTCCAGAACTGTACCAAGGGATGCGACCTTAGTGGTGATCTCTAACAGTATCTTAATATCATTTCCAGAAAGGAAACACAGAATTCATAGGAACTCATCAGAAACAGAACAATCACTAGGCCCAGCATTCAGCTTTTCAGTGTGCTGGTCTACGTCACATAAGACATATAGAAACATGTGAACACCCACACATTTCACCTTCTTGACCCAGCATTCTAGTCTGATATTGTAATAAACAGATGTGTGGTGATAAACAACAGGCTAGTAGGTGGAAACAGCTTGAGAGGTAAAATGTAAATAATGTAAAATTCAGTCTGCAGTGGCCTTACACCAACGTATGGTAAATTGTCTTTCTATTTTTGTTGGAGATACAATAGTTATGTTAGTTATGCTCATGAACTTTGAACATCAAACTTTCATTTCAATTCACTCGAATGCTAAAGCTGCTGGACAGCTAGCCTCCCGTATCCAGGGTGATTTTGCAAGTGTTAATTTTGTTTAAGCTGCATCAGTTGCGACCATCAAAATTGCTGTAATTTGCTCATCTTTGTCATTGTGGTTAAATCTTTAGCTAACGGCTATTGTTGTTTTTTTGCAAGCAACAGACACTACAAAGTAATGCATTGTCTCATTGAGATTGATGATCTAAAGAATCATTTGAGCTGACAAATACTGTATGAACATTTTTTTATTCTGTAATTTTCTTGTAGCAAATTTGCCTAATTTGTGGAATCAGGATATCTTAAAGAATGACATTGGACTTATTTTCATTTCATCTTATTTATTTATTTATTGTAAGATCTTGAGACTTAAGAACATTTTGGACCTTTTAACAACATATATAGTACATGCAAATTATATACAGTGATTATTGACTGTATACAGTGATTTTGTTTTGCTCCACAGTTCAGGTCACCAGACCAAACCTTTCCTTTTTGCTTTATGACATCTGGTTGTAGGGATCTCATAAGCCTGGATCAGAGTAAGGAATAACATAAATCTGTGAGCAGACAGCTGAATGGGAGAGATCTCCCAACCCCATCCTAATCTTCACAATTTGCCGTAGCTGATAACATTTTAATGAGGAATACACATAGTCGGGGCCCCTGAAAGATTACCATAAACTGAGAGGGATAGATGCTCAGCTGTGCTTCAACAGGGCCCGAGCACTTGGAAAATAGAGGCATCAAAGAAACTTGCTTTTTATTACCATACAAATCATCTGACCGCGGTGTCTGTTTACACAAAGCGCCAAATGGCCCAGTATCCATCAGGCAAGAAGGTTCAGGAGTTTGGATATGAAACTTCCTGCCTGTTCACTGCTGGACCAAAACTGCATCAAGGGTCTTGACAGTGCAACATGTTCTCATAAATTGTTTTACATAAATTGTGCATTCCTTGTGGTTTAAATCGCCTACTCGCATCTTCTTTTTTATATCTTTTCCTTTAATTTCCGCTTTTTTTCTCTATAGCTAATGATTAAATGCTCATTAATATTTGTAATGGAGCCTACAACAAGCATAAGACCCTGCAAAGTACTTCCTCTGGTAGAGTAAAGCATGTTTTTAATGATGATTAGTTTCAAGTGTGATTAAAATAAAGGAGACTGGGGAGTCGATGCAGTGAGCTGTAACACCATCAGTTTAGCCAACAAAAAATGAACTACTGGGGGTGATTTCTAGGGATTATCACGGTTTGGGTTTTGTTTCTTGTTCCTGGTTCTCATCTGTCTAGTGATAAGGTGTGTTCGACATCGCCTGCGGCTGGATGCAACCGATCGGAGAGAACAGCCGCGTGGAGGAGAGCTGCAAACGGAGACGTGAAGTCGGACAATTTCTGGTTCCCGTAGTGACCGCTCACGTGGTGTTTGCATGCTTATACCACAGCTGAAGTGAAATAAATGCAACATTTGCCAAATAAACAGATATGAGCTAGGAAATACGAGCGCGATTTGAGTTTTTCCTCGAGAGATAGCTTTGAGATATGAGTTTTTCATCGAGAGATATCATGGCTTGCAAACGAGCGAAGCATGGCAGTTGATCAGTGTTCGGATGTACAAATTGAATACAAAAGTATTTTTTAGTTACTTCATCCGAGCCTTTGAAGAAACAATGGATTTAACAAACAAATGAATTTTATTTTCTCTGGAAATGCGCCGACACAACATCCCAAAGTTTTGCATGGTCCAAACATTTCACTGACGACTGTTTCCTCAATTCGATGAACGTCTGAAAATAAATCAATCGAGCTACCAAGCAACAATTTCAGATGTGTAGCCAAATTGTTCAAGTTCAGACAGGTAAGTTAATCTTTCTCTCAAAATTGTTCAATACTGTTTATGCATTAGTAAGTCAAGCCAGTGACCAAAATATCGACTTCACATCATTTCTTTTAGTAGGATGAAAATAATCTTATTTAAATTCTGAACAAATTATACAGAAAGCGATCTTTCCACAGCATGAGTTTATCTGTACAACTCATTATGAAATAAATGCACAACTGCACTGCACAACGAAGCTCTTACTGTATGTACATCATCGTGTCTGCATTGGTGAAAGCATTAGAGAGAGCAGAAACTGTGTTGCAATGATTAGATCTTCATTCTAGCGGTCAACAGACTGTCCTCTGCTTGCTCAATGCTCATCACGGCAACATTTTATGTGATGGGAATAGATCTAAACACTTTAAACTTCTCACGATTCGTTAATCTCGATAGCTGTAATAGTAAAAACGTATAATAGCTGTAGTAAAAGTATTTTGAGAGAGTTTCGCATGTAATATGTACATATTTCATATGCAAGCATGTCAGCCAATCACAACAGTGGATGGCTACACTGAATCCCACAGCAGACACGCCCCTTCAAACAGAGCGTTCACATCAGAGGCTAAAATCAGGCTAGGAAAATTGCCTTTTATTTCTAAATTATGACTATTTTTGATCTAAAAAACATACTAAGCCCATGTCAGGGGACATTAAAGACATCTTCTAAATGTCTATTTGACATCAGACAGGAAACGTCCTATAGACGTATTGCATATGATCCTAGACGTATTGCAAACACTCTAAAAAATACGTCTTCCAGATGTAAACACGCACATCAAATGGACTTCTCCATGATGTGTGCTATCTGGGCAGGTGGCATAAACGGTCTTTAATTAGGCCAGGGACTGCGGCCAATAGGCTGTCACATTTATCACTTATGTGACAACCACAAATAACTGAGTGGGATCTAACCTCTGCCACACAACTATTTAAGTTCAATTGTGTCACCCTAATTTTGATCCTCACTGTTTTTTGCCAGATAAATACAATTTTAAATGTTACAATTTTATATGTATAATGTATATTGACTCTTTGAATAGCATAACAGGCTACATAACAGCATAACAGCTAATTTCTGTAGCCTGCAGTAGTTAGCTACTTTTCTTAGCAACTTGCAATATAGCTACTTTTTTTCAAAATGAACTAAAGTTTAACTATGTATGTATATTAATAATGAGGAAAAGGGTGTGCGATTTCAGTCAACAGCTACAGGATGATTTGCATACAGCAAATAAAAGCGCAAGTTGCAGATAGTAAACAAATTTACAGCAGTGAATAACACAAAAGAAAAGAATCAGATGAAGGTGTGAAGAGCTTAAAGTAGTCAATCTTGTACTGAATTCATTTTATTTCTCGGCAATACTTAGGAAATAGGCAGACCGGAAAAAATGTGTCAATTGTAAAAACATGGCAACAAAAACATTTTTGGCTTCTATGACAATTGATAGGGGGGAGAAATGGGAGAGAAGGGATTGGTTGTGACTGTGTATGACATGCCACAGACTGAACTGAGGTAACATGAAGGTATCCTGTTGTCAGTCAACTGTTGTTTCCTGCACTGTTATTTGAAGCAAGATGAAAACAGAGAGAATGCTATTGGCCTTCATATTTCCTCCTACCTTTTTGTACCTTACACTGTGATTGTGAGAAAACAGTCTGTTCCTCTATTTTCAAGATACAACAAGGTGGGCATGGTCTGTTTTGTGCGGTCTAGTTCATTGCTATGGATTTATTAAAATGAATGCCTCAAGCTGTGTGTCACACATTCGCTCCGAGATCAAGCTGAACCCCCTGAATCTACCAAATGTTAAAATAGTTGAGCTAAATGTGACTTGGCTAGTAATTATTCAGCAGGACCTCTGCAAGCACACAACCTCTCTTCATTGTTCCACCTCCAAAATGTATACGCAATGCAAGGGTGGATGTCTCTTTATCATAGTGTGAAGTGAAACAAAATAATGCTTTGCGAAAAATAAAGCAAAGATGACAAACGATCGACAAAGAAGAACAAAAATATAACACAAGAGTGCACGAGTACACTCTCTATATAAGCAAGAGTTTGTTGCTAATTGCTAGCACTAAACCAGCTCCAGACAAACAGTATATAGCCACGTTTCCATTACAGATATTCTCTGAATGTCGATAAAAAATAAAACACTATTGCGAAATGACGACGTTTCCATTAACTGATGTTATGCGACTAAAACGTTTTTTTTTCTTTCGTTCTCAATTTGCACAATTTGACATTACAACAATAGCATATCTTGGTTCTGTGAACAGCAAAAGAATGTCACTTGCGTATAAAGCAGAAACAATTCAATCTCAGCATCCATTTTCAAGCATTCCAGCTTCTCCCGCGCTGGAAAGCTTTTCTAATATCAATGTGGGTCCTAAAGCTCTTTTCTGATCATATCCCTTATTTTTCCAGTGATATTCCTTTGACCTTTTCTCTTTTGAAATGTCTCTCAGCCATCTCGTTTTCTAGTTCTTTCTAATATCTCCATAGACAGTAAAATAAATGGATAGAGCGACCCCAACAATTTCAACGGAGAAGACTGAAGCCCGATTTTCGCACTTCCTGTCTGATGTCTGAGCGACTGCACAGGCTCAGACTGAGAGTGACGACAGTCTGACAGTTGTAAATCTTATAGTAGCTGTGCCAAGCCAAAACGTTGTTGAAATATTTTGTCCTGTTGTTTTTATGGACTCTCTATCTATGGGATTCTCCCATAGACAGCAAAAGGCTTCTCCCTCGACTTTATGCCTCGATGCCCTAATATTTAACCATTTTAACCATACTATTAAATCTAACAGATGCTAACATGGTGTTCAACACACATACCTCTGTTAAAATCTCAGAAAATTTGGTTTGGGGTTTCTTGACCCTTTAAAAAAGCTAAAACTATTAGCAAGCAAAATTACGTCTGCTTTAGAACTCTGTACAAATATGTGAAAAAAAACATGTTTTATAGAATCATCTCGTCATGATCATACAACATGTTTAGCAGAGGAAACAGCAGACACCTCCTCCCAGGGGGTGCTGAGTTAGAGAGAGCTGAGTGGGAAGAACTGAGGTAAAGTAGGATTAAAATAGTGCAGAGAGCGGACGAGAGAAAAAAGGTGTGTGTTCCGGCAAGATGTGTCTTCAGATGGGAGTTCAAACCGCCTCCTAATGAGATCTCCAATCAGGTTGTTTTAGCTGCATTTGACAAATTAGCATTTTTCATCTTGCCTAAGCTAGCCTGTGCCATCTGCTCGACACACACACACTTCCCATGGAGGCCGTGTTAATTAAGCTCCTGACTAAAAGATGGAAAATGCTCACTTTTAAAAAAAGAGCCTCATCAACCCGGGTTGACTGCCACATAAAAAAAAATTAAGACTGATATAGAGGTTTTGGTAAATATGTAACAGACAAGTATGTAACATATGCGAGCGAGCAACG
The DNA here is from genome assembly GCF_988280905.1 of Pimephales promelas. NCBI lineage: Eukaryota > Metazoa > Chordata > Actinopteri > Cypriniformes > Leuciscidae > Pimephales > Pimephales promelas. The sequence goes on from NC_142777.1 coordinate 25,244,589, forward strand.
AGCGAGCGAACGAACTAAAGTGTAGAGATCAGGAGCGCTAATTGTGTCTACATCCATTCATAGATCACAGATTTGGATGAAAGTGAACACAGATGCAGCTCACTGACAAAAGCATCATGATGTATTAATTTCAAGATGTTTTCCATGCAAACAAACATGTAAGCAATAATATTCAAGTTGCCAGTTATATTGCAAAATTAACAAAGATAGGGTGATTATGTGATATAGGTAAGGAATAATTGACAACGGGTCATTGAATTATTTGAAAAACTGGAGATTCTGTGTGTTTGTGTGTGTGTCTGCCTTCTTCCATATCAGCAATGGCGTGTCTCATACATATGGCCAGCCTTAGGTTTATCAATGCATGCTCATATATGAAACAGAGAGTTCATTGGCAGGCAGCCTCTAGTTTGTGGCTGCTTGGAAGCATAATTAATGTTTCAGAGAGAGGAGGAGAGAAAAACTGATAGAAGCTCTAAAATGGGCTGAAGATGGTGGACGATGTGGAAAATTGCTAAAAGAGCAAGTTATGTGAGACCCATAAGCATGAGGTAATAGTTGTTTAGATGATTATTTGGTAATATAAGCTTGGGTGCTCATATGACTCTGCAACTCATCCAGTAAGCCACATCTTTCAAACTCCAAAAGCATGCAGTGGAAATTAAAGTAATGAGTCCAAACTCCAGCCGAGATGTTTAACTCTACTATGATTGTTGCATTCTAATTATGCACACTATATCGTCCACCGTATCGGTATTGGTCAACATACTGTATGTTCATTTATAATGTTTTTGTTTTCAGCTTAAAAAAAAAGTGGCCAGTATAAGCCGATAAATAATAGGCTATCTATACGTGTTTGTGTGTGTGTGTGCGTGCGTGCTCAAGTGAGCATGAACCCTACACATCTTTCTTAACCTGTCACAATTCATCACAAATTGAAACCAGAGAGATCAAAAAGGCACAGAAAGAACACAAATATGTATTTGATAAGCTTTCAACTGCATTGATGCTCTTTTCTTTCAAATAAAGACATGCTCCCCCACCCCACCACACCACATTTCCTTTCAAAAAGCCATCATCCTAGAAATGCTTTCTTTATCATTAAAAAAAAACAAGCCTAGATAGGAAACTCGTGCTGCAGACAAGCTTCCATAAAAGACAGCATGGCTACTGAACCCTCTTGTCCATCTGATGGCTCAGGAAAATGTGATTCTGTAGCTGAAAGCTGCCTACCTGTCACCAGCCCTTTAATTGTTATTTCTTTTTCTTTTCTTTTTTGTGACAGAAAGAATCATGGGAATATTTTTGTGATCAAATCATGATGAAACTGTCTTTGCATGCATGCTTTTTTTAGAAGAAATGAAGAGAGGGCTTCATACACATATGGCTTGAAAAAATCCAAATAGAGTGTATGTAACGAAGGCCAGCTAGTAGTTGCTGTGCAAGTAAACCTCACTCCTCTGATCTCAATAGGTGCTCTAGCGGCAGATGCTAGATGCTGCAGTCTTTAGCCTCCTTGTTAGAGTGCCCGACTCTCATGCCGAAGACCCGGGTTTGAGGCCTGCTCCGAGGGGTTATGTACAACTTTCTTTTATGGATTTTTCAGCACTTTTAAGCTCTTGATAGTCCAACTAGTAATAGCAAGGGAGATCATATAAATTAAAAGATAGAACGCAATCATTTTTGTGAATGACATTGTGTGTTTCTCTCTTCAGCAACAGCTAAAATTCCGACAGCAACAACTGAACTTCAACTATTAACTCAATTACACCTCCATCCTCTTTCCTTCTCCCCATCAATCCCTCTCTTTCTCTCTGAGTATGGTGTAATATTAATCCTCATTATGTACCACCATGGGTTTGATATTACCAGCACAACCCTGGTGTGAGGCCACATAGCATCATGCTGATATCAATATACTCTGCATACAAATGTGACTCCATTTGCGGTATAAAAGTGTGTGCGTGTGTTTTGTCCTCCTCACCACCAGCTGTTCCCATTCACTCTGCATCCTAGTATGGTGGGGATTGGTAATTGCCAATGAGCACATGAAGCTATATCTATGCACGCTAGTGTGCTGGGTGTAATTGAAAACAGTTTGACTCAAATTGGTGTATTTCTTTGTTATGATTTCCTCCCTCTGGGCAGCCTGGCTGTGAAATCTAGTCCAAATGTTTCAAAGGTTGTATGCAAGATAACCGAGAAACTGCTAGAGTGAAGGAGGGGGATGACATTACATTAGTCTATTAGAGTCTTTGAAACAAACCTCATCTTTACAATAAGTAATTTAATGCATAATGCATCCAGAATGACCATCTCAATATTAATTACATTCATAGGCAACATTATTCTGGTCTCTTTTGCGTCTAAATAAGAGCCTAACTCTGCTTCTCTTAAGAGAGGTTCTCTCATACTGTGTATTATCTTATGCTAAGGGAAACCTCTTTTCCATGAGATATTGAAGCCAAAATTATCCTTCATTTGGAATTCATGTAAAACACGTTGCGGTGGGATGCAAACATAGTCAAGACCGCTCGCGTGCCTATTGACTATCCCGCGGCAACTGCAGAAGCCTATCGAGAGAGGCCCTTGGTGACGTCTGACAATTTGGCTCCCTAGCATGATCTCCATTCAGTCGACGTTGACTACGTCTGATGTTCTCGACTGAATTGGCACCATCATACATTGATATTTCATATGGCTCCCTACAATTATCAGTTCTGATTCTTCAATCTCACCATCTAGTGGTCTGTTATTCAACCACAACAAACGTTACAGCTGATAACAGACAGCTCTGTAAAAAAAAAAAAAAAAAAAAAAAAAAAAAGATTAGTTGACTCAACTTAACTAAGTCAAGTCATCTTGTTGCTTTGACTGAGTTAAGTTGAGTCAACTTACATTGTCAAGTATATTACACTTCAAAACGACTCAACTTCCTGTATAAAGTAATGTGGACTTTAAAACATTACATGAGAACAAAAAAAAAAAAAAATGTTGGTTTAACTTATTTTGGTAAATGGCCTGCCTTTATATTGTGCTTTAAACAGACCCACGGCCACCAATGCTCTTTACACATCGCATTCACCCATTCATACAACGACGGCGGTGTCAGCCATGCAAGGCACCATCCAGCTCGTTGGGACAACTGTGTATCACACGAAATACGTTCTGAGGAAACTATTTTGCAAATCGTAATTACGTTACATGCCAACATATAAGCAGTGCTATTACGTTTGTCCTTAACGTAATACTATTGCAGTGCTATTACGTTTTTCCTGAACATAATACATCCAAGCAGGTTTCTTTACTATTTATGCATAATTGTGGCATTAAAATTTTGACTCTTTTGCATTCAACTGTCATATCAATTAAGTTAATCAATTTTTCCTTCTAATTTATTAATATAATAGACCAACGTTACTCATAAATATATAAAAAGCATTTTCTCCAATAAAACACAACATACTGATACATTCACAAAAGACATACATTTTATTAGCTTGATGTAAACCAAATCCTAGAATCCATACGTTGTTTGCAAGAAACAGATCCAAATCCAGAATTTTATCCAGTGATCTTCATCTTCATTTCTCAGCAGCGACCGCAAACGTCAAATCTGGTGATTAATTCAAATTCAAATAATGCGCCTTCAAGAATCGTTACGACATGTTTTACGGCAGTGATATCAAACGCTCATTGGCTCTCGCCTGCTTCGTCACAGATTGCGACATGCCGTGTTTCAGTCGGTGTAGTACATTCACATTTGAAATGGAGAAGAGCGCGCGCCTTCAGACAGAGAGCGAACCGAAATCAGATTAACATTTTGGATTAACGTTAATAACTTTAATTCTGATCTGTACCTCATACACAACTACTATAATGCTGCCAGAGGACTGCGACTGCAACGCATCATCATGTGAACGACTTTTGGTAATGTTAATAATAAATAAATAAATTATTGTGAAATGTATCTGTCTGTTATGTTTTTTTTTTTTTTTTTCTTAATTGTGTTACCTACGTAGTTTTAAGGAATGGTTATGGTTAGGTTTAGGGATAGGAGTGGGATTAGTGGCTCAAAATATATTTTAATGCTAAAACTCATTTAACTACACATCTCTGTCCATTACGTTTTATCCTTTTTATATTCTGTATAAAATAAATATGTTTTTGGGAGTAGGATTAAGGGGTCTTGTTACATTTATCTTTAAAAGTGAAAGTATACAGATATCGTTATGATATGAAACATATGTAAATAGTTAACGTTTTGTAGCTGTAAAAACGTAATAAGGTTACGTTTAAATGTTGCAAATACGTCCATATTATATGTTTTAGCATCTATCCAAACGTACAAAAACGTACGTTACATATCTTTGAAAATAACGTATTAAATCTACGTATTAACAATGAGACATATTACGTTAAGGACCAACGTAATAGCACTGCTTATATGTTGGCATGTAACGTAATTGCGATTTGCAAAATAGTTTCCTCAGAACGTATTTCGTGTGATACAGGGTTGCGTTGGGAGCAGCCGGGGTTTGGTGTCTTGTTCATGTACACCTCGACACTTGGTCAGGTGGATTCTGGGATTAAACCACCAACCTTCTGGGTTGTAGACAAACTACATGAACCACTGAGCCACTGCTGCTCTTGCCAAGTTACTTGAGTTTACAGAAATTACGAGATTAAAAAAATCAGAAATTACTAGATTGTTTTGAAGTGTAATAAACTTGACACTATAACTTAACTCAGTTAAAGCAACAAGATGACTTGACTGAGTTAAGTTGTGTCAACTAATTTACTTATGCGACAAGTAGCTGGAAATTAAGCAGGATCATTTTGCATTATCCCTGACTGTATTATTCAAAAAGTTTGAGAACTGCTGGCCCACAGGTTAGCAGTAGATAAAGCCATTGTACCTTCCCTGTCCATTGTGCTGAATTTAATTTGTGTTGTAGGCTCTGTCTTTGTCCATGGTACTGAAGCCAGACCAGACCACCAATTGCTCTTAAATGTGCATAGAGTGTTGCAGTCAATGGTGCCGAATCAGTCCTGCCAATCTTGCTCTCTGTGGTCCTGAATAAGAGGCCTGCATGTGGTTTGGTTTCTCTACATGTGTTTTTGTTATCATTATTATTTCAGTGTGGTAGGTATTGTGGTGTAATATTCTGCCAATTCTAGCAATTAAGTTCCTGTTTTATTGCCTACCTTTTTTTTACTATCTCAGATCTGACTGAATAAAGGAAATGAAAAAAAAAAAACAGACAAATAATCTTCTGTTCCTTATATTTTTATTGAATTTCTCTTTTTTCCCTCTTTTGTTTTCATTTGTTTTTTTCCCATCTTTACAGCCTTCAAACTCTCAAGCGGTCTTGTCTTCTTTTCCTCTGGAATCTAATAAGAGCTTGATTGCTTTTCCTAATTATCCTGTTTATTGGTCCTGCAGGCTGCTCCTGTTATTGGTGTAATTAATTTCAGAGATAACTTCTTTTCTGTCCAGATTAGAAATGGTGTACGATAACAACATGTCAGTGTGTGTGTGTGTTTGTGTGTGTCTATGTTAATTAGCCAGAGGATCTGTCCCCATGGCTATGTTCCCTTCCATACTATCACAGTTTTGCAGCCTCACCAGAGCTTGACAAATGTCCTCTCGCTCCTTCAGTGAGTAAAAGCGATACCACGCACCATAGCATCCATTTGTCAACTTTCTTGGGAAATCGATACCTGCACTCTAAAAAATGCTGGGTTATTTAATCAACCCAACCGCTGGGTTATGAAATGTTTGACCCATTATGGGTTATTTATATGGATTTTGACTCAACACATGAGTTGGAAAAAATAACCCATCTACCCAACATACACCGTTGACCCAGCACGTGGGTTGTTTGTGCTTCGAACGTCATCACATCATCACAAGAAGAGTCCACAACACCGGATCCACCACACACCGAGCGATCTTCAAAGAGAACTTCACTTTTCATCGAGCGAGGGAAATAAACTAAGGTAGAGTACTCTACATGTCATTTCTAATATATAAGACATATATTTTAACTACTAAGTTATAAGCTGGGTTGGTCGGAAGAGGGTGAGGCAAAGATGACACGTATTGATGCAATGGCCGTGAAGTGTTTATTTATAGAAATTGCGGTAAACGGTCTAACTTAGTGTCCGGAATACAGTGAGTCTACTTTAACGTTACCTTTCTAAAGTAATATCTTTATATTGTCGAGGCTAGTTGGTTGGTTTGTCTGGCTTGTTTGGCTAGCGTTAGCCATTATCATTGAAGCACTGGCTATTTTGAGCGCGCTAATTTTTCCCTGGAGCATTTAATGTGAACACAGTGTTAGACTGATTAAAGTATGTATAAACAGTGAGATAACCTGATATGCCAGACTAAATGCATGTATGTGCATTTATTTAAGTAATATGGTAACCCGCGATAGATAAGAAAACATTTCTTATATAAAATGGCGGCCTGGCTAGCAGGCTAACTTACATTATTTTAAGTTAGCAGCTAACTGGATATAAATGAGCGCGCTTTTTGCCCTCAAATCTTTTAATGTGAAATGCGAAGGTATAACACAGTGTAAGACTTATTAAAGTATGTAAAAACAGTGAGATAACCTGATATGCCAGACTAAATGCATGCATGTGCATTTATTTAAGTAATATGGTGACCCGCGATAGATAACACAGTGTTAGACTTATTAAAGTATGTAAAAACATTGAAGTAACATAAAATGTCTGAATGTAAAATACATGTAATTTGAATTGTATAGGGAGAGAGGGTCTCTCTATTTTGGCTGTTATCTTCACATTGGATTACATTCTGCTGCTAGTCTGCATTGCATTTGCATGGTGACATCTGAATAGTTAATACAATAGTAATTGTATATTTCCTTAACCTCATTTTGTGTTTGTTTCAGATCAATGGTCAGCTTTGTCATTGACACAACAGAGTGGCAGCTGACAGACCTTGTTGAAAGATTTCAAGGTAAGAAATATTTGTTTTCACTTCCACAGCATATCAAGTCTGCATTGCTACTCAAGCCCTTTTCAGACATTAATTCTTATGAAATATAATTTTCTCTTTTTTTTTTCAATAGCTTCCATGTAATGTGTCAAAGTGACTCCAATAGATGAATAGGGCACATGTCTTTTGTAGACTTTCAGTGATTTATTCTATTTTGTAATAACAAATGATGGAATATGCATGTTTATCTTCCATTTAATTACCTATATATTTTAGTTTTGTACTCCTCAGTTGTAAAAACAGATTTCTTTGTGTTTTGTATTTTTTTGTCTTTTAGAGGAGGGGACTGATGAGGAGAGTTTTCTTTAGAAGAGGCTACCATCAACAGTTGATCCCAAGAGCTGGCCCTGGGCTGAAGTTCTTCAAAAAATTAGAGGACTTGTAAGATCAACATTAGAGGCACACACAGTTATTATTTCTAAATATTAAAAGGAATAGTTTACTTTGAAATTAATTTTCGATATGTTTTAGCTTACCTCAAGGGCATGTAGATGTAGGTGTCTTTGTTTCCACAGTATTTTCAATTTTGTTTTGTTTTTTCGGTTAAACCGTTGTTGTCTATCAGTCATACACTGGAGGTTTAGGGGGTCCTCCCTCGGTTCACCTCAAAGAGCATGCACAGAGTCAAAAGTCAAAATTAAACATGATTTAATGACTCGTAAATGTAAGTACACATCGATGGCCTAAGACAATAAACGAGCGGTTTGTGTGAAAAAACGAACAGTATTTATATAGTTTTTTACCTCGTGTAACTCAGCCATTGGCAACTGATCTGACGGCAGAGGCGTTTCAGTCTGTGTATGCGCCGGAAGTGATCACTTGCGTCTGTACGTCACTCATTGTTTACACAGAGTTTTGGAAGTTTTACCTTTCACTGTGAAGATCTAAACATATATATAAAGGAAATCGCAATGGAAGAAGATTTCGATATATCTAAATGTTTAGTGAAAGGTTAAACTCCCGAAATCTCTCTGTAAACAATGAGTGACGTATACGCGCAAGCGATCACTTCTGGCGCATGCACAGACTGAAGCGCCCCTGCCGTCAGATCAGTTGCCAATGGCTGAGTTACACGAGGTAAAAACGATATAAATACTGTTGGTTTTCTCACACAAACCGCTCGTTTCGTGCCTTAGGCCATCAGTGTGTACTTACATTTACGAGTCATTCAATCATGTTTAATTTGGACTTCTCTGTGCGTGCTCTTTGACATTAACCGGGGGAGGACCCCCTAAACCTCCATTATATGACTGATTGACAACAATGGTTTGACCGAAAGATATCAAAATTGAAAATACTGTGGAAACAAAGACACCTACATCTTGGATGCCCTTGAGGTAAGATAAAACATTTCAAAAATTAAATTCAAAGTGAACTATCCCTTTAATAGTTTCTTTGGGAAGATACCAGAATACTTGCTTGCAAGTAGAGCTAATGGCTCCCGTTGACTGTTGGCCTGTTAAATGTTCAGCCAGTTCATTCATAATTGAATGTTTTCCTACTTCAGTGATATTAACTGCAGTTCCACTAATATTGTTGATATTAAAGTAATAAAATAATTTTTCAAAGATTCCATTGTTGTTTTGTTTTTGTATTGTTTAAGTGTTTATTGCATAATCTATGCATACATCTAGCATGTATTCTGTTCTAGGTTTGTAGTGTAACAGTTTTATAGCTATGAGTAGTCTATTGCCTTTATTTTCTTTAATTGTACTGTAATGTGCTAGAATTAGTCTGGCATATGGGTTAATTTGAACCAGCATTTGGGTACACTATATAACAAATATGTAGTTGAATCAACCCAGAATTGTAATTAATTTGACCCAGCATTTGGGTACGCTATATAACAAATTTGTAGTTAAATCAACCCAGAATTTTATTTAATTTGACCCAGCATTTGAGTAGAAATGAACAACTCATCTGTTGGGTTAAAAATGACCGACCCATCTTGCTGGGTCAAATTAACTACTGCTGGGCTGGTGCAATATTGATCCAGCAGTTGGGTTATACAACAAACCAAGTTGGGTTATTTTTAACCCATCATTTTTTAGAGTGTGTGCATTTTTCTGCCTCGTCTGGATATTAGAAAAGGTTTAATTTGAATAAGCAGATGAATGGCTTTTGTAGAAAGAAAAAATGCCTTGCAAATATACTGAGTGAAACCGATTGGCTTAAAGGGCTTTTGAGATAATTAAGAGCGATACTGATAAAATATGCAATATATAAAGCTGCTCAGTATAGCATCCCATTAGTGAGATGTGAAACATTTAAAACATCTAAAACTGAACTCTTATAATGCATAACCTAAAGGATTTTTTTTGTTTGTTTGTTTGTTTTTTTTACACCATACCCATATGTTACTCCTCTCAAGCCACGGCCACCAATTTTCACAGTTACTCACTTGCCGCTGTTAATTTTCCCATACCACTCTCATCATAGATAGAGATAATAAAATCAAGGAGGTCGGGAATGGTTGCTGGGATGGTGTGTCACTGACTTAGGGGGCTTTGATTTATTCTACCACCTCCTCCTCTTTGTGGGCAGGGAGGCAGGTATACGGAGAGTGAAATCTGATCTTTTGGTAGAGCTGGAGATTCATAAGCAATGACTCCCAGTGCTGAGCTACCAGCAGGCTTAAGTTGAGTGAGAGATGGAGACACACGTAGGGAGGCTGGGTGCCCGGGCCCCCAGGGCCAGATCAATCAGCTATGTTTAGAGCTCAGACAGTAACTGAGCAGTCGGGAAAGAAAGGAACGGGGTAAATGACGAACTAGATGGAAGATCATAAGCGACAGACAGTCTCATTCACATGTGCTTTGATTTGATAATCTGGTTTGCTCTTTTCACAGTCTTTCCCGAAGTAAACAGAACAATAAAATGTGTTGCAGTGCAAAGCAATGAATAAAAATACAGCACGATCATGACCACTTGGTTTTCACTGAAAACTTTAACTATTTATGAAATTGAGAACATCAGTACGGAAGTGCATACAGTAAGCCATGGTTAATTTCTGCAGAAATTATGATCAAATGCACAGCACTGGAACAATATGTCTGTAAATACTTAGGGAAGTCAGTTTATTATGCGAAAAAATACACATCAGTGCACCCTGTAAGTTTGGCTTAGCTCACACTTCAGTGAGCCAACGTTTAAGATAGCTGTATGGTCTACTGTTTCAAAATAATGAGGCCAAATCATTAGTCAGGGCAAAAGAGATTTGTATATGCAGTAATATCTCCAGCTTTTGGGGAGGGGAGCGGGTGGATGCAAATGGATATTAGTTGTAATCCGCCAAGCCACTTTGCTTCTGTTCCCCTAAATGTCACAAGCGAAATGGTTGCACAATTTATTTTAACAAACAGAAGTCAACCTTTAACATCTGCTGTACTCCTGTTCATTAAATCATTGTCAATACTGTTGCAAAACTAAACTTTAATCAGCATCTACAATTAAGAGCAGAGCTTATTTGACTTAGTTTAAAATCTATGTATTGCTTTTGTTTGAACTTGAGAGCATTTCTCTTACATGATAAATCAACCCAGTCCTTTCAATTTCAGTTTAGATAGTATTATCAATAGCCATAGCAACTTTATTTATATAGCACAATTAAAACAACACAAGTTGACCAATATCCTTTACAATGATAAATAAATAAATAAATAAATGAGCTTGCAGTTTTAATATTCATGAGAAAGTCAATCGGTATTTCTATATATATATATATATATATATATATATATATATATATATATATTTTTTTTTTTTTTTTTTTTTTTAAGGAACAGGAAAAAAGGGTTTATGCATACTTCAACCTGTGGGGTGGTGCCTTTGGTGTGAGAGACCCGGGTTTGAATCCACTGTGAGACACCAATGTATTCCTGAGTAAGACACTTAACCCCTAGTAGCTCCAGAGGCGTGTGACCTCTGACATAATACAATTGTAATGTGATATTGATAATATTAATAGGAAGACTGTTTGGTTAAACTCCTTTAAATATTGCATTAATAATAAAAAATAAAGAAATACATTTTTGATTTTGCACACCATTTATCCTGTTAAATCATTAATTGCAAGATACTCTGATATTGACTTAGTGTTGTTTTTTTTTTTTTGAATGCAAAATTATCCAAAATGTCTGGAAGGAATTGACAGAATTTATCTTTTATCTAGTAAAAAATAAATTAATAAATACTATTTTACTTTCAAGGATATTATTGTATATTATGAAAACAATGTTAACAAAGGTTAACAAAATTGAATACAGTGTTAATTTATTTACTTTTAGCAAAATGTTATATCCATAAGCAAAAATATTTAAATTCATCCCCAACTTAAAAGGTAAAACTAATAGACACTCACCTAAAGGATTAATGATTAACTTGTTCAATTTCGCATTAATGCATTTATCTAATCAATCACATGGCAGTTTCTTCAATGCATTTAGGGGTGTGGTCCAGGTCAAGACAATCTCTTGAACTCCAAACTGAATGTCAGAATGGGAAAGAAATGTAATTTAAGCAATTTTGAGTGTTAATTTTGAGTATTTCACAATCTGATAATTTACTGGAATTTTCACGCACAACCATTTCTAGGGTTTACATAGAATGGTGTAAAAAGGGACAAAAACATCCAGAATGCAGGTATAAGTATGGTGTTCCTAATTATCCTTTAGGCAAGAGTATTTCATGTACTCTGATTTGTATTGTATTATATTTAATATGTAAAGTGACTTTTTAGAGGGGCCTTAATAGTTTGAAACATAGTTGTTTTTTTCTTCAAATTAAAAATAAAGTATGCATATCATTTAAAAACATGGAATTATCTTTGATGCAGTGTGTATAGACACAATTTCAGATAACAATAGGACATTTTATACTCTATTAACTTTCTGAAACTGTCTCATTTACCATAGCATAAACTGACAGAGCAAGAGAACAGACACATTTAAAATGTTACATTACAGAATAAAGAAGTGTTTCAACAGCCTAATCCTTCCATAATCCTGCTGCGAGAGCTCTGTCTTAATCAAATGCACGATAGAATGAGAAAAAAGTGAAAGAGGATAATGGATGACACCTCATCTTGACCTCACAATATATAAAACCACACATTTCATATTACCATTTTTCTCTTTTTATTATTTTTTTTTTTTTCGCCTTGGGAAAAATACATACTCTGCCTCACCATTCATTATAGAATTTTAAAATACAGCTCAAAGCTAAACAGCAATATTTAAAGAAAGTGAAGGAAGCATTAAACGGTCTATCCAAAGGGTGAATCAGACCTTGGTCGTGACCTCAGGTCTCTGCTGGGTCTCAAAAGTATACCCAAAAGAAAGATATGATTTCAGTACAACAGTGATATTTAACACACTTTTTCCTAACATTCTACACTTACAATACATATGGCCTTAAGGTCACAGCAGAAATCTGATATGAATAGTGATGTACATTAGCAGTGAAAGCCTGACCAACACCTTCTTGATGAATTCTTTATACTTTCAGGTCACACATACACAGACAAACATTCATACACATAGCAAGTCTTAGCATGTGGAAATTTATTTTAGCTTGGTAAACCTGGGTAGAACTGAATGGATTCATCCTTGAAATCCAAGCTTTGACAGGAGCACGACCATGAAATGAATGCAGAAAATGGGCTTTGAATGGAGCGGAGCATCTCGTGTAAGCTCGGGAGAGAGAAATGCTGGGAATCTCTAGTCAAACAGACAATCCTCACAGCAGGAGGCAATGAGAGGAGAAAAACGCTCCCACGGTACACTCAACTCACCAGCAGACAGCAAAGCATCAGATCACACCCATGTTAGGACAATACTGACACACGCAAGTACTTACACCTATGCCTTTTTGATACTTTACAAGATGCACAGTGAAACATCCAAACTAATTCATGTCTTAAATAAAGGATAAAGTAATTCAGATTTCAAAAAGGCTAATGAATTTTGGTAATGAGGGAATAATAAGCTTGCCTTATTAAAAGTTCGGGAATAGTGTGTCATAGCATATTCACAGATTTTCTTAAATAATTTGGCGCTTCAGGGTGCTTTATGTTCCTGAGACACAGATTGCGTAACTCTCTTGCTATTATTAATATTTACTTCAGCTTCACTTAGTTTGCCGTTTATTGCATTTTAAAACATTCGGTGGGTGGCAGTATAATGTTTTTACTGGGTCCTTTGGACTCAGTCCCACAACCAAAGGCCAAATCCAAACTTTCATTATATTCTTGTTCAAAAGTGAACCAAGGTAATTATGGTTTCCAGATATTTCTCACTGATGCAAGAAAGTGAGTTATTATCATTATTATTATTATTATTATTATTATTTATGAGACAACTTTTAATTAACATCAACATGCCTGCTTATTACCATGGACCACTTTGAGATTATATCACCAGAGGATACTAATAAATAAGTTTTATTTATTTGTGCAGATTTATTAATTATCAATATGTTTATTTGGTGCACGTCAATCCCTTTTTGTTATGCTCTTTATTTTATTTTAATAACATGTCTGAGTGCGTTTAAAACTTGGCATGCATTTATTTTGTATTTTTTTGATATTTATTCAAATTTAAAATTGTTCAAATTTATTTAGAAGTAATTAGGGTGTCACACACTCATAAGTATAAGACAATAAATAATTACAGTATGAGGAACAGGGTATTTCTGTAGCTCAGACATCAAACACTGTAAATAAAATATTGATGGTTTAACTTAAAAAAGTAAGTAACCTGGTTGCCTTAAAATTTTAAGTTCATTGAACTGGAAAAAGTGAGTTAATACAGTGAAGGAGAATGATTTAATCATCAGAAACTCAAAATTATATGTTATCTGAACTAAATAAATTATTTAAGTTGATTTGACAAAAGAAAAAAAATGTTGTGATTACCACACTGTACAAAATATTGTTGGTTTAACTTAAAAAAGTAAGTAACCTGGGTTGCTGTAAAATTTTAAGTTGATAGAACTGGACAAAGTGAGTTAATACAATGAAGGAGATTAATTTAATCATCAGAAACTCAAAATAATAAGTTATCTCAACTAAATAAATTATTATAAAGTTGATTTGACAAAAGAAAATATGTTGTGATAACAAATCTTGAATATATATATATATATATATATATATATATATATATATATATATATATATATATATATTTTTTTTTTTTTTTTTTTACAGTGCCATGGCACTATAAAGCCAAGACCATGAATTCAGTTTTTGAATATGCAATGTAATACCTTAAAATGCAAAAGATTTCCTGCAAAATGCATAAATGTAAAAGAAAAGATTCAACAATGTTGTTGAAATACACAGTACATTTTTTTTTGGTTCCACTTTATTTCGATAGTCCACTTTAGACATTCTACTAACTACAAGTAACTTTGCAACTAAATGTCAACTAACTCTCATTCGAGTATTAGTTGACTGTAGTAGACTGTCAGTATACTTTTAGGTTAAGGTTAGGTGTTAGGGTTCAGGTTAGTAGAATAAGTTCACTTGTAGTTGCCTATAGTCAGAAAAAAATACCATCAAATTAAAGTGGTAGTAGATATTAAGCAGACAGTCTACTAATGACAGTTGACATGTAGGTGCAAAGTTATTTTATTGTTAGTAGAATGTCTGAAGTGTACTATCGAAATAAAGTGTTACCATTTTTTTTTTACTCTGACTGTGTCAGAATTTATCATAATGCTGTAGCATTAACCTAATAAAAAGACCTGTGACCTTAGCATTAACATAAACCATTGCACACATGAGAGCAAAGGGTGCCATTGATAAATGGGTAATATGGGTAAATTGAATTGTTCTGGCCACAAGAACACTTTGTGGCTTTGTAAAACTAGGCTAAATCTGCCAAGAAAGACATTAGAGAGTAATTTGTGAACATAAGCTGGAATAAAGGTAATATTTAAATGTGAACAATGTGAAAGAAGAATCATTACCTGTATTATAGCTGCTCATTTATTAGCAGGGATGTTTCTTATGAGGTGCTCAGGCAGTATGGCACACAGGTGCACAAAGATATTTAAGCAGTCCCTAATCTTCTTACTTATTTATTCAATAAGACCTGGCAGCCTACATGGTTAACACTCATTACAGTTCTGTTCCCTTATATCCCCTTCAGCAGCCTCCCTAATCTACCACGTAGCATTGCGCAGCGTATGCTAATGAAAGCTGAGTAACGAGAGAGGGCTTAACAATGGCTCAGGTAATACTTCCAAATCATCTGCTTTGTATTGTTTGAAAACTCAGAGCAAATGGTTTTATGGAGACATTTCTCCGTAATGACTGATTACATGTCAATCAAGCAGCAATTAAACAATACAATCTTATTAGCTTGTGGCTCACGATGAAATCAACATTCATTTGCAATGGACTATGGTCATAGCTGTCTGATGTCATTATTTACATGCAGATGAAATAGCGCACAGGGAGGGAGTGACAAGCTGATATACTGTAAGTCAAACGGCATTATGTTGAAAGCTGTGACTTGCTATTGGAATTGCATTTGTAAACAGAATTGTTGTTAGTGCTTTTAGATTTACAACCAGGAATGTAGCTATAGGATTTGGGGCCCCTGGAAAAATATTAATGTGGGCCCCTATGACCCTCCACCGATATTATGTACTGTAAAATAGATGAGCATGGAGGTCCACATATAACAGAAGATGGTGATGTTTGAAAACCTTTATTTTAAAATTTAAATGTTTATATACTGTAAAATAATATGAAACTGGTAATATTATTAAATAAAGCTAATATATTTATTTAATGTATTATTGTATATTTAATTTTTAAATTTATTTAAAATGCATTGCTGCACAGAGCTGACCTATAGGCGAGGTGACTTCCGCACCTGTTGGTTGCTCTGTGGCAAATGGCAAATCTACAGTAGTATGACTGCTGGATTTTTTGGGGCCCTATAATTGTCACCACATTTCACCCCGCAAGCGACGGCCCTGCTCACAACAACTTCCCTTTAAGAATCAAAAGTGTCTCGTCCGAGCCAGCAGCGACAGAATGAAAATGATGAAACACTTGAACCAGCTGAGCAAAAACTCTTTAAAGACAAATACATGTCTGGCTGTGATCCACATTAGTAGGCATGATGCAAGATGATGTGAAGACATGTTTACTGTCTGAGCGCATTAACCTAATTTTTATTCATGTTAGATTTTGACCCAGAAAACAATAAAATCATTTCTTTTTCAAACCTTCTTGTCGAATTAGCAACAGCATAAGTCCACCCACTAAAATTAAAATGTCCAAATTCGATTACAGCGGTGGTCAAAAGTGATGTGCAGCAGTGTCTTTTCCCTTTATCAAAATGTTATTCAAATATAATAAAACAAAATATTGTAAGCATATTATAGCTGTGCTTGAAGTCAACAGTTTTATTTGTGATAACGGAATGAAACATGCCAAAATGTGTGGAGATCATTTTTGGCCTGGCTGTCATACAAAGAATGAATGAACAACACATGAAAAAACAAGAGCGAACCAATGGAATACTAATAACTAATTATGGTGTGTGTATATATATATATATATATATACATACTTATACTTTTGTATTTAAATATATATATATATATATATATATATATATATATATTATTGTGTATATAATACATAATGTCTTGCCTCATTTAAAAAAATTAAAAAGTATGAAATAATTACCTCATTTTGATGATTTAAACAGATTTGTAGATTCAATAAAAACAAATATCCCCATGGGCATCACTACTAAACATTTCTAAATAGCTATTGAGATTAAAACATATTTGTTCACATGGTAAATGTCATGTTTAATTTCTGTTAAAACTTCAAAGATTTCCAGTTATTTGCTATTAATATATTATGTAAGATCAAATGTCATGTTTTGATTTATGAGGCCGCTGATTCCAGTGACGTTCTATATGTGGCCTCATGGATGAATGGTAGTGTGTTCCTGCTGACCAAACATGTCTATCCATTTGAGGCCAAACAGATCGATGCAGAACTGTTGACGCGTCCTATCCTAACAGACTCTTCCTTTTCTCTGAACCTCCGCTCTTATATCAACATACAGAATGACTTTTCCAAACACAGTTCTAATACTGTCCCTGAATCCAGAGGGCTAAGGGCTCTGAAATGATCTTTTTTTTTTTTTTTTTTTCCTGAGCGAGCTCTTTTGGGTCACCAAGTCTCAAGGCAGGATGATGAATGTCACTTCACCTGTAGCACATCAGTGAATCACTGTCACATTAGTCCTAAAAGCTTTCCGTGCGGGTTCAGATTTCCTATAGCTGTGCATGCTAACATGTAAGCCTGGAAATCGCTAACTGTGTAATGATTGTGAGAGAAGCCAGTTGGGAGCCAGTTTTAGTCATCTTCTCAGCTGACTAAAAATGTGTTTGTCTATTTGGAACGACAGGTCAAGAGGATGAAGGTGACACTAATTTGTTTTCATATGGGGGCTTTATGTTCTCCCAGAGCACTTTATAGCCATTTGGAAGATGTCTTGCCCCCTGGCTACATCACAAAATACCTTATCTGCCAAAACACGCTTCATTGCCAAATCCTTAGCTAGATCAGAGGATATCCAGACTTCTGTCAGCTTTCGGCATCATTAGCCGATGCCCTAGTGTACTAGCAGCAGGTAGCTATCCAATCACAGCGGGACTTATAAGATGAGAACAAGAAAAAAGAGTGGAAAATATCAGTGGATTGGCATAAAATGTTTGCAAAAACTGTTCCAGCTTTTGTAAGGAAAGGTGTCATGAGGCCCTTTTTAACAGGCACGTTTTACAATTTGTTCATTAATCAGTATTGTTAAACACCCTAATTGCTAATTGACTTTATGTGTATTCAGAAATGATTTTACAGTAATTGACTTAAAGGTTTGTGTGATTAAATTCATCGTGGTGTTTAGCGGCACTGCGGCAGTGATTCACTAACGGCAATTAAGAAAAAAAAAAAGAAAATAATAAAACAAACTTAAAAAAATAACACTTTATTCAATTTGCACCTCTTCACATAAATAAGCATATTGTATGTTTATAAAAGCTCACAACACTCTCTGGGCAATTATATAGGGCCTACCTTTGGCCATGCTTTGGGCACTTGAGAGTGTTTTGGCAGCGCAACGTTTTTTTTTTTTTTTTTTGTTTTTTTTTACAGAATATCAGAAGCAGAGTTTACTTGTAACTGATTTCGCAGATAGTTTGTTTCATTCTAAAAACTATTTTTTTTCGTCCATTTTGTTCAGTTAGCTCTGTTGGTTGATGTTGTTGTGACAGTTGGTTGGTGTGGTATTAGCCCCGCCCCTCCTCCACTGTGATTGGATGGGTGGGTAACCAGTAGAAAATGCTAGGCGCTCGGTGCTTCAGCGTGAAAAAAAATAAATAAAATAAAATAAAATGCTCAATGTTACGCTCATAGCGTTTAAAAAATGTGGCGCTCCCATTGAAAACTATTGAAAACATACACCAGGCGCGTGGAAAAATTATTTGGTGGACACACGGCCTATGGTGTGCAGGGTAATCAATGTGGTGGGCTTTATGGTCTATCTTTGGTGACACCTGCAAATCATAAAACTCAAGTGCAAGACAATATAGAGCAGTGTTGTAGTACTCGAGACCATATTTTAATGGTCTTGGTCTTGTCATGGACTCGTGTCCATTTGGACTCGGAATTGACTCGTACTCGAACATTTTTTTTTTAGGACTCGGAATTATTCCCGAGTCCACTCGAGTTCAATTAAAAATATTTTTCATGATTATTAATGGATGTTATATAATGTATATTTCTTTAAATTGATTGACACACCCAGTGATTGGTGATTTTCTAGTGCGCAACTGCGCATGACAAATATTGTAATAAAATTACTTTTAACACCACCTACTATGTGGCCTTTTTACCATAAACTGATTATATTTTTTAAACTCTAAGTAAATTTAGTAAAAAAAAAAAGTAAATTAGGTAATCAACCTTCACTGGCCTCGGTCTCGACTCGGACTCGACCGTCTCTGGTCTCGGACTCGACTCGGACTCGTCTCTCTATGGACTCGGTCTTGACTCGACTCTCTCTGGTCTCGGTGTCGACTCGGACTCGGACTCGAGTGAGGTGGTCTCGACTACAACACTGATATAGAGTATTATATAGTATTATAATATAGTGTACAGTATACAGTAACTCACATCTGATGAACCACTGAAGGAATCATCATAGGTGTTTATTAAAGTATGAGTAGCAGGGAGATGACAATTAAAATAAATACTAGAGAGAGAACAGCACTGAATGACAGACTACGTTCTGTCCTGTCATGCTTCTGCCCAGCCTGAATATTGATGCACAGCAGGAAGAGAAAGAATGAGTGGGAGGACGCTGTCCCTGTTGGCCCCATCCGAGCCCCTCTTACCACTCAGGCCACGTCTCCTCAGCAGGGCGGCAGATACATAATTGACCTGCATAAGAGCCATTTCCCTCATTTGATTACAGCCACATTAACCAGATCAGACAGGCAGCCCTGGCCTAGTTGCCCTTGGAAACTGTTGCGGGAATACAAGGCTGGTATCCGTATGAGCATTGGAAGTATTAGGCTGTGCCAAGACTAGTTTTGTATGAGGGAGGGTGCAGACCCGGGGTCAATCGCTCTTCATGTGACATTTGCAATAAGGGTCTAAATGAAACCTAATTGGCTAAGCTGTTTTGCTGGACGCTCCATTATGACGAGAAGCTCTTGCACAAGTGGAATAGCAGTTATAATCAAGGCTGTAATATCACAAACTGCCTGCAGTAATTGCAGTATGGCATGGTGGGGAACAATAACAAAGGGGCTACTGAAGATGTTTGTGTTTAGTAGTTAATGAGCAAACTGCTTTCATTTACGAGAAAGAGAGAGTCGATGTGCTTAAGTTCATACTCGGGTAAACTTTTGACTCGGAATTGTAGACACATATTCAAATCTGGATACTTATGTCTCGCCAAGTATTTTTTTTTTTTTTTTATAATAATGAGGAACGAATAAATACACAGTCTCTATCTTTCTTCTGCTCTTTTTATTTACTTTTTGTTCTGAAAAAAACAACAACTGAAAAACTGTGAAGGAACACATTATGATTTAATTGACTATTAGCAGATAATAAATCATTATCATGATTGTTATTATTACTATTGTAGTGCCCTCTAGGCCTATGCCTGGGCTCTTACATTAATCCCAGTAAACTGTAAATAATCTACAGTAGGTGGACAACCAGAATGACACTTACCGCCGTATCTCAAAGGCTTTCGCGAAATGACCACCAGGTGGCGCAAAGGGACATTTAGCGAAAGAAAAACGTAATTATGTAAAATTAGCCTACATTTTAAATAGAATATAGCAAACTTTTATAGCAGAACATTTTATGAATCAAAAGTCAAAATAGGCCTTTCTCGAGGTCAGTGAAAATAATTGATGATGCTAAACTATTGAGGAATGAGAAGATTAAAGATCGCTTCTCTCTCGCGCACACACAATGACTGCTGAACAACCAAACTTCTGGGCATTTCTCAGTGAGAAAAGTTGTGGTCGAGTGGTAGAACTTAGGTTCAATAATTTTGATGACACTGTTTCAAATCCCGAATAAAGATGGTATTTATAAAATTACCATGCATTTCCATTTAACAAATCTCATCCAACAGATTGACTGAGTTTACATCTTCAAAAGTTCTGTTAAAAAAAAAATAATAATAATAATAATAGAAATTAAAACTTGATGGAGTTCCATGCAGAAATAATTTTTAAAAACAACCTAAAGCTTAAGCAAGGCACGATTTGCTGGTGGAGGTTTACCCCTTCCAGAGTAATCAATGCTATAATTAGCTTAAATAGATAATATAAAATAAAAGTATTCAGCTGAAGTCTCCGTGAGAGGCTGGATACAAACTGGAGCTGATGAACGCCAGGAACGCCTAGCGTCCCGAGATAACAGCAGAAAAGGAAATGGGAAATAATTAGCATAACTGCTGTTTATAATATTAATGCATTCGATCTGATTGAACAGTGGAATAAAAGGTAAGCTTTCTTGCATGCTTGGATAAAGAGGTGCGTCTTTAATCTAGTTTTAAACTGGGACATCGAGTCTGAGCCTCGAACAATATCAGGAAAGCTAATCCAGAGTTTAGGAGCTAAATGGAGATGATAAAATTGGTGTTATATATTTTCTTGACCTAGTAAGAACTCTAGCAGCTGCATTTTACACTAACTGTAGCTTGTTTATTGAGGATGAAGGACAACCAGCTAATAAAGCATTACAGTAATCTCGAGGTCATGAACGCATGAGCTAACTATTCTGCATCAGAAACAGATGGCGCTACGTAGCTTAGCAATGTTTCTAAGGTGGAAAAAGGCTGTTCTTGTAACATATGAAAAATGATGTTCGAAAGACACGTTGCGGTCTAGTTAGACCCATGTCTTTTACTGTAGTAGATAAAATAACAGGACATCCTTGAAAATTAATTCCATGTTTTCTTATAATATTACCAAGTGTCAGCATAATATATTGAGAATAGCAGACGGCCTAACACCGATCCTTGCGGCACTCCATAGTCTACTGACTAATATCTATATCAGTTGGATTGGTTCCATATGATATAATTAAATCTAGTGTATGATTTAGACGATGAGTGGGACCACTCCACTTTTGCTTGACTCCAAAGGAGTTAAATAAATCTGTAAACGCAGCCCCTATCATCATTTTTGTTATCTATGTGTATGTTAAAATCTTTTTAAAACTTATTAGATCTGAGAGAAAGTCTGCAAACTCTCTGGAGGTCAATATACAGCCAAGACTAGAGATAATAGGGATTTATTTCTTACATCTAACAGCGTAACATTTAGCACAAGTACTTCAAATGAATTAAACCTGTGACCTGTTTTCTAAGTAACATTAAGAATATCTCAATAGATGCAACACCACCGCCGCGGCCGATCTGACAGGGCTCATGCTTATAACAGTATCCTGGTGGACTAGACTGAAAAAAACTGTGAAAATAGGAACACTGAATAAATAAAATATTAAATTCAGCAAAATAATGAATTCTCAATATAAACAAAACAACAACAAAAAAATAAGATACGAAATGGATCAAGTTTGAATTAGTCTCAAAATGTAAAAAAACCCCAAAAAGTTACACATATCTCAATAGCCTCGTGCATGAGGCTATTGTCAAATGTAAAACATCTTAGAAACTTGTAGGCTAAAATACAACACATTACACATCAACATGAAACACACACACGCGGGCCCACGAGAGCACACACACTACACGTGATTCACCCAACCCAGTCCTAGCCAAATGAGCTAAAATAGATAACCGTAGCAAGCCTGGAGCGTCGCTTGTGTTTGGTGTGGTTCAAAACAAAATGACCCATTCAAGATAAAAAATAAAGATACCTTAATCCCAAGTGGTGGTTCTTACATCGAATTACCACACCGTTACAGGCAGTCTCTCACACACAATGACCATGGGCTGGAAATCATTCACGTGACAGGCATCCTCTCAGTGGCGAGATATAACTTTGGCAAAATGTCAACAACTTCAAATTCTTCGGCTTCACAGGTCACAATTCAGTCCGATTGTGTGCACAAAACCTTAACAAAGTCCAACTAGCAAATATACAACTTTTGTCACGTTCTATTTTACAGTTTAACCAATAAAACATGGAGCAAGTCATCGACGCAACTTCCCCTCAGCTCTTCCGTTTCTCCCGCTCTTCCGGGTTGCGACCTTTCACCTCACGTCACTCCATGCATACAAATGCCACATTTCAGGCAACCTGTGTTTTTCCAACCTTTTACCCGTGAAAGTACACTGGAACGGCAGTCAAACACGTGACTTCCCACCCATGAACTCCTACTAGATCGATGTACTCCCAGTTACGAGCTCTGATGTCAGATAGCGCACGAAACCATACAAAACAACAATGGCAGTGTTTCTCTAGGCTGTACACGGTGAGAATACACTTTAGGACAATATAACGTTGACTAGTTTTCAGTATAAAGCCACCTAGCTTGACCAGAATTACTGTAGTGTATGACAGTGTAGGTGTTGGGTGTGTTTTAGTACTTCAGAAGTAGTGGGATGAACAGATTAAACACATATTTGCTCATATTTGAGATATCATCAAGGGCCAACTCTCTCTCTCTCTCTCTCTCTCTGAGCATTTCATAAGCTAAACTGCTCCCCATGAAAAGGTCCCATCAATTGATTTCTAATGAAAGCACTTCCTGCAGGTCATCGCCTAGCTGAGGCCTGACCTTTCCACCAGCAAAGATGACTCGCTTATAGGGGAAAGCAAGGGAGCTTAGAGAGAGATAAGGAGAGGATACATGACTGCAACTCCAAATACCTTAAATACATTAATGCAATAAATCCTTGATGAAAAAAAAGCAATTAAAAAAAAATAAAGAAAATTCTCCTTTGACACCCATTAAGAAATTGATGTATATTGTAATGCAGTGTTTATTGTATGCATACTTTTTTTTTTTTTTTTAAAGCAACTTAAATTTGATTTTTTTTTTTAGGCCGCTCTTACGTAACATTTGGGGGGGGGGGGGGAACTGTGGAACCGACTGCCAAGTGAAACCTGCATATATGAAATTGTATAGTTCGGTTGGAGTCTGTGCCAGACGAGCATCAGCCCCTGAGATGAACTGGAATGAAGCAGATAGCTTACTCCAGGTATTATAGAATTTATTTATCTCTTTATTCAGCGTTTTGACATTGAATTAACTATCAGTAAATGGAGAGAAAAAAAGAAAGAGTTTTTATTGAAAACATGCTGCACTGGACCTAAGAACCCCTACTTAAAGATTTTGAGCTCGTATTTAAAGTGAATTTTCAGTGGGATTACATTAAGCAAAGCCAAAAAGGCCATCTGCTCTTCTGATCCTGCAAAAGGCAGAGGATACAATAGTAATGGAGAGAAAGATGAAAGGACGGTGACTGGTTATTATTATCATTACAATAAGAAGGGAAGATAAAGCTGCTGAGTTCACCAGATTGGATGAGATTGGAGGAAAGGATTAGTTTCCGCTGCCAAGGATTACCAATGTAAATTTACTGAAAACAGGAAAACAAACATGTCTGCATGCACCCTTGGACTTGCATATGCTTTTAACATTATTTCTGAATATTATTCACAGTTTTCCTCAACTATGGGACACTTTTATGTTTTAATATGTAATAATAATAATATTATTATTAAAAACAAGTCAGTGGCCATTTCTCAATATGCGTTCTTGTCTGTACTTGTGTTCTTGTGGACTTGTGAAACATCATCAGTCACTGCTCAAGTACTGTTCCAATTTAAAGTTCCCATCTAGCCATGTCCAGTTCAAATCCCCGGATGTGTTCTTGATCCACCCAATTTACCAAGGATGCATCGAGCGGTGACTTTTGCGGACTTGAGACAGCCAGGTGTCCCAATGCATCTTGTACCAACCAGTAAGCGTCAATAGCAGAGGAGAAAACCTGTGTAATATCTAAATACTACTGTTATTGTGTAATGAAATGTAATTTTAAAAGTGTTTCAGGCGAGAATGTGGTTGTTTAAATCTCAAATCTGTGGTTTATTTAAGTGGTCTCATTGAAGGGATAGTTCACTTTGAAATTAATTTTTGGTATGTTTTAGCTTGCCTCAAGGGCATCCAAGATGTAGGTGTCTTTATTTCCACAGTATTTTCAATTTTGATATTGTTAGGTCAAACCGTTGTTGTCTGCCAGTCATATAATGGAAGTCTATGGGGTCCTCCTCAAAGAGGAGGCAAAGAAGATCTGAACATATTTAGATATTATGACATATGAAAAGAGGCAGAGTGGTGTTTAATAACATATTTCGAAAAGAGGCAGAGTTGTAGCATAATTTGTTTTATTGTTGCCTAAAATATACATAAAGAGTTAACCGGAGTAGCCAGAGTGAGCTGAGTGACGCGATCAAGAACGCCACTGTTCCATTTGCATCCTCTTGTCTTCTGGAGTTCGCTCTCCTGAGTCAAACTTGGCGAGTCCGAACTACCAAGGACGCAAGTCCGAAGTTTGCGTACTTGGTTTGAGAAACAGTCAGTATCTGGTGTGACCACCATTTGCCTCACTCAGTGCAATACATCTCCTTCGCGGGTTGTTGATTATGGCCTGTGGAATGTTGGTCCACTCCTCTTCAATGGCTGTGTAGAGTTGCTGGATTTTGGCAGAAACTGGAACACGCTGTTGTATATGCCGATCCAGAGTGTCCCAAACATGCTCAATGGGTGGCATGTCAGGTGAGTAGTCTGGCCATGCAAGAACTGGGATGTTTTCAGCTTCCAGAAATTGTGTAGGCTACAGATCCTTGCAATATGGAGCCGAGCATGATCATGCTGCAACATGAGGTGATGGTTGAATGGCACAACAATGGGCCTCTCAGGAACTCTTCATGGTATCTCCTTGCATTCAAAATGCACCTGTGTTTGTTGTCCATAACATACGCTTGCCCATACCATAACCCCACCACCACCATGGTCTACTCGATCCACTACTTTGACATCAACAAACTGCTCATCCACACAATGCCATACACGCTGTTTGTCATCTGCCCTGTACAATGAAAACCGGGTTTCATCCGTGAAGAGAACACCTCTCTTAAGTGCCAGACGCATTGTGACGAATGTGAGCATTTGCCCACTCAAGTCAGTTACGACGACAAACTGCAGTCAGGTCGAGACCACGATGAGGATGACGAGCATGCAGATGAGCTTTCCTGAGACGGTTTCTGACAGTTTGTGCAGAAATGCGTTACTTATGCAAACCGATTGTTGCAGCAGCTGTCCCGGTGGCTGGTCTCAGACAATCTTGGAGATGCTGGACATTGTGTGCGGTTGTGTGGCCATTCGGATGTACTGCCAAATTCTCTGAAAAGCCTTTGGAGATGGCTTATGGTAGAGAAATGAACAGTCAATTCACGGGTAACCGCTCTGGTGGCCATTCCACCCATGACAATTGCACACCCCCTCAAAACTTGCAACATCTGTGATATTGTGCTGTGTGATAAAACTGCACATTTTAGAGTGGCCTTTTATTGTGGCCAGCCTAAGGCACACCCGTGCAATAACTATGCTGTCTAATCAGCATTGATATACCACACCTGTGAGGTGGATGGATTACCTCAGCAAAGGAGAAGTGCTCACTAACACAGATTTAGCCAGATTTGTGGACAATATGTGAAAGACATAGGCCTTATGTGTATTTATATATATATATATATATATATATATATATATATATATATATATATATATATATATATATACATATATATATATACATATATATATAAATAAACAAAAAAAAACATGAATATAAACCTGAATTTGTGTAAAAATGAGTTCTATCAATATAAAATTATAAATATAAAAATTACAACTGACATAATTCAGTTTTTCTTAATGTTTCTAAAAGTCCAGTCATGAAGATGATTTATACATGTGTTTTATACTATGTGCATATGTCTGGTTATCCATCCAGTGTGTTTCTCTGCCTTTTGGGTCCATCATCACTGTGACCCTACAGGTAGTTTGCATGATGGACTGATGCATAGTCTGCATGTCTCTTATGTATTAATATCTGTGAGTGGTGTTATATTCAACCCTATGAACACCGACGAGACTTTGCATCTCAAGCTTTCCACACAGCCATCTGATGATTCCTGTTCCAACCGAGCAGGTGTTGTGTTGAACTCTCACACTCATCCGCCTCTACATGGTGCTATATATGAGCTCTGTTATTCTGATACAACCTGCTTTGAATGAACCCTTTTCTCTCAAAGCACTTCAAATGCTAATCAAATTCCATTTCAGCGATTTACCTTTTCACTTTTTGCACTCTTAACAATAAAGGTTCCAAAAGGGTGTTTTCAGTGATGCCATGTAAGAACCAATTTTGGTTCTCCAAAGAATCTTTCAGTGAACAGTTCTCAGTGTTAAGACAATTTAAAAAAAAAAATTGTCACACACACACACACAAATTATAAAGTACTTTTTCAACCATAAAGCAAATGTAATTCAATGGAACGGTTCTATGAATATTAAAGTTTCTTCTTCTTCTGGAAACAGTGATGAGAATAAATAATCTTTATTTTTAAGAGTGTGGTTAATTATTATCAGTATTATTAGTATTATTTTTTTTGTTTGTTTTATTTTTTTTTAAGTTTTAATTAGCATTTTTGGTATTTTGTCCCTTGCTTGCATCTGTCTAAAAAGTTACATACACCTGGAAAAAAAAAAAAAAAAAAAAAAAAAAAAAACATTTTCTATGTATATTACTGCGTTGCACAGCATTTTGACTGTATATGACTGAAAATGTTTCATTTTAAACATCCATAGCTGTATTTTAGTCTTAAATATACCCAGGTAGTTTTAGTTTAAGACTCCTGCTAGACCAAGTCAATTATAGTAATTGTAATCCAAGTATCATAATTATTTTGAAAACACAAATGTGATTGGAAGCACCACTGAACACATAGTTTGGAAAAGATGGAATGGGTACATTTTGTTTTTTACAACTGAGCCAAGAACGTTATTTTGGATAATAAATAAATAGGAGATTAGTAATCTACAAAAGTCTTTTTCAACCGAGAAAAGATTCAGTTGGTGTCATGAAACTGGAACAAGGCTATAGGTAATACAGTCAGACAAATAGAATATTGAGCACCAAACAAAGGGAAAACTCAGGCTTAAATCAGGGAGCTCAATCTAAAACAGGTGCAACAAATAACCCATAATCAGTCCAGGGTAAAACATGAATGAAACAATAAACTAGGAAGGAGTGCCCCCCAGAGGCTCAAGCGGGCACTCCAGCCGCAGATCGTCACAGTTGGGTTCTTGATTCCAGTATAAATAACTTTTATGCTAACAAGGTTCCAGTTGTTTTTAATGATTCCAGAATGCTAGTATGATAAAGTTTTTTTTTTTTAATTCATAAAATGTAATTTAAATGAAACATAAATAAATAAATAAATGAAACCCCTAAAGACCCTATGAAACACCTGATAGAAGCCTAGTTATATCAAGAACCCTTTCTTCTAATAGTGTATAATGCATTCTATACTATACTGCAAACAAATGCATCTAATTTTTCCATTGTCAGACTAATACATCAATGCATTGTTTAAACCCTGTAAATATAAACCCTGTAAATAAGCACAAATTATCCTCAAATGAGTAGGTAGCACAGTGTGTTTGGTGGAGCTACAGTAAAAGCTTTGACATGTTTTTTTTTTTTTTTTTTTATCTAAATAGCTCCTGGACATGTTACTCCTTCTCACATTGTTCTGGTTGTGACAAAGAAGAGCACAGGGAGAGTAATAAAAAGTCAAAATCTCACACAATCTGCTCAGCTACAGAGGGAGGTGTTTCTGTGCCAGCTGTTTTTTGTTGCCGGTCCCTAAAAAAAATCCCCCCTCAGAGTTATGGAGTGAGATTAATTAATTATTAAGATGTGTGTATATGAAAAAAAAAAAAAAAAACATGATTAAAATCAGAATTATAGTAGGAGGGTCAAGTGGGAGTTGAGTTATGTAGGACATGTCAAGTGTGTCTCTTCATTTTTCAAGTGATGATCTTCGTATATAAATAAAAGCATTATTTCGAGGCTCTAATAGTACATTTTACTTGCAGATATATTCACAATGACAGTTCTCGGATCATTATGCGAGAGGTTTTAACAAATTAAGATTGACAGCATTTAACATTCATTTGTTATAAGTTTCAATGCAGCATTATAATCAAAAAAACAAATTAAACTTTGTTAAAGTGATTGTTGAAATTAAAGTGTTATGTTTGTGATTGCATGGAAACTGATTGGAAATTTCATTCAGTATTTCCTCTTCAAGGCAGAGCGAGAGAGAAAGAGAGAGATAAAGAGAGCAAAAATTATAAATTGTATCAATTTATGAGGTTGGTTTTAATATTTAGCACCACATTATTAGATGCCAACAGTCCTCCCACAGCATGCAGTTGTCTACTAAATTAATTAATTTGCATTAATATATTCTGAAAACCAAGCAATTTAATTTTCCTTCCAATAATTAGTTGGTGTGATATGATATCAGGTTCAGTAAATTCATTATATTGCATTTACAGGTTGCAAACTTTGCATGCATATTTAAGCTCAATAAATAAGGATTTCTCTTGAATTTTCTGACAATAATTAATATGTGTATATAAAGCCTGATGATGTAGAAAAGTCTTATCAGTTTTTTTTATTATTATTATTATTTTTTTTTTGTAGGTCAGCAATAATGTGTGGTCAGTTCTTCTCAATTATGCATGTTCCTTGACACTATTGCTATCCATAAAGGAGTCATGAACTGCATTTTTTAAAGAAATGTTTTCTGAGGTCCACTTATAATTTTATCAACATTTTTACATTGATAAAATATCTGAATTTAAAAGTAGGCTATTAAATAGATAGTTCACTTTGAAATAATTTTTGATATGTTTTAGCTTACCTCAAAGGCATCCAAGATGTAGGTGTCTTTGTTTCCACAGTATTTTCAATTTTGACATTTTTCGGTCAAACCGTTGTTGTCTATCAGTCATATAGGTTTAGGGGATCCACGTCGGAGAGCATGCACAGAGAAGTCAGAGTTAAACATGATTTAATGTTTAAAAAAGTGTAGTCCCTTTGGTCAGGAAACCGCATCCAAAAGTGGATCTTTACTCAGTGATGCTTGGACTGTCTTAGAGCGGCTAAACAATTATTATTTATTTATTTGCAATCTCTTCTCCGCAGGAAGCTTTTTAACGCATCCTCGGTTCCACTCTCCCCAACAATCGATATTCATGTTCAGTCTTCTCCCTTTTTCAATAAGTACTGCCTTTCCAAATACAGACGTCAATAATGGGAAGAAGACTGGGTTGTTGATGCCTTGTGAGGTTAATTCCATCGACCCCGCAGTTGGCGACAAGGTGTTCTCCGCTCTCCTATCAACCCAGCCACAGCAAGAGATCTACTCACACCAATTGTGAAGGCCTTTCATTGTAGATTTATAGCAACGTTGTGTGTGTGGGGAGCAGGTCACAGATATCAGATTATGAGGACAAGTGTGAATAAGCGTGTCTTACATCAGGTTATGAAACTTAAAGGGTGGATGGGGAGAGGAACAATATATGTTTGTTTTGTTTAGCAGATGCTATTGAACGGTAACCCACTGTGAACTGGTGTTTGTGTGTGTGTGTGTGTGTGTGTGTGAGGGGAGGGGGGGGGTATTTATCTACAAAAGTGTTTTCTTTGTAAATAAATTATAATAAATAAAAATAAATTAATAATAATTTGTAAAAAAAGGGTTAATTTACAAAAAAAAAAATTATGTCAAACATTTTAACCAAATGGTCTGCAAATTATAATTTGTGTTGAACTTTACATAGTTTGTATTACACTTTCATCATTTAAAAAAAAAAAAAAAAATCTGTTTGTCTGTCAGATGGGCATTTTCCAGCACCTGAGACAGTATAGAAAATGCGCAAATACATCACACATATCCTTGCATATTAAAAAATAAAAAAAATACTATACATGTGTGCCAACATGTAGCAGCCATTGTGCGTCGGAAAACCTGAGTTCGAGTTCTGGCTCATGGACCTTTCCTGATCCTGCCCCACCTCACAGCTACTGGCCTATCCTAATAAAAGGCAAACACACCTAAATATTTATATTAACTGGCTTGTTACTTACAACTGTCTTTGGTCTCCCATTGGCTTACATTATTGGCAATTTAGTGTTAAAGGGCATATTGCAGGTTAGAGGACCCAACGAGTCAATGCATAGAAAAACAATGTAGGAACTAGATTTTCTTTAAAATATATGTATAAACACGCCACAGAAGCTTCTGCAGTCGTTTTTGTGAGAAAATTTTACTTCCGCGTCTGAAAATGGGCGTGGCGGGCGTGACGCAATGAGCGGGAGAGCGGTCGATTCACACAACAGGAAAACAATGGATCGCATGACATTTCGGACGCTGAGGAAATACTCGTATGACGGATCAAGCCATAAAGTTATGAGCCTGCTATGCTAAAGAGATCAGGGACAGGCCAGGATAATGTCAGACAGAATGGTCAGAGAAAAATTTACCTGTGATGTGAGGAGAACCAGTGGAGAACAGGACAGGTGCCTTTTAGGTGAGAGACGTGCTTATAGTATACACATTCGCTAACGATACACTGTGCTCACAATACTGTACAGATTCTATAACAGGCCAGCAGACATTAGTATGTTTAGGGTAGATTTATATACTATTAAATGTATAAAAACTTTACTTGAGTATATTTCTATACTAAAAGCATAGGCTATACTCGGGTAAATTTTTAATACATATTTTTCACCTTGGTTATAACATAAACAGAACATTAAAGGTTTGAGTATTTAAACAACCAATTTTGTTTTTCAATTACAAGTTTTATTTAGGGCATGACATAGTTACCTATATAACACTATTTGATGCCATTGGTATACCACGATCAATATTCTTGCTTCGGCATACCATGTTGAACTCCATCATATCGCCGGGATGCTAATCATTTGATCTGAAGTGAACGCTACACACGGCCGCGTTTCCCGAGCCGATGCAGAGGAGAAATCCCGTCTCTTCACCTGCTCAACCCGCACCAGGAACGAAAGATAGGCTATATAGCACCGTTCCTTTTATTGTAATGGAAACTTGTGGACTCAATCTTGAAGTCCTGACAGGCTGGAGTTTTTGCAATCTCCACAAACACAATAATTTACCATGACGATGATAAATTAAAATGCAAAAACTAACGATAGCACACTGACTGACGAGCGCTCTCACTGAACACCAGCCTGCTCTCACTGAGCCGAGGCTGCGGCTCCCTGATTAACACAGTCTCATCCCAAAACGTCATATAACTGACGTTTTGGGACGTATTTTGACCATACGTCAATATCAGCCTTTTTAGGGCCCCCTTAAACGTCGGTAGATGGCGATCCCGGGCCGTCATACAACTGACGCTTTACCTTTAACGTCAGTTAGGTGACGGGTTAGGTTTAGGGTTAGGTTTAGGTATGGGGTAGAGTTAGGATCCCATAACCTCATCTACTGACGTTTAAGGGGGCCCTAAAAAGGCGAATATTGACGTATGGTCAAAAGACGTCCAAAAACGTCAGTTATATGACGTCTTGGGGTGAGACCGGGTTGCCCTGATATGACGTCAAATGACGCGATGTTGAAAAAAAAGCCGTTTTTACTAGCAGTCCAAGAAACGCTCACTTTATCTTCTAAATTAGTGTCCTTATGTTGTTTTAAAACATTTTAAATCCTGCATTAACTTTTCATATGGTATTTTCATACAAGGTTATCTATAAATTTCGATTTTTTTTTTACCTGCAATATGCTCTTTAAGTGATTCAGTTGCACTAAAGCAAAAGATAACATG
The DNA here is from genome assembly GCF_988280905.1 of Pimephales promelas. Classification (NCBI taxonomy): domain Eukaryota; kingdom Metazoa; phylum Chordata; class Actinopteri; order Cypriniformes; family Leuciscidae; genus Pimephales; species Pimephales promelas. The sequence goes on from NC_142777.1 coordinate 25,277,105, forward strand.
TATGCCAAAACAAAACATCTCCAAAACAGTGTCGAATTGTTTTCCATTTTTGAATTGGAATGTGTGCAAAGGATTGTGTGTGATTGAAGGATGCAAAGGATAAACTTAATGCCCGGTTCAGATTACACGTTTTTTATTTTTTTTTGTCTGTTACGATAGTCACTGTGTCAGATTATGCGATTCTGGCTCCTAAATTATTGGTGTCTTGTGGACAAGACACATGTCAGACTACACGTTACTTCCTGACCAGTCATCGCATGCCGTGTTTAACGGAGCACGTGATGTCATCGAGAAGGCGAAACTCGTAGTGAGTGACTTCCTGGATTGCTCGGTATTGCCTTTTCAGCGTGAGAAATTCACGGTGTGTGAGTGTGTGAACTGGTTGAATTGTGTGTGTTTCACGGCCATTGCGTGAGACTTGAGAACCCTGCTCGAAGAGGACAGTATGGGCTGTCAATCCTCCAAAAAGAACTTGAGGTAAAATATTATTTTCTTATATATTTTTACTTCTAGTTTTAACGTTAGCACCATCGTCTCTCTTTCGTTTTGTCTTTTTTGAAAGTATATGGAAAAGCTTGTGCTCCTATTGGTCAAACTCATACATGTGACGGAACCGTCATGTACGACCGTTAAAAAAAAAAAAAAAAAAAAACATGCTAGTCTTTTTGTCGTGAAGCATCGCAGACGCGACGTAGGTTGTCGCCCACTATGACACAATAGAGGGAATGCATTGGCACGTGACTTTCCCGCGTGACAACCCCCCTCAGCCTGACCGAGTGGCAAAAGATCTGCTGCGTGACTGCGGAAATGCGACTAAATCGAACAATTTTATCAATTTAAACTAGATTTGGACTCAATATAGTGTTCCTTACAACTTACTAAAGATCCAGTGATCCATGGATATTGACATGCAGCCAGGAATTGTGTTGCCTGACATTTATGTTTGCCTGATTTCGACACCGGGGAAATAAAAGCAAGACCTAAACATAAAGCAAATTTGCCTGTGAACGCTTTATATAATATAGGTAGGTCTAAATCCGGGTGATCACTTATATCAGTGTTATATATAGCCTATACGTTTTTTTGGTCAGTGTTTATTAAAAAAAAAATCCAATAATGCAGAACATGCAATGATAAACATTTAATTGATGAGCTGTTAATGTATATAAAAATACAAAATATTTGGGTATGGTTTTATAGCTAAATTCAGCATATTGACACAAAATGATAACGGCAAATTCACCTTTCGCTGACTGGAGTCCAGTTGTTTCAGTGAATTGCTATGATCCATTTGCTCCTCTTTTCATATCAGTCTGTAAAAATATAGCTTGGATGTTTTGTCAAATCTAGTTGTAGGCCTACAGTCAATCGCAAAGCTCTTTCCCACTTTATTTGTGTGTGTTGTGTTTGTTTTTCGCGGTATTCACGCTGAACACATATACAGCCGCTCAGTCTTTTTGCCACTCACTGTGAGGAACTACAGGCACGCCGGCCGACGGTGACATCACGCGCATTCCCTCTATACGAGATGATAGAGGTCGAATCTTGCGTCCAGACGCCCGTTGTCGTTTACGAATCCCCACAACATCCTACGTCAAACGGATTGTGCCACAAACGGGTTAAAATCGTGTAATCTGAACCAGGCATAATGTATCCTTCAAAATTAGCTGAATGAAGGATGCAAAACAAAAGTTGCCTTCCAAGGATTCTTTAAATTGAGACTGCCTGTAGTAATGCTCGATGATGTGGCAGCCGAGATGTGCAGCCTTACCAGGACGCAGCCTTCCTTTTGAGAAGCACACTACATAAAGTGTCTAGCGCATCGCCATATTACACATTGTCGAGCGTATGTTTATCCTGGATAGAATTTTCTAACTATAGGGGTAAGAAGTAAGAAAAACACAATAACAACAATAATAATAATTTATTATAATTAGAATGTTTTACACACCATGAGGAAATATCAGTTTTACAATTCGTTTCTTTAGAGATCTCAATGACGTGTAGGTATGCGAACTTCGGAGGGTGCACCATTTAAAATGATGGCAATGCCCGTCTGGTGAATGATTCACTCGAGTCGGTTCAGTTCAAATAATCTGCCAAACAATCTGTGGTCGTAATTGCCTCCTATAGCCTATATTATATAGTCTACTTGAAGCAGTGAATGAAAATGAGTTAATTTGGACACTGAGTGTGCCACTTTGAGCTTGCTGTTTAATAAACATTTGAAACTTAGCAAGCTGTCAGCTCCGGTAGTAATGAAAACTACTAGCATGTATAAACCTTAACTGAATAATTTAATAATCAATTAAATATGAACGTATGCCTCTATGATATTATGCTGTAGCCCCATTGGAGTAAACTCCACTATAATTTCGGACATCACTACACTGGCAGTCCCTTCAAATAGTTCTCTATTAAACGGTATAGGGGGTTTGTACTCAGCCCCAGTTACTAAAATGGTCTAAATCACTTCACAATTCAGCCTAAATCAAGACAATTCATGCACACACTGATTCATTAGGTGCTGTAAAACTATGACAGGATAGAAACACAAAGTACAAAATACGCAAAATAAAGTCCATTAAACATTCTGAGACACATCCTTGTTTGCGATGAAAGAGGTAGGACTACAGTATCTATTAAGATCAACACCTGCATGTACAGAATAAATGACTCAGGTAAAGGCATAATCAAAACACAACATGAAGCAGCACTATAGTATCCGGAACAACCATGGAAAAGAAACATTTTTTTTTTGGGACGTACCACAGTATAAATGCATCAAAATCAGTACCATGTTATTTTACATGTAGGCTAGGATCGACCATGGTATCCTTTTAACCACTTTTTTTGTTTTGTTTGTTTTGTTTGTTTGTTTGTTTGTTGAGGTTTTCCCTTGACAGTATGGATCTTGTATCCAATTCTTTGGTTTAAACATTTACTTTCTCTTCTCATTATTCTCTACATTTTATTTTTTTGTTGTTGTTGTTGATTTTGTCAGGTTTTGCTATAATCAAAGACATGTAATCACCAAAAAAACATGGTGGCTAATAACACGTTTTGATTTCAGAGATTCTTTGAACAATTATTATTGTTTTAAGACTTTAATTTATTCTAATTACAGCTTCCTTTTGCCTTCATAATTATGAAAAAAATAAAATAACCTAGCTTAAATGTAGCAAGGCTGTAACAAATGGCAAATGATAGCAATATGATGTAATGGAAATGCATTTTGTAACATTTGGAATGTTTTTCACCAATGTGATGTCTAGAAATTACCGGTCATTGTCTAACACTGCCTTGGTCCTCCGACTTGCCAGGGCAGACCAGAGTTGCATCCCTGTCAAACTTGCATTTAACCTTCAGCCAATTCACAGCCTTGCCTCACATTTGCTCCTTTGATATTAATTGTCATGGAGATACATCATCAGTACCAGCGAAAGTGGCATTCTCTTTTCATCAAAGCTTTTTCACGCCACTGCTCCACATGTGTCCTCATTGATCAATGCTCCCTCTCTTCCCTAAAGGTTACATCACCAGTCTTTTAATTGTGAAAAGAAAAGAGTTTGCAGTCAGAAGTTGGACTCTTCTCTCTTGGGGGTGTGGCATTGATGAGCTCCTGGTTCTGTAGGAAAGAGCAAATCAATGTTGGTCTGGGTAAATTGGGAAGAACACGAGCACTCAGGGGGAGCTCACATGATTAAACCAACAGAACGTGGCGTTAAAGAGAGTTTACTCGCACACTGCCTTTGGAAAATGTTTACCAACTTTTACTTCAAGCCCTATTTCTCCCAGGTTATCTCTCAAGATAGAAATATAGCTTTTTTTTTAAATTAAGAATTTGGCAGTCGAGATGTGTTGTATGTTTTCAAATTATTTTTTACATTTTTACTGCATCTTGGATACGTTATCATGTACAGTATATGCTTTTATAAACGTTTATGTCTCAACCAAACATTTCAAATCAACATCTCACAGACATGTTATTTACCTTAGTGTTATTGTTTTAAATAGCTGCAATTTATATATATATATATATAATTAAATAACTATCCCTTTTATATGTAGGAAATAAGTAGAGTATTTTAAGCATTGAAATAATATTGTCATGGTCTGAATCGTATAAACAAGCAGTATAATCCTATTTATATGTGCCTTATATCTAATGGTAACTGATTGATATCTGTTAGTATTCTTTGCATTAATGTCCTACATTAATTGCAGTTCTTTCCAATTGGCTTCCAAGTAGCTCATGGACATTGTGCTAGAGTTGTTGGTTATATGTCACTGTTGAGATCGGCAGATTCAATAAGGGAAAAAAAAAAAAAAAAAAACATGTTGTTATGTAGCAGCTGTCCAACAAATCAATGTAGTTGGATTAGGGAACGCTATTGCTTTGTTTTCCTCACCATGTTCATTCAGCAATTGCCTCAGTGATTGATGTAATCCAATGAAAAGGTCTTAGATATTGTTTAGAAAGTAATACATCTGCTGTATTTCAAATTCGTATCGAACAGAGTTTAAAGGAGGGAGGTCTTTAGACATTTAGAGCTGTTAGACACGTCCCAGCCCCCACTCTTCTGTATGTCTCCCAGCAAAGCAATCTGTTTTCTAATGTTTAGCATCTGGATCCACATGTCTGGTATAACCCTTCACAATACAGGCTTAGTGAGTGCCAAGCTGCTCAGGGTCAGCAAAGAGATGTTAAGCAGGAAGACTGGCTTTAAGAAGTGTTATAATCAACATATTTTATTACTGTAAAAACAGATTTATGGTTTATGGTGATAAAAGCAGCTTTTGAAAATATAATGAAACGAGAAAATTAAAAGGTTGACAAGTCACACATGCATGGTAGAGGTCAAGGGTGGACACAATGAGTGAATGAGTGGAAGATTGTAGTTTATGCACAAGATTATCATTATAACAACAACTACTGAGTTTCTGCTGCATTACAGTGTTTTTTTATGTATTACTACTATTATTTATATATATATATATATATATATATATATATATATATATATATATATAGCAGTAGGATGTATAGAGATAGAACAGGAAAAAAAAAGAAATAAATACAATTGAAAGTTATCTAAAACCCTTTCACTAACACAGGATGCTTTTTTAGGATTTTGTTTTACATTATTTTAATTATTTGTGGTTGAGAGGGTGAATTTACAATTTATAAAATTAAAATGTAATGTATTGTCTACTTCTTTATCACTAAAATCTGATTATAATTTATATTAAAAATAGTCTAATAATATTAAAATGAATAATATTATAAAACACATCTAAATTTCTGCAACCAATACTATCACTGTAAAACCAGATAAGTTAACATACTGTAACTCAAAAAAAAATAGTTGATTATATCGAAAATTTTAAGTGATATTAACTACATTTTGTTAGTTAAAGAAACATATTTTTTAAGTAAATGATACTGGGTAGTATTAACTAATTAACTGATACAAACTTGGTATTACAAGTTAATGTAACATTATTAATCAAGTAATTTTACAAGGAGTTTTTGGGTTCACATAACTTATTAAAATTAATTGAAGATAACTTACATTTCTTTGTAACAATACAATTTATTTTACAAAAAAAAAATAGTTGAAATTTCTCTGTAACAAATGACTCAATTTATTATTTTTTTGTAATTTTGTAATTTTCACCAAATTATTGGAGTAAGATTTTTTTTTTAATAAACGCAAGTTGTTTTTTTTTGTTTTGTTTTTCACTTGAAAGCATTGCTTTCAGTTATTGTGAACCGTGACGTAACAGAAGCTTGCACAAAAATTAATATCCTTGTGCGCTTCTTTCATGAGTTTCACATGCATCATGTTTAAATTTACATCAAGCATGACACAACTTGACACTCTCCATAAACACATGATTATAGATAAAAACAAATCTAATAAGCTGGTGTGAGGGGCATTCTGGCGCAATATTCATCCAGGTGGATCCTGCACATTGGTGATGGTTGAGGAGATTCAACCCATGTAAAGTGATTTGAAAAGCACCATATAAATGTAATGAATTATGACTATTATCATAATTACTGAACTGTTTACACACATAGTGTAGTCTCAGCCAGACGTCATGTCTAAAAAATCTCTTTGAATCTGTTTGAAAATCTCTGCCGTCAGTTTGAAGGTCTGACTATGCAACACTACACACAGTGTGAATGTTGTAAGCTAAAACTATTAGCATAAAAAAGTGCTGTGAAAAGGACATTTATTATGATAAACAATATTTTGAACTCTAAATGTGTTTGTTTGAAAAAAGACTAAATGTGTAATTTGCAGTATTCCCCCTTTTTTTTTTTTTGCTCTATATTTCAAGGTACCTCCTCTAGGAGATGTTTGTTTCTTCTCCATTTTAAGAGTATTTTAAAGTTATGAAAGCAGAGTTCACCACAGTGGTGGTTTCCCACCTACTTTCCTTCTTTTAGAATCTGTTTATGCAAATCTCCAGCCAAAATTCTCATCTAATTTTGGCAAAAATCTGAAGAAGGGGACATACATGCCTTGCAATCTGTTTCCCTCTTATTTCATGCTGTGTCGTTCACTTAGTCAATCCTTTGACAGATAAATGGACGTGAATAAAGAAAATCAACATCTTAAAAAGCAGAACTGTACTTTCAATTCAATTCATACTTCATACTTCTTACTACTTTCTTTCGTTGTTAGCATGCATATTTCAGTGTTGCATAAATTCAAGTTTTTTCTTTGTCTGTTTTCAGATTGTTCTTGGCAGCAAAAAAAAAAAAAAAAACTTGTTAAGATTCTGTCTGGCATCATAAGTAGGTTTGTTAAATAGGGTGGTTCAGGCTCTGGTTGAAAGTTGTACACAGCAGCACATTCACAAAAACATGTCAAATGAATCTAACTGTAAGTTTCTTCCTAAATGTGTTAATGAACTGGTATCTCATATGCTTGTATGTTTTCAGTGTATAACTAATCCTCCAATTTGCTTAAGTTTCATTGATGCAATACTATTTATATTTTGGCAGGCAATACATCCCTCAAAAGTATGGATCAAATATGGGGACTTTGTTTCTTTTTGTCATGTCAAGTGTAAAAACTGAAAGCGGTATGTATGAAAAACACCTTTTCACACCGGTTTTCATATAGAGTCTTTTATCACATTGAAAAGCTTTGGTTCATAAATGTCTCCATTGAAGTACAAAATTGTCTTTGGATATGTAACGTTTTGTCTTGTTTTGGATTTGTTTCATGCTCTTGTTTCATGTCTGTCATATGATCCCTTTTTAGTCATGATCCTGCCATGTGTTCTTCTTTGGGGTTGGCAAACCAGTTTATAAGTGTATTACCATCACCAACTGGACTGGAGTGTGGGACGAGAGATTAAGCGGGAAAATAAATAAATAAATAAATGAATTATTTTATCTAAATCAGTTTCTTTAAGAAACTCGGATCGGAAGTTTTAGTGATGTGGTCTGATTCAAGTTCAGGTTTACTAAGTGTAGTGAATATGCATTCTGAATCCAGGCAAGGTATTGTTTATGATATAATGCATTTGAGTAGATTGATGAAGTCAGAAGTCAATATTTTATTGGTGTTGGGTTGGGTCCCAGTCTATTTAGGAGTAATGGGGAATGGAATTGCAGATAAACGTGCTAAACAGGCAACAAGACAGAATTAATATTCAACTACCATACAGTAAAGCAGAAATATAAAGCAGAAGGTGGCGGCAATGAACCTAAAATATTTTTCCCAACCACCACCACAAAGTAAATAAATAAACAATTAAATAGCCTCTCTTGTTCAACCCCATTATGGTAAAATTCACAATCACAAGTCTGATGATGGTGTTACTGAGCCAGAGCCTCCACTGGCACAATAGAATGTAAATAGCAAGCAAATTAATGATGAAAAATTCCCAAAGGCAGGTGGAAAGGCCAGCATTTGATCATCAGATGCAAGTTTGATGAATAGTCCTGAGACAATACCTCACCACCAATGCATTGCACATTCTTGATTAAGAGTCGGAGTCTCCCCTTGTCGTCTTTCTACTGCTATCCATTATCCATAACACAACAGCACAATGAATATATCATTGAACAAATTTGTCAGTGATGCTGGAACTGGATCAAGTCTCGGTCAATTCCCTCATTTAATAGACTCTCATATTTCTTTTTTAATTTTTCTGAAAGTTTAAGTCATCAGTCTTGTGGTCAGGACAGAGGGTGGTATAGCAGAATTTTCAAGGATGTGTGCAACCGACATTACTTTTTTGATTAGTCTTAAAACAAAGAAAAAATAAAGATTTTATTTGTCGCTACTGCTGAATTAGGAACCACATTGCTTCTGCCATATAACAATATGGTAAAAAAAAGAGAAAATAAAGAAAATAAGAAAGAATAGAAGAAAAAAAACTTTTTTTTCCCTATGGAAACTATTATAAAAACTAGAAGACCCTAAACTGTAATATATATATATATATATATTGTTGGTTTAACTTAAAAAAAAATTAAGTAAGCTGGTTTCCTTTCCTTAATTTTTGATTGAACTGGAAAAGTGAGTTAATACAATGAAGGAGATTGATTTAATTATCATAAACTTAATATAATAAGTTATCTGAACTAAATAAATTATTTAAGTTGATTTGACAAAAGAAAAAAATGTTGTGATAACAAATCTTGCAAACATATTTGTTTGATGTATATTTGTTTGAATATTTGCTCAGTGTTATAACGCTAAGCAATATATATGTTATAACACTCTGCACCATTTTGAAGGTTTCCCATATGTTTTTTGATTCAAGAGGTTGACAAGGTTTTTGATGAATGCTCAAATTGATTCCTGTAAACTATGCAGCATTTTTATTTCACCTTCACAAACAGAGGCTGCAAAAATGCTCTAAAATCGAAGATGGAATGTAAACTCTGTAAAAACGATTGGAACTAATTATTTATCTATAGGCACACTGTAAAAACAATATTGATGGTTTAACTTAAAAAAGTAAGTAATCTGGTTGCCTTAAAATTTTAACTTCATTGAACTGGAAAACGTGAGTTAATACAATGAAGGAGAATGATTTAATCATCAGCAACTCAAAATCATATGTTATCTGAACTAAATAAATTATTTAAGTTGATTTGACAAAAGAAAAAAAATTCACTGTAAAAAAATATTGTTGGTTTAACTTAAAAAAGTAAGTAACCTGGGTTGCCTTAAAATTTTAAGTTGATTGAACTGGAAAACGTGAGTTAATACAACGAAGGAGATTAATTTAGTCATCAAACTCAAAATAATAAGTTATCTCAGCTAAATAAATTATTATAAAGTTGATTTGACAAAAGAAAATATGTTGTGATTACAAATCTTGAAAATATTTGTTTACAGTGCAGTCTTTGTATATGCAATGAACATAAAAACTCAACTCTTGAACATCTGTACATCCATAATTTTTTGATTCAGCTGAGTTTTTGATGCAGAACTAAAAGACCTTGAACTTTAGATCTTGTTTTGTAACATTGCAGATTAAATGCACTGCTGGAGGATCCCGATATGTCAATGTCCTTGTCAATTAAAAACATGAATATTAATGCTGATCTATGATGAAAGTAGTGGTGGCCCTGGGATATCTTCAGAGAGAGAGAGAGAGAGAGAGAGAGAGAGGGAGAGACAGACAGCTACATTACAGCATAATGTATGCCTTTTAGTCATGTTGAGGATCCCTGCATGACATCACATCAAAAAACCTGCAATTAAGCTAAAAAAACAAACAAAGGCAATTGTGACCAAAGGCCAAAAAATATTGTCCTTTCTGTAAATTTAAATTTAGATTTTCTGCAACAAAGTACCAAATTTCTAGTCTCACAAAATTAAATCAAACCTCTGAAGTATTTGTAATACGTTTCTTACAATAATAAAGGTTTTTTTTTTTTTTTTTGACAGAACCGTAAGATGCTTTAAATATCCTTGCCAGAATTATGAACTAGGTAAATACCAAAATATGTTTTTCACACGGTTTTTAATGACTGAAAATAACGAAACACTGAAGATATTAATCTTAAAGCACAGTGAGCTAGCCAGCTAATTACAGCACAGTGAATAACAATATATGGTTGGTAATCAGTAGCATGGCATAGCAATATTTTCATCTGAAACTATTTCTTTTGTGGCTACGAGTTTGAGACACTTAAAATATTGTGCTCTATTTTTCCGTGAATTGTGCGTCTGAAAATTATCAATTGAAGGTGCTATTTGTTGTCATTTTTACATGGGCTTTGGGTAGAGGATCATCTGTGCATGTTATTTTAAATGTCTTTATGATCTAAAGTTCATTCTTTTCCCAACACAACTTTCATCAGTTTTCCTTTGCTCACATTAACAATATTGTATTTTAGACTTACATTTGCATTGTACTTTTTTTTTTTTTTTTTTACAGACTTACATCTAGACAGAATTTCGCTAGTAGAAGCCACAGTACATATTTTGCGTCTCCAAGCAACACAGTAGTGTTTTTTTAATCCTGAATAGACCAATGAATAAACCAATAACCTGACATGATGCAATGACTCACTCTCTGTCTCAGTGTAAGCCACAAAATATGAATTTGTGAAAATAATGATGTCATGCATGTGCATAATGCTTGTTCAGTCTATAAACACATAGTGTTTCTTTACAAAGTGACTGCCAACTGCTGGCAAGTCATGCATAATACAGTGTCTTTATTTATTTTCACAGATCCAAGTGAATGGAGATTGCTCTGACAAAGTTGTCATATGTGCAAGAAAAATGCATCCATAGGTGCTTCATATTGTGCACTTACGTAGAACTTTTTTGGCATAAAGGCTTCTTTAAAACTGTAAAAAAAAGTTTTGTGGGGAGTGATAAATGGATATTCCAGGGCTGTTCAAGTTCAACCTCAAACTACTGCAGTCATGGCAGAGGCCTGGTATCACATGCTGATAATGAGTACTTAGCAAGCATCAGACTTCCATATAAACCAAAAGAGGGAGCTGCCGAGGAGTTTAGTAGAACAGGAGGATGCAACACTACGCTGCTCTTTTTACTAGTTGCTCTCTTAGAAGGGTAGAATGCTTCTGTGAAAGTTTTAAAGCGTCAAAAAAATGAAGCTTTGAGGTAAAATTTCTGCAATTTGTTTTCAGTCACATCTGTCGCTAATGTTGAAATTTTTAAATCCATTATGCTATGCATTGTAACACACACACACACACACACACACACACACACACAAAGTCTGACACAACGCCCTTGAATCGAAAAGGTCTAACTCAAAGACAGCCCTTAAAGCAACAAAACTCTGAAGTACCTTTTCTTCACTTAGGACAATTCAGCATGCGTCATTCAATGTAAAATATAATTCAGATTGTTCACCATGATAACCAGAGAGTGGAAGCTGAGTTAATAAGATTCCCATACTTGGCTCACAGCCAAAACCCCTGAACCGATAAAGACTGAAATCTCAGAGTGAAAAGAAAAAAAAAAAAGGGATGAATGAAAAAAGAGTGAAAAGAGAAACAAATTTTATTGCTTGTGCCAGCAGGTTGAATAATGATTATCAGCAGTCTATCTTTTATGTCTCAGTCTCAGAAGAAAAAGCGAGATCAACCGCTACTGCTTTGGTGTGTTGCACAAGCCACATTTGATCTAATTAATAATGAAATTTGCTTCCATTTCAGGCACAAATAAATATTGAAATGACAAATAACTCAAAGGCACACAGCCATGTTTTAATGCACACACAAATGCAGACCATTATTCTGTTCACTCTCCTTAGGTGAAGCGTGTGCACTCTTTTCGTTTAAATATTTTTGTTCTCTTGTCCAACTGCAATAATGACTCTTGTATATGAACAATAAAGGAGGAAGAGCTCCTTCCTCAAACTCAAAGGCACACAGCCATGTTTTAATGCACACACAAATGCAGACCATTATTCTGTTCACTCTCCTTAGGTGAAGCGTGTGCACTCTTTTCGTTTAAATATTTTTGTTCTCTTGTCCAACTGCAATAATGACTCTTGTATATGAACAATAAAGGAGGAAGAGCTAGAGAAACAAAGAGGGCCTTCTTTTTGTGCTCTATGACGGCAGGAAGACTAATGTGGCAATCTTCCCTGGCTAATTGTATTATGATTCTGCACTGTAGCGAGCTTCCTGCTCTGTTCATTTTCAATCAGGCACATTAGGGTCTCCCGCTGGGTCCTGGCTGTCTGTGCACCGTGAGGGAGATCATTCATTTAAATGACTGATATGTTTCTGCTCATGAAGGGGGAGAAAAAAAAACTTCCTGTGCCCCACCCTCTGTTCTGCTGATACACTTTTACAGCAGGTAGTTCTGAGTCTGTTATGAGAAGGCGTTGAGCCGACATTTGATCAATGCTATGTTATATCAATACAATAATAATAAAAATCATCGTGTTGGTATATACAGTGGCCCCAAATGCATGCATTTGAACCCTTAGCAATTTAAAGAAAATGATTGTCTTGCATGCTGTTGTGAATCAACGGAGTCAGAGAGATCCATTAGTAGTTTATGTCTTTATTGAGAGAATGGTTAAAACAGGCAAAAGGTTAACGTCAGCAGGCTCAGCAGACAAGGCTAGAGGAAGTCAGAAAACCAGGCAGAAGATCAGGGCAGGCTAAAAAAAGGCAATTGCAGGTAGAAATGTTCACTGTAGTAAAACAAGACTTTGCACTGGAAGTTTGAGCAAAGCGTGGTTAAATAGGCTGGTAACTGACCAAGGTAATCAGAGTTAGGAACAGATTAGTTGGGAAACATATGCTGCGTCCCAATTCGCATACTATCCGTCCTAAATAGTATTCGAAAATAGAATTAGTACGTCCCAAATCGTAGTATGTTGAAATTAGTGTTTCAAAGATACCTGGATGGTCTACTTTTTCCGGTCAGAATCCGAAGTGTAGATTGATGCACACTCTAACGGCTGATATTGCCCACAAACCATTACGCGTTGGACGAGGATTCGGTTAGAACTATAAACACGAGTAAAAAGTGTTAAAAAAAACTACAGACACGTAGTCGATACGGAGGACGCGTGAGTCCCCGTGGTTGTGTAGAAAGGTTTAGATAAATTATAGTATAATGTAAATGTTAAGAATATATACAGTATATTCTAAATGTTCTGCTCGCATCTGCCAAAACCACTATTGATAGCATGAAGCAGTGACAAAAACAAGATTTATATATATATATAAAAAAAAATCAAAAAAAAAAAATCAATAAATTTATAAAAAATAGATTATACATGAAAGACCACTGATATATATATATTCAAACTTATGGATTTGCTATGATGAATTTCATGATAGTGAAACTAACTGTTCTGATGTTATTTCTCAAAAGAAACATATTTGCTCAGCAAGAAGAAACAAAACTAATTATGAAGTCGTTCCAAATGACTTGACCTTTTCTAGTGAGGTTTTTTTTTTAATGTTTTTAACTTTTTTTTTTTTTTGCAAATTACTGTCACATACAGTACTTGTTCTTTATATGAGCTGAGATGGTTTCAGTGCAGGCCATGAAATAATTTGATGTGTAATGTATGTCTCTCTCTCTCTCTTTCCATAAATAGCTGTTCTTTGATTTAGCAGATGTGGATAGGTTCACTAGCGTTTGTTGTGTGAGTGTTCCTCTCTCACTTTTGTACAATATCACCACAGCCAAATTCTGGACCACCATTTGCACCCCTATCCAGCCCTTCTAATACAGCCATCCCTGACCTCTCGCTCTATTTCAACATACTCTCTCACACACCCACACACACATAGAGATCTCTCTGCTTTTGGGCCTGCCCAGTCTGACTCTCACTGGGTTAATATGCAAGGTGCCAAAGGTTGGCTAAGCTGACAGGGAGGGGAAAAATTTTGCATTATAATCACTATTATCACATAGATGTGTAGGCATTCATTAGGCACAGAAATATGCAACGATATGCTGATGCCTCCATTTGCATGGATCATAAACCCCTGGAAGATACATTCTGCATAATAATCTATGATAATGGTTTACCACAGCAACCTCTTTTGTCGTGCAACAAATTGAACTTTGCTAAGTGTAAATTTGTTTCTGCCCTGATTCACAAAGTGAGGCTTTCATTAATTTTCACCCCTGGTGCAAAAAGACACTAAAGGCTTTATATAAATATGTGTTGCCAACAACAATAATGGTCATGTCATCTATTCCTTGGTTCAGTACTTATGACATTGCCCTGAGTACATGACAGCCCTCATTTCGCCAAGAGTAATGCAAAGGATAAGGGGATGTCACTCTGATACGGTGTGGCTTTCACAAGTTGATTTAAGGTTTCAAAACCATCTGTGCAAACACATGGAAATCCCCATAATCCATAAATGTTTGACAAATTAATTTTCCATTTATGTCTTGTAGGGGTGTGCAAAAAAATCGATTCACATTTGAATCGCGATTCAATCTTTACCGATTCAGAATCGATTCATAGAATTCCAAAAATCGATTCATAGGCTATATTTTTTAATGGCGTGCAGGGGCGGAGTGGCAATCGGGTAAGTCGGCACTTTTACCGGTGGTCCGGTAGTGTTTTTATGGTTTCGAGGCTGCGAGGGCTCGGTCTGATAAATAGTTATTGCAAGTTCTTGCCGCCCGCTGGTCAAACTGTGCAGCCACTCTGCTCAACCCGTAAATAAATGCATCGATCCGCAGATCTTATGTTTGAGTTCTGTAGATCTTTTGCCAAGCGTGTCAGAGGTTACGGGTTCTAAACCGCACTCGTATAGTTTTTTCTCTCTCTCATCAAAACCGAATATGTTCATCACGTTTGTGTGCATTTTATTTTGTGATTTCACCGGAGTCTCCACAACGGCGATAGATTGAAGCGCGCGTCCGAGAGAAGACTGCGCGAGCCACAGAGAACACTGTATATCACAGCGGACACGAGCGCTCAGCTTGATTTCAAAAACAACAGGTCTCTTATTTAATAGCGACCTAAATGAATGCTCTGCTAGTTAACTGGAGATACCCGCAAATTACGCGCCTATGAACGACTTCACTGGATCTAAACAAATCAATCTAACCATAGATGTTACCAGTAGCGGTGGCTTTTTTAAATCTATAATATTTTCGCAAGGGTTCTATGAAATTAGTATATATTTTTAGGAAGTTCAATGTGCCCAGTCGAGTTCACATTTCAACAGTCAACCTGGTAGCTGAAGTAGGCCTACTCCTTAAACCACATTTAGCATAATTGTTTGTTTGATCTGACTATAGCACTTTAAAGCTAAATGAAAAAGCTTTTTATTTAAGTTTTATTTTAAACTTGAATTAAATGTATTTAAAAGCTGGCCAAAGCTTGGCACTTTGCACTTTTTAGTTGCAAAAGTTTTTATTTTTGTATGAAGACATATAAAGTAATATCAAACTTTTCTTTTAAATTATGTCTACTGCAATCAATCACATAGGAAAAAAAACAAACATTTATGTAGACCTGCGAATCGTTTTTTGAATCGAGAATCGTTTTTGAATCGAAAATCGATTTTGAATCGAATCTCGAGACAAAAAATCGGTATCGAATCGAATCGTGACATTTTCTGAATCGTGCACCCCTAATGTCTTGTTTATTCAATAAAACTGTACCAGTCACGCTGACCCTGTCTTCTTCCTTCCACCACCTTAACCTCATCACAATATAATTCTAGTCAAATGACAAAAAATGTCTTTCTGTAAAGTTATTTTTTTAAATGTATCTAAAATCAGTAAAAAAAACCTTCATATTTTGAATAAATATTTTATATTTTAAATAAATACAAACTAATAGAAATGTTAAAGACCTCATTACAGTTACAATACATATAGTTTACAATATCTTTATTTTAAGCCCCCAAAACATCTGAATATATATATATATATATATATATATATATATATATATATATATATATATATATATATATATATATATATATATATATAATGGAATATTACTTAATCAAAAATGTAAAACAAGTTTATATTTTAAAATAGCATCAGAGCAAATCATTAACCAGTAAACAAAATACTTTTTTTTTCAAATGAATGCTTAATATACTGGAAATGAAAAACCCTATGAATTAATAAAGCAAAATGTACATGTAGTTGAAAGAATGACATCACATGCAGTGCAATTTTTAGTTCTTTCTCTGCAGTGATGTACCCATGTAGGTGTAACTTGATATATATATATATATATATATATATATATATATATATATATATATTTTTTTTAATTTGATGCATTGTTTGAGATTTCACATTTTATATATTTGTGTCTCTCTTATACCATTTTGCTTCAACCAATATGCTAATGGTCTTCTGAATGAGCCAAATCATACACTTTCAAAACATGTATACTTTACCACACTGATGCCCCTCTGGCAGCTTTACAATTAAACCCAAAGCATCATTCAGTTAAATGTGCAAATCAGCCCTTGCAAATCAAGTATAGCAAATAGTTCAGCCTTTTAAAATACAGTGCTTTAGTGTTGGTAATGAGTAAAGCAACTTACAATAGAGCATGCAGCTTACAGTACATCACTTCATCATATACTCACCTTTATTGCAGGTCATGTAAAAGTTTTAAATCCCAGCACAACCTTCCATGGGCAGCTTTGTTCCCTTTTTATGTTTCTATTTTCACCCAGATATCCACATATATACAAACACACATTGTGCAGTGAAACGATGTGTTATAAAGAATGGTACAATAATCCCAGGCACCCAACACGGTTTAATCAAAGTCCTCTCATAACAAATTAAAGTGCACCTTTTCCGTTTCTAATTGCCAGTCTAACTGGATGACACTCGTCACTGAAGAGCGAGTTAATGGAAGGGGGTGGATGTAAGGGAAAAGCATGTGGCCCACAGTTGGCATCAACTGTAAGTTGAATTGGTGTAGCTTTAATGCATTTCTCCACATTGTGGGGGCGAGGTGTATTATCCATTCTAATGTGCCTGTGAAGAAACAGGATGTTACTGAGGCCAGCAGACACGTGGCTGCATGCTAGCAGAAAGGTGCAATGGGTGAGTAAACGGCCTGTGTGCTAGATGTCAAACAAGACTGTAACATTTCCCTTTGAAGAAAGAATTATAAAAGATATGTGGCATTTAAATTGTAATGTTGTGCGAGGGCATGTTTAAAAAGAAGCATCATTTTGGTTTAATGTCCTCATATTACGGTAGAAATATTTTGAGAAAATACAACAGGGTATAATATGGCATATATAATATAGAATTGCTTTGACCAGAATGCATAAAACACAATGTGTTCCTCTGGAGGAGGCCAGAGAACTCTGGGTCAGTGACATTCTGCTTTCTCATCACAGAAGGAGATGAAGCAGAAGAATGTCTCAAGAGTGCTCTTGAAAAGAGACCTTTTTTTTTTTTGGTATGGTATCATCTCACATCCCTCGCTTGAACAAGTCTTTTAGTGTTATTGATTTCTACCCATCATTCCATAGTTCCCCCACTTACAATTACCCATCTGTGAGCAAGGGTGGACCATGTCATTCTCGCCTATGGCAATGTTCTAGGAGAAGTGACATAATGAATTGAAAAAGCACAAACTCAAAAGCACAAACTGGATCTTTGAGTAATAATTATAATTTTAGCAGATCAAATTTAGTCACTTATTGCCCAATTTGACAACTCTGATTACGAAATGAAGGCAAATGCTCTTTTTAAAGGTTTGATAATGAGTTAACATTGTTCTGCTGGTTAGATAACAAAGTCACAATGAAATAAAATTGAAAATTCATATTTTTATTGAATATTGCAGCAAGCTATTTACTAGTTTCCATGCACATCATTGTTTATTTATTTATAAAAAAAAAAAAATCCCCACCTTGCAGCGACATCTCTTCTATTCTCTGTTGATTTGTTTACTTGCACAAGGGCGGGATCAACCTGTCACTCACATGAGATCACAGCAATAGCAAACTGCAACCATCCAATAAATTCCAGAATTACATCTGTAAATCTGGAATTTATCGGATTATACATCTGGGAAAGAAAAAAAAAAAAAAAAAAAAAAAAAACAAGCACTAATCTAATTTTAACACTTGTAACAATTGCAACACCAAAAAATAGAACTTTTTTGGGGATGAACTAATGAATTACACAAACTCAACTGACATTCTCCTTATAATGGTATTATATAAACATGCATTTGTATGCTTCATGTGCAACTAATAGGGGATTATCACCCTGATAGGTAGGACTTCCGGATTCAGTGATCTCTGTGCACTGCCACTTCCGTTGAATCACCAATCTCGCTGGCGAACTGATGACGGACTACACTAAGTTTATTTATAAGGCATCCCTGGTAAATTAGCTAGTCTGATTCACTAAAGTGCCGGCTGCAAAAAAATAAATAAATAATTAAATAAAAAAATAAATAAAAATATGTGCTACCTTGTTTTATTTTAGAGCTTTAATCCAGTTCTTCCTTATACTCAATTCAGTCGCGAATCCATGAAAACTTAGCAGAGCAGTGACACATATAGCCTTGGTCTCAGCCATTGTTGAAGTGCGTCGGAAGTGGACATGCAAAAAGTTGACAAATCCCGCCCATGAAACCCGGAAGCGTGATAATCCCCTTAAGCAAGGCATCAACATTAATGTTTACTTTTTTGTTATTCTGCATTCATGCTTATGATCGTCTTCTCTGTTCAACCCGACTCCCCACCCGACCCTCTCTCTCTCTCTCTCTCTCTCTCTCTCTCTCTCTCTCTGGGGTAATATTCCACCCATATCCCTTCTAATGCAAATTGGCTGAAATATTTGTGATTAGCTGTAATTGGGCTCTTTTGTTTTGAGATTTTGTTAACTCTTGCCTTTGGTCAGTAATTGACACCAGTGGGATCACTACGATCATAAATACAACTGTCACTTCAATCGGTTTCATTAAGGCAAGCACTGATGTGCAAAACTGTGTTCATAGAGCTTTAGAGAACATTGAAGGCAACATTTTGCACAACTTTCTGGAAATTAATTCATTATTTTAAAAGCGTCTGACTGAACTTAAAAGGCAAGTTTTAAAAGTGTGTATGCAATTTTCTCTGTATGTTTTTTTTTTTTTAATATTATGTGATTCATTTAATGTTTTCTTTTAAGACATTTAAATGGAGAGCAAAGTGATTTAAACTTTCATCACATGAATACTCATGAGATAAAACACACATGGATGCCACACACAGACCTTGCTGCCTGAAAGATGACAAGGGTAACAATCAACAGATTACTTTGTGGGAAGGAACAAACCGGCTTGTTCTCACGTAAATGCATCTCTATAACACGCATCGTGTGTTGTCGTGTAATTTATACGCGTAAATGAGTTTTTACATGCATATGAGATGCAGTTTTCGCATGCATTTGATACGCAGCTAATTTGCCTGTAATACACACGCACCCCACACCACTAATTCTACCCAAATATATGATACACACGCACCCCACCCCACACCTAAACCTTCCCTACACTGTAAAAAAAATATTTTTAAGATTTGTTATCACAACATTTTTTTTCTTTTGTCAAATCAACTTAAATAATCTATTTAGTTGAGATAACTTATTATTTTGAGTTTCTGATGATTAAATTAATCTCCTTCATTGTATTAACTCACTTTTTCTAGTTCAATCAACTTACAAATTTTCAGGCAATCAGGTTACTTACTTTTTAAGTTAAACCAACAATATTTTTTTTTACAGTGTACACACTGTGATAAAGTTTGCTACGTATAAACGAAATTACATTTATGCGAGGGACCTGTTGCGTCATGTTTACATTACTGTCATACAAGTGCTTCTGTGGCTAATGTGAGAATATGGCTAACTTACAGAACAAGAACATATCTGCAGTTTTTAATACAATATATATATATATATATATATATATATATATATATATATATATAAACATGTGGTTACACACTATACAAACAAGGTTTAAATTATATCCTACGACAACTTTAGATGGATTTGTTTTTGAATTGGCTGACATCAACTGAAATGACTATTTGCTCAAATATCATAAAATGCATTTACTGGAGGTGACGTTAGATCGCAAACAGTAGACGACGATGCACACTTGAGGATTAAAGGATTTTGAAGCAAGACCTGCTTTGAATTGACCCTCGTTCACAAAACAGTCAGTCAGAAAATGATTCGCTCAAACACAAACTTATTTACAAAGGAAAGGCGCCACTCAAACTTCCAAACTACAATACATCCACTGTGTTTTCAGTGGCTCTGATGTCGGAAATAAGTTAAAACTACTATGTATGTTATTATTACATCCCACCCCACAACAGAACACTTGTGTTTCCAAGAGATGTTACCGGCTGTCGTTGAAACAATGGAGGATGGTGTACAGATCACAGAGGGCGGGGTCTATGCCACAACCACACTGTCAATCAAACTACTTGCTCAATTCTACATCACAAAGCGCTGAATCTTAGAACAGCTCGTTCTGAGACAGTACATATGATTTATTGAGATTGTAAAAAAAAAAAATCATTCTAAAAAATCATTTTTATCATTCTATGGTGGTTTTGCTAACATACTGTCAACACACATTTATGTTCAAACATCATGTAAAAGTGAATTTTTAGGTGCCCTTTAAAAGAAAAAAAATACATTTTTGCTTTCTTTACTCAAAAGTAATTGCTCGCAATAAATGAATCCTGAAGGAGGAGTTATGGTCTGTGTCTGTGACTTTACTTCCTTTGACTTTACTTCCTGTGGAGCCACACTCTTGATAACCATGAGGAGACCACAGAATCATTCAGACATGAGCTCATTTGATTTTCCGACAGGACCAATTTAGCTTGACCATCTATCTCAGTGTCACCCTCATTACATCATTGCATGCAGGAGTTTAAGCCTTAAAGCCAAGGGGTTGCCTTTAGTAACCAGACTGTAAATCATAATGTGAGCACCTCCAGGAGGCAACTGATCCAACGGGGTTTGGATCAGACTTCTTTGACATATCATTTATGAATTGCACATATAGGAGTCATAACGGGACGGAGTGATGCTAAGTGATTTAAAAGTGCTGAGGGAGACTATTGCAGCCTGAGCAGATCGATGAGAGGCCCGCCGTGCTACACGCATGCAGCCTGTTAAAAAATTCAGGGTACTGCACAACACTAATTTAAAGTCTCATACAGTACGTGTCAGTACTCAGTAAAAAAAAAAAAAAAAAAAAAGAAAAACACAACATCTTTTGGCTTAGCAGAGCTGATTGTAGTCTAAGCAAGGTTATTTGAATCTTTATTACTTTCCCCCCACCCACTTGTGTATCTTGAGTCCTCTGTCAAAGTCTGTTAGGTTGCCTCTCTGTTTTGCTAGTAGAACATTGAATAATTCATGTTATCTGTATTATTTGTGCTTTTGCTTATTTATGAAGGTGCTATGGAGTGTCTCTGGATTGGTTTCAGGGACTGGAGGCAAATGAAGACATCTTGATGTTGTGTCGAAGCCATTTGTGGCGAGTCGGGTTGCTTGATTGTAAAAGTATAATAATACCGGATTCTCTACGAGTCGTCATTTCTGCCCACTTACAAAGGGCCATGTCCAATCGGTGCTACACGGCACAGAGAGGCGATTGTGCTTGCCGTCCCTCAGCGTCTCAGTCGTTTTCCTCATATCTTCTCCTCTCACAAACCCCAGCCCCCTGTAGGCAAAATCGACCAACACCAAGCGCCGTAATCTCATTTCAGCAGGGTCCCTCCAACAAAGAGAAGTCGAGGGGGAAAGGAAAAAACATGAGCGATTGTCTTTGCTGTTTGTGAAATGAGTTCATGAGGACAGGCAATTGGAAAGTGTAGGTAGAGATTTGAGTTGTTAGAGATTGTTGTAAGTACATGAGCTGTGGGCTGTGTGAGGGTTTGAGGTGTCTCTCGTTTTCTTCTCATTTTAATCGTTACATTCTTCTTTTTGCATTCTCATAGGTGTTTCTTCCACGGAGGTTTGTTGTTTGCAAGTTAAATGCACTAGCTTGCTCACTTTAAAACTTCTGCTTCTGGCAAGTCGTACTCTCAGTGTGTGTGTGAGAGAGAGAGTGATTGATAGATTTAACTAAAGGAGGGTGACCCAAGGGGAACATTGGCTTTAAAACTGTGTTTTAGTCATCAATAACAGACTGTAATTTTGCAACAAGGCAACACGAAGAGAGTGAGAAGGTGAAAGTGAGATATGTGTGGGAGCAGAGGAAAAAAAAAATATGAAAAAAGCAATAGAAGGAGAAGGAGAGAGTGGGCTGGCACATGAATAAAGGAGAAATTTGGGATTCCCATGGATATGTGAGCTGTAAGCCTCAAGAGAGTGGAAGAGAGAGAGAGCGAAAAAGGAGGGTTAAAAAGAAAGGAAATAGGCAACACAATGGCCTGCCTTGACGAGGGGGTGGAGGTGGATACCAGGCAAGTCAGAGTCAAACAGATGAAGTAAGAGTTAGCCTACGGCACCAAAATCCTGTATATGAATGCCACACAAACAGACAAGCAGCCCACGGCCGACCTAAATCTTTGATTTTACCTGAGGCCCTAATGTTCAACCAATCACAGGAGGGGATCCAACACCTTCAATAAATCTCCACCGATAGCAACCCAGTGTTAGGATTTGTTAAGCTTCCCAATTAAAACATTGGTTTAATCAAGCTAATGTTAGAATTCTGAAAAGATCTCTCTTTCTGTTGTTTGTTGTTATTTTACATGTTGACCATGTCATTGTATATGTTAGTGTGTTATTGCTGCTATATTATACACTTAGGAGTTAAGGCCCAATCAAACCAATAATGATAACTATAAAGAGAACATTAGAGTCCTCAACTCACGGTATTGATCTAAAAAAAATTGGCTGTGATAATGATTTTATTTTGCAAACTTAAAAAAAAGCAAGAAAAAGAGATACATACCCTTTAGTGGCATTAGCCTCAAACACATTGCCTATTGTCCAACAAATTCAAATCAATATGAGAATTTGATCCCTGCAGTAGGTGAGCTTAAGTGTATACCCAATTCATAACCACAGAGTGAGCTGGAGCTATTTCAGGAGGCTTAATTGTCACTTCAGAGTCCTCACTGACAGATACAATAAGCTGGCAGACTGCAGTGACTCACATTTGAGACTCGGAATGAGGGATAAAAAGAGAGAAGTGCTGAATAAATGAATCACCAGGAGAAGGTATGTGTGAAAGAACGAGGCAATGAGTAAGTGTTCAGACTATGTCGATTATTTTATTGTCAGCGATAGACACAAAATAGTATTTATTTATTTTAATATATAATATATATATATATATATATATATATTTTTTTTTTTTTTTTTTCAGTAGGAAAAAGGACAATTGAGGCTCCAACAACCACAGCATGCATACTCAGATTTTTGGATATGAAAGCCCAAAATTAATACAGATAGTTAAAAAATAAAAAGAGAGTTGTCTAAAATAAGTTTGGATTAACTTGGATTCAAAAAAATAAATACATACAAAAAAGTAAAGTCTTTCAGAAAGAAGGAACACAGGTGTCGTCAAGCAGGAATTTTACTAAACAGGTAGCAGATCGCATGAACAGCAGACAATCAGGTAAGTGAGTAGCCTAATTTGAAGACAAGTTGCAGGACACTGCTGAGGGGTCCGGTTCTGTCACCTTCAGCCAGGATGCCACTGAGGAGACTGGTTCTGAGAACACTGACCTCAGCCAAGATGCCACTGAGGGGTCAGGTTATGTTTTGGCCCTTTCTATTTAACTGTTAAAATGTGCCAAGATTTTGTGTAACAAAATAAAATGATGTCTATTTGAATGGGTTGCTTTGTTTTTATTAAAGCGATTTCACTTCTGTTAATTCACCATTAAGTTTGAACTGATTCCATAGACTAATCAAAACTCTTCTACAGACTCAGTCGCTAATTGAGCCCAACACTGATCCTATCTTGAGGCAACTTGAACTATTTTGAGCACTTTTGTAAATTTAAAAAGCACTTTTGAGCTTGATATGATTTTACTCTGAATAGCTGAGGAGAAAGCTCAAAACATCTATAACGCATGACAAGATT
Organism: Pimephales promelas; assembly: GCF_988280905.1. Classification (NCBI taxonomy): domain Eukaryota; kingdom Metazoa; phylum Chordata; class Actinopteri; order Cypriniformes; family Leuciscidae; genus Pimephales; species Pimephales promelas. The sequence continues at coordinate 25,301,186 of NC_142777.1, forward strand.
CAATCTGTCTGCATTATGTTGTGTTTTCTTTGGTGAATGAGAAGCAGCACACTTGCCCTTCACTTTAGAAAACAGATCTTTTCAGCACACGATGCCATGGCGGAGTGTTTCCTTTCCTTATGTCTGATGCAAAGCGAGGGATGGCAGGGGGCCACAAGAGGCTGCTAAATGTTTATTCTGGGATCTTTGTGTAAAATGGATAGCATTGATTTCTTAACTGAATTGGGAGACATTACAACATCAAAAGGCATTGATGAGACTACTAGATGTTTGAGAGACAAGCCATGTGTTAATTCATTGCTTGGCTTGTGAATACAGTGCTTGGTGAATATGTCTGGTGGGAACAGTTATTGCTATTGACTAGCTATGTTCAAGTTTGAATGATGTGGCAAAGACACAGAAGACTGAAAGAATCTTTAACACCAAGATAGATCTGAAGTCTTTTTACTTCAGTTCTCAGAATTGCCATCAACAGATCTTATGTATTCAATAAAAAATAAATAAATAAATAACAAAAACCTCAAGCTCTTAGTCTGTCATGAATTTACATGCACTGTTCAAAACTTGGGTTTGATACCTTTTTTTAAATGTTTAATTAAAAGTATAGTAATAACAGTAATATATTACAATTTAAAACAAATGTTGTCTATTTGAATATATTTTAAAATGTAACTTATTCCAAGAAACATTTAATTGAAAAACATTTGATCAAAATTGAAACCAAATGAGCTGCTCAATATTTTAGTGGAAACCGGTACACATTTTAAGGATTCTTTGATAAATAGAACGTTTAGAAGAAGTGTTTATTTTAAATGGAAATCTTTCCTAACATTATGATTATACATGTCTCTACGGTCAGTTTTGAACAATTTAACTCATTCTTGCTAAATAAAAGTAAACATTTTTGTCATAAATTCCCATACTTTTGAACAGTAGTGTATACTGATGAAGTTGTGTGTGTACTGAGGAACTCATGAGTGCAGATCCATTTGCACCAAAAGGGATTTTTTTTTTCTACACTTGGCACCCACTTCCATGGAAAACAATGGAAACAGCCAGAAGAATATAACTTCAGTCTATTTCGAGAAGTGAAAATGTAAAGGGAAAGAGAAAATGAAGCCAGATGACATTCCATGGGGCTTTAATAACCCTTAAGAAGTAGGAATTGGGCTGTACAGAGTGCAGACTTGCCTCCAGGGCAGGGATATGACCTTCTCTCCAAGGCCTCCATGATCAATACAGGCCTTTCAGCTAGCCCTGGACCTGATCCCAAGCTAGTCCCGTCCACACCGGGACAACAAGGGAGCATGCCAGAGCAGGCAGCCCAAGGCCATGCATCTGCTCTAGAGATAGTCCTCACAGACGGCACCCCCATATTAAAAGCCCCTTTGAGATGGTTATGAGCTCTATGGCACAAAACAAAGATTTCATCCATCATGGGAAAGCCCATGGTACATTTAGAAATGGAAGTGTCTGAGGAAAGTTGAAGAGGTCTCTTCAAAGATTTAGAGGAAACAGATGAGGGTAGTCAATGAAACATGAGGTGCAGAAACATACACTGGGCCGTAGACGAAGGAGTCCACCTGGAGACATGGAGTTTGTTTTGTCCTGAAGCGTCAGAATCTCCCTTTAGTATCCAGTGAAAAAAAACAAAAATTGATTTAGTTTTTTTAAGTGTGAAGCTCATACATGCACATTAACCAGGCCATAAGCCTTCCACACAAGGTTCATTTGCAATATGTGTCTATTTTCTCTCTTGGTCACAAACATGATAGAGATGGTAAAACGCATTTATCGTTACAAAGAAGGTTACTTGGTGTGACGGGAGGAGAAAACAACAGACACAGTGGCTGTGGTGTCAGACCTCTGAGAGGTGTTTATTAACATAAAAATAAACATAAAATGTTCAAAAAGGGGAATAAATGTGTCTTGGGGATAAAAATGTTTAAAATAAATAGGGGATATGGTGTCATCATTGTGCTGGGGCATGTGCAGGTAAGGTATAGTTCTCAGATGGGTTGGTCCAGATTCATCTAGATTGTTAAAAGTGTAGTTTTTAAGTTTTATGTATGAGTATATAAGGGAAGTTATTATTCTATTACATGTAGTTTGAAATTGCTCTGGGGAGGAGGAAGGGGTGATATCTGACAATTTGATGAAATGAGCTTGGAAGAGAAGTGAAAGAAGATCCGACATATTGCTTCAAATATCTAATTGGATTTGGCTCTCAATAGGTATAGCCTAATTTCCAGATGACTGTGCATTTGCTTGGACTAACGCGGCACAAAAAAAATGGGATAAGCCCTCCCCTGAAAAGGAGAAGTGACAGGATGCCTGACAAGGCATGGTAAGATCTGGACTTTATTTATTTTTGCGTATGAAAAAAAAAAACACATAGAAAAGCTATGTTTTATTCTTCTCACTTTTCAGATTCACAAATACAGGGAACTTTGCCTGCTAAAGTCAACCTTTTTTTAAGCACAGCTGACAGGTACACTTATCTGGCCATAAAGTAGATGTGTTTCTGCTCAAATAAGCTTCTGTCAGATGGTGGTTGCCATTGAGACATCAACATGCATTTTAAATTTCAATTAATTAAATGTGTGCTTACCTGGTTATTATTAGGGGGAAAAAAAATCTTTCTATAAAGAAAAAGGTTTTCTGTTTCTCCCTGGATATCTAATTAAAGAATGCAGTAAGTTTTTTTTTAATTTGCCTAAATGGCTCTGGATTCTCTACATCAGCCCCAATTTGATTCAAAACATTGCTATTGATTTTATGAAAAACATGTATATAACATGTACATGCAATATTGGCACATATGTAAAGAGCTTTCTCAGTTTCTTTCTTACAGAATCATTTTCTGAAGAGAAAACAGTTGGCCCACATGTTGCTGAGCTATACAATCACTTTCCTGTTGAGAAAAATCTTTGAGGACGCCCAATTGTTGCTGTTGAGATTGTAATGTATTTATTTTACCATCAGAACAAAAGGTTCAGGACTAGAGGTGAGAGAATTTAACAGTCCACAATTGTTGACTAGCCCGAGACTGTCAGTATCTTGAGTTGTTGATCTTGGAAAAGCTGGAAGGCTAACGAGAAGGAAAAAAAAAAAAAAAGTTAAGGTTAATTCAATGTTTCAAAAAGCCGTTTGGCTTATTGGTTGCCCCAGAGGACGAAAAATAATAGTAAGTTAAATGTATTAAGAGGAGAAAAAAAAATGTACTGCCATATACTATTTCCATGTTCTGTTAATGTTTATGTCTGTTTTAATACTCAGTAGTCACAACAACACAGAGATAAACAGACAGGTGTATTAGTGATAACAGTGTTTATTGAGCAGAGTGTTGAGATACAGCAGGAAACAGATGATAGTGAGAGGATGGTGACTTAGCTGATGACGACTGAATTAAATTAGCAGGTGATGAGTGAACAAGAAGACAGGAAATCTGGATGGATCAATCAATCAATCAATCAATAAGGCAGACGGACAGAAGACTGGTAGCTTGACGAGACAAATCACAGGCAAGCAGACAGGTAAAGAGTCTGACAGTAAGCAGTGGTAACAGCAACAAGACCAGACAGTGAGTGGATGGTGAACTGTAAATATGTTGGCTGTGTTGATGAGGGAGTGCAGGTGCAGCGAGCAGCAGTCAGTACTCTGGTGATTGTGAATGAGTGGGCGGGCCTGATGATTGGGTGATGATTGGGGCTGCAGCACTGACTGTACTGAAGTAGATGCTGTTAATTGAATAATGGCTTAACCTGCATAACAGTCTTAGTAAGTTTTCTTTTTCTTTTCTTTTTTTTATGATAAAGATGTTGTTAATGTTTCTGTTAATGTTATGTTTCATTCCCTAGTTTGCAATATGTCCAGCAACCAAACATTAAAATTATCGATTTTTAAAATTATTGATTTAAATTTTTGAGAAGTTAGTATCTTTATAGATACTTCATAGAAGTTATATTTTTCTTTTCTTTTTTTTTTTAACAAAGTAATTTGTGGGGCTTTATTCTATAAGACGTCTAACCACACACTAAAAAAAAAAAAAAAAAAAAAGGTTAAGGCAACCAGCTGCAGGACATTTTTGAGTTTTCTCAACTTAGGGTCATGTTGAATTAACTTTAAAAACAGAATTTGTCAAACAAAATTTAAGTTGGATTTTTTTTTTTTTTTTTTTTTTTTTACAGTGCATAAGCTGGAAATGTTAAAACATAATAGTTTTATTATTTTTAGCTTCATGTGTTTTTTTGTCAATATCAATAATATCAAAGTATTTACAGATTTTTATTTTATTTTATTTTATTTTATTTATTTTTGTTCTGAAGGTGTATTTAGCTTTACTGACTAAAAGAGAACCATGAAAGATTTAAAGTCTCTCACTGTCTCTCACTTCAGCCCTTTGTGTTTCGCAGTCAGTTTGAGTGTGTGGGAGAGTCACTTTCCAGCAAGATGGAATGAAAAGCTTTGACCTTCTAAGCTGTGATTTCTCATAAAACTGTTCGGTAAGTGCTCATTCATTCTCCCTCTCTTTTTCTCACTCAGTCCAGTTTATCAGTTGCTTTATTGATGTGTCTTTTTATTGACAATAACATTTAAGCATTAAATAAAACAAATGTGTGTAAAAACAGCCATAAAAAGAATAAAATCTCTCTCTCAACTTTCATTCAATTTCCACTTCAACAGCACTGGCAGTGTATGTTAGTGTCAAATAATCTCAATCTTTCCCCAGACTGAAAAGGAGGAATGGAGTGATTTATTATGTGTAAATGGAAAATGTTATGCATTTCATAGTCAGACTTCATGACCATAGGCACAGGTAGTGCAGAAATCGTATAGCTTGCAATTACAGCTTAAATAGTACTTCTCATGGGGTACCTTTCAAACATCAGCTTTCATTAAACCCTGGAATGTTTTTCATTGGCCACCTGCACACTGTGATGATGGCGTATGATAAAGTCTGAGTCCATTTATACAGACGTTTCCCAGAGGTTGTGCCGGATTGGTGGTGCCCTTTTATGTGACATTTACACAGAGGATATAAACAAGACTGGGACGTATATGGAGGAGAAAATGAAAGGGGAAATGAAAATGAACACAAATGCATCGAGCTGGGCTAAAGACCGCAAAGGCTTGAAAAAGCTCAAGTAGGAAGCAACTAAAAGAAAGACTAACTGCCCTTTAAGGACGGAGGAATGGAGAGTTTAACCAGCGAAATAAACAAGAGCAAACAACAATAAATGAGCCAATTACTGACTTTTAGGGTGGTTTCCATCAAACACATCACCAATGTTGGTATACTGTTGTCCTAAATGGTGACATGTTGTCCTACCACATCAGTATTTTCATACACCTGAAAATAAACCTGCGCTATTGATCTCCATTCATCGATTTCACTGTAGCAAGGCGCGGGGGGCGCTTGCCATTTGTATCTACCCTTTGCCAATGCACACTCAAATGCACAATGACAATCTGCTGCCACCTCTACAATTTATGTGTGCTGCCCAGGTCACCATCTCACTTCTCAGTGAATTGGCTTGGGTAATTAATCCACTGCCAACAGAGCAAGAGAAAAGGGATGCCAGATATAGAGGAAGGAGGTGACATAATTGTCCTTCAAGGAATAGTTCACACACATAATAATGCTGTTCCAAATGCACATGGCTGCTTTTTTTTTTTTTTTTTGGAACAGATCTTTATATTTTAAATAATCTTCTGAGGAAATTCAGTGTAATGTCTTGTGAATGAGTCATTCAATTATAATTATAAACTGAATCAACATGGTTCATTAAAAAGAAACAGCTCAAAATAATGATTCACTCATCAGCTTCTCAAAGTCAACTTACTGATTCAGTGATTTAGTAGCAGATAGTTTACATAAAATGTTGTTCCATACCGTTCTTTTCAAAAAAGGTCTGTAAACAGTTAAGGCCATTGCACACCGAGTCCGAAATTCGCATCCGAAATTTTCGCACGTTAAAAAAAAAATTCGACCTCACGTTATGTCAGTCACGCTTGCACACCGCCTCCGAAACTTTCGTCCGTCATAAAATTAATCGGATCGGGTTCGATTTTCTGCGTTTTTCGCATCCAGAGCCAGCATTTTGAGAGGTCTTTTGACAATTCAGGGCCGGGTGGAGCTCGTCCTCAAATCATTGCACATATGCGCCGTGCTTTCAGTTTCGGTTTTCAATTCGATCAAGTGTTTATGTTCTCTTCTCTATATTGGATTATGAAATTAATAAACCTCCCCTTTCAATCAGATTGAAATTTAGGATCGAATAAGGTGTGATTGAGCAGCCTATTCGATAACTAATGTATTTGGGCACAATACACAATAACAGCCTAGCTGTTCTGTCTGCCCAGCGCTTCCAACGGGCCGCGCGCGGGTGTGTGTTTGTCCGTGTGTGTGTGTGTGTGTGTGTCCATACCTGGTCCATTTCAGACACACTGCCAGTCTCCGTTCAGAATCGATTGGTTCACGGAAATTGGTGGTCTTGTTTTTAATATGTGGCTCCAGAATCGCTAGCAAAGCATCGAACTGTCCCACTGACATTCTGAGGTGAATTTTGAATCGCTCAGGATAAATTCGCAACTCCTTGATAAGGAACTCTCCTTCCTCTCGGCGCAATTTCAGGATTGGATGGACGTAATATGTTCTCTTTCTTCCCTTTTCAATAAGAGAGAGGGCAAAAATCATCCTCACTGCTTGACGAATCCATTTGGTATTTTTGCGTTTTTTCCCGCAAAGGTTTAAGAAATACGCAACGGACTCGGTGTGCAAGGTTTCTATGCGTGACGAATTTTTAAGCTGACGAACACGAAAATACGCATACGAATATTTCGTGCTCGGTGTGCAATGGCCTTTAAGGTTTGTATTGACCACCAGATAAATGAATCAACTCATCGTGATCAGTGAGTTGAACTATGGATCAGAAAGCTATATTGACAATGAATCAGTCTAATTTGTAAAGAAGTCATTCAGTTTGATTTGTGAAATGGATGTGGAGTGGATTTGTGAAGTGGTTTATTTAAAAAAAGCAGGCTCAAAAGAAACGTTCATTCACTGATTTTGTTCGATTTAATGATCTGGTAGAAGAGATTCAGAAGTCAACAGCTCACAGGAAGTGCTCATCCCCTTCATCATTCATCTTTAAACAGTTTCTGTTGAAAAAAAAATAAAATAAAAATAATTCAAAATCATCAGTGATCAAGTTGCGTTAGGGTTAGCATCACTTCTGTCTTGTCACTGTTTAGACAAAAGGTTTCTAGACATCCATTCTTTTATCTCAGAAACACAAAAGGAAAGATGAGACACAGCCACATTTACAGTACATCAGGTTTTTTCGAATGTATATAAACCTGGGTGTCATCTGCATGAAAGTGAAAACGGGGTCCAAGTGATCTTAAAAGTTGACCAAGAGGATAAACGTATATGTTAAAAAGTACAGGGCATAGATGGATGTATGCTTGAGGAAAGTTTGAATCACAGCAACAGCTGTTTGCAGTCTCAGAGTTTATTGTGACAGTGATGGTGAAGAGCGTGAAGGGGAGGTGTTACTGCAAAAGCTGAGAGCAGATATGGGGAGAAGAGAAGAGAACTGGTGCTATCAGTCTAGGGCAGGCAAGACTGGCTGGCAGGATGCTGGGTACAAAAGGGCGTGAGGTGGAGTGCTGGCAACCCAACTACAGCAGTCCCAGAGCCCAGTGGCTTAGCTTAGAGAGAATATCGACAGCCTCACAGTGGACTGGGTGACATGGGTCAGTGACAGGCTGCAGAAGGACTGATGTTTGTGTGCATTTGTGTGTGAATGGGGGTGTGTTATCAAAGCTAAGCGGGGGCAGATGAAAGTATAGTTCCAGACTGCGTGCAGTCAATTCAAACTGCTTTTAATGGGTATAAAGTGTGTACAAAAACTTGCTGCTGTCACTGAAGAGAACAGGCAGTATGTGGTTATGAAAAAAACTCAAATTGCATGGTAGTGGCTATGTTAAATATTTGAAAATCACAGATTAAATGCATGTTTCAGTACATTCATGTCAGTTTAAAACAGTAATGTGTGTTATTTAAGCAAATATAATAATGCACCTTAACATCACATATTATTACTCGCTGACAAGGTGTCGACGCCCTTACTGCATTTCCAATGGAAAGAAAAACAAATGTTCAGACGTTTAATAAAGCAGCTCCAGGGTTCATGAATTGTAGTGCATCAACTTGATTTCTCCATCTAGCATTTCTTATTATTTTGTGCCTGTGCTGTGACACTAGTCCTGAATGATCAGGAATGGGACAGGTTGTGACAGGGAAGAGGAAAGGGAAGGTCTATAGACTCTTCACATTTCAGAAGACTTTTCCCATGAGCATTAGACATGCCACATATCACTAGTCTCAGACGTCCGTAAGCATGCAAATAAGCACTTCGCCTGGACTAAATAATACATCAGCATGTGTTTGAGACCGGGCCACTGCCCTGTGGGTACGAGTTTTGGGCACTAAATGTCAGTCGGCTCAGAAATGGTGTGGTGATGCCACATCCACCTCGGTTTCCCATGGGCAGAATGTTATGTGGTCTAAAAGCACGTAGAATCTGACAGTGAACATGCATAGTTTAGGCACAAATCTAGTTAGGGCACTAACATGCAGAGATAGGAGTACAGTAAACCTGTCACCTTACATGTGTGTGCATGCGGGAGTTTAGTCACAAACAGACATCAGTTCATTTAAACCAAAGCGACTTGATCTATGAGATGCAGTTTGATTTATTAGCTTGTTGCAAATTTAAAGAATAGCCTAATTTATTCTTGTAAATTAGAACAACAGATTCCCTATGATATAGCCTATGATCAGTTTTGGAAGAGCTACTAAAATGTAGCTAGCTATGCCAACAACAATTAGGCAAGACAAAATGGAAGGAGAGAAAGCAGCAGGTTGCACAAGCTACACAACAAAAGTATATTGGTACTTTTGAAAATGTTTAATTTTTATATTTAAAAAAAAATAATAAAAAATATTCAAATTACTGTAATAAATTACCATTCAGTGTCTATGTGAGCAGAACATACAATGGGTGTTTAAACTTGTAGTTTGGTTCTCTAGGAAAACGATACATTTAGTCTTGGTTCGCTTAACTGCACTCGTCATTTTTAACACCAAACCTTACAATACAAAACTCCCTCTACAGCCAAGTTTCTATCCACTTCTGAATTATCTGAAGTTTGATAAAATAAATAAATAAATTAATTAAATAAATAAATAAATAAATTGGTGAAGAGTTGGTGTAAAAAAGCTGGTGAAAGTGTTTTCAGCCAACGGCTTTAAAGCAAATAAAAACGTGTGTAATGACGTCGCATGCTGTTTTGTGATCAAATTGGTATATAGAATTGATTTGAGACATTTTAAGGTGTTTTCATTATTTATTTATTTTTTTTGCATTAAATCACACAATATTCAAACAAACATTTGCGAAAAAAGTTTTGCTAGACAAAATGGATCGCGCCATCTACCAACAAATGATCAATAGTGCACAAGTTGTAGCCTAATAGTGCTTATGTGGCAGCTGATAGCAACACATGTAAGGGATAATGTGTAGCGAGGCGGTTATAGCAAATACAATCCCTTCAGGGTGATTCAAGAGCCCAACGCGAATAATCAGCCTGTCGGCGTTGTATTCGCTATAACCGCCTCCGTATATCCTGCATATTACATGGCTACCTACCAAATAAATCAATAATTTGACACACAATATTGATTTAAAAAGGAGTTCATTGATTCAAAAAACGATTGTATTCCTTCCGCTAAAAAAAAAAAAAAAAAAATTGTCCTTTCGGTCTCTGAACTGCATCCATTAACGGTCTGTTTTTCATGGCAATGGTGTGTTAAACTAAGCAGCGATCTGTTATCAAGAAACAATAGACTGCATTCTACATTAGAATTCAACCAAGCCGTGTATTAACAAGCTATAATAAAACAACAATGCTATGAACACACTGCTATGATGATGCAGATGCACTTAAATGCCCGGAGGTGGCATGTGGTGTGGGAACAACAGTGCTCCAAACAGTTCTGGGAGATCGTGGTTCAGAGACACCTCACGGAAAGCCTTTGGATGAAGATTTTTTTTGCTTTGTCCACTTCTTAGTTGACACCCCCCATGTGTGCGCAAACAGAGCGGAATACTGGCCGGAAATTAATTAAAATTTCTTCTATGTTTTGTGGCGTGTTGCAACCATAAAATTACCTAAAACTTAATTGCAATTCATTATTTATTCGGAAAATAACTTTTCCTAGCCGTATATCGATCAAGATAAAAATCCGATGAGACAGAACGAATTTCATGACGTCAATATTCATGAAATTCAATTGAATTTTACTGTTTCCATACGGCATTTTTCATTCAATATCACTCTATTCTGATAAAAATGTGGGGATGCAAACATACTGTAGCTTATGACATATATTTTTTGACGGAACTTACCGAACATCCAAAACTATGCTCTATGCTGGGCCAAATGTGCTTGGTGTATGTGCATACATACTATGGTATTTTTACTACCTGAGAACTTATAAAATGTGTAAAGGAGTCAAAAACAGTAGCAGTAATTTCTCAGTACACACACAAACGATCTGCTGTAAGAAGTCATGATTCCGACGCCTCTACTGAACTGTAATGGACAACATCAACAATGCGAAAAAACAGGTATACTTGAGCATTCTGTCCTGTTTTTGGTTTGTTTATGTCTTTGTGTGTGGCTAAATGCGCTTGTATGTACATACTGCATAGCGTCCATGTGATGGTATTTTGACCAGCTGAGAATTCATGAGTATCGAGTTTATCAAATATGTAAAGGAGCCAAAATTTAACACAAATGAAGATCTGCTGCAATGAGACGCCATTTCTGTAGCGAACTGTAATTGCAATGAAGCTACTATGATGAGAAAAAACAAAACAGGTGCTTCAGCATTCTTTCCCTTTTAGGCTGTTTTTGGTTAGTTAAGATATGTTTGGTCCGTGTTGTGTTCATTTTTTCAGTCGAATGAATCAGCTTGATTCAGACTATACTGTTAATCCAACACATTTTCATCCTAGGGCATCATATAGTGACGCGTTTGACAATGCGTATACATGCAACACACATGGCACCCTTTAGCATCAATATAACGCGCTTCGGTTATGGGTAGGTTTAGGTCTGGGGTAGGGTTAGTTTTAGACCACTAGGAGGCACCTTCTGGCCCATATATATCTACGTCTCATATTGACGCTAAAGGGGACCATATGTTGGATGTATGCATTGCCAAATGTGTCAGTTTATGACACATGGATGAGAACCGGCTGGTTAATCCTTTTGACCAATTCATTGATTTGTTTACATTGGCAAATTAGACACTTTGATACATTGATCTGATTCTGCACAGCAGAACAGAACAGACTTAATTGCCAATATACTGAAATATTATCAGGGAGAAGGAAAGGGTAATGGCTAATTTTTGTAACTCTTTCCCCTCTTGAGTTAATTTTTTTTAAAAGTTGCCTATGGCCAGTACGTGCCTGTAGGTCGAAATGAGCGAGTCAACCGGGTACGTGCATGTGGGCAGCTCCTGTAGCAGCAGGGGTGGTAGCCGTGGTAGAGTGTCTGTGAGAGTGACAGTCGTCCAGTCAATCATTGCATTTGTTCAGAATGGAAAGAGTAGCTGAGTTTAGAAATACATACACTCGATTTTTATGCTCTCCTTTTCAGAGTAGTTGCATTTTAGATATGAATTGGTATATAAAGAGAGTTTAAACAAATTTGGGAAAAATTGTTTTAGAAACAAACTGCCTACCATGCCTACAGTATAAGTACATGGGCAAATATTATATATAAAAAGTGAAGTGCAACTAGAACACAATAAAATAAAATTATACATACCCAACAGCACTGAAAAACATACATGTCTAAAGTTAGCATCCAACCTCTGACCCCCTTAACCGTGACTAGTTGACACCCTCTGCATAGACGGCAACCCTTTGGGCCAGAGCTCCAATGTTGTAATTGCTCGATTTACATTTTACCAGCCTGTGGGCTTCATTATGGGAAAAGGAGCGTGCTGTACTGTACATGAAGACCCGCCCTGCTTTTATGACCTTGCATTCATCAGTCCTAACCTTCTGCCATGAGTGCATCTATTGGAACAAAAGAAGAACAAATAGAAACAGAATGCATTTGTTTATCTGATGGAGCTGTGTAGCTCATTATGAGCTAAAAAAAAACATGTCTGCATAGTTGTTTCAAGACATAGTTTTACTTTTGTGTTCCACCACCTGTTTAATTTTAATGTATCTAAGTTAGTTCAGAAAAGTTATGTTCCATAAGTTAGTTTGTTGTTGTTGCTCATGTCTGTTGATGCACATAAATAACATCTTCACGAGGGGTTACAGAAGGGTAACAGGTTTTCGTGGCCTGCAACAAAGAAATCTATAACTTATGCATGTTTTCTTTTCACTTGTTTGCAAAGAGAATATGTTCAGCTTCGGTTTAGTCTCCATGGTTATTTGAGTCTCAGCACAATAGCCTTACCTAAAATTGTGTAATGCAACTCTACAGTTTAAAAAAAAAAAAGAAAAAAGAAAAGAAAAACACCAAAACTGTTACTTGCTGAACTTGTGGGTTTTTATTAGACTTAACAGAACAATGCTGACATTTTGCAGGTCAATACTGCATTTTTTTTTTTTTTTTGCTTAGTAAGTATTAACTACCTTTTAATTGACTGTGAAAGAGTAACAAGACAATTCATCAACAGATCATAATTATAAACAGCTCACCGATTCTTGATAAAAGGGACAAAAGTAATTTTGAAATGTGACAAACTAAAAATCTACATTCATTTAAATTGGATATCTTCGTTATCACAGGTCTCATCTATCATGCCATGAAAAGGAACAGGTTCCCTTTTGTTCAGGAACTCCTATGTCTCGTTGGAGGAGTTTCCAACGAATTGGGATCACACTAGGAAGACAAATTGCCTTCGAGTGAATTAAAACGAGCCAATGAATATTGGCATGCAGGACTTGCATTCCATGCCTGTCAGTGTGGGTATAAAGCGGAAGCAAATGCACACATATATGTTTTTAGCTTCGGAGCCGACTGGTTGTGTCCTCTAAGTGGATGAGTTTCACCCGTGTGTTTCTGGATGTGGTCGTTTCCTGTCCTCATTTGACGGCCACGATCACCACTTCACGTGCCTGGGCTTAAGCATGTTGAGACTATGTTCGTGGGTGGTTTATCTTCTCTCATGAGAGCATGACCACGTCGGCATGTTGTTCATCTCCCCTTTCTTGTAATGGCTTGAGCCACTCAGTATGCTGTGTGCCGTCAAGCTGCCGGCTGACAGCGCGGGTTGTCACTGCAACCCAGCGTGCGTCATTTGGCGCTCTTGAAGTGCCTCAAACGAGGTGGAGTCCCTTTGCCTATTCCTCGATCTAGTTCCTCTTCTGGTGGCCACCGGAAAAGGGCTACTTTGGTTAATAGCATTGGTGATCAGAGGATCATAGTGAGCAAATAGTGAGAAAGTTTTTTTTTCCTCTCTCACTACCCTTGGTGGTGGGGTGGCTATGTTAATGGCAGTCCACCTCTTCCCCACTACAAGTCTGTTTGAGGCCAAAACACGCAGTACACAAGTGCGCTTTAGACCATGCGCTTAGATCGTTAAAATAGGGCCCATTATGTGGTCTTTTATTTCACCACCTACAGTATATGATTATGTTGGTTAACAGAAAAAGCCGATTGTTTCAAGTATTGGTTGAAATATGATCGTTATACCAATTAATAAGATATAAATAAAATATCAGTCTATCAAAATATACAAATAAAATGTCTTCTAATAATGCTCTAAAAGTTTACTTTTCACTTTACTTTCACTGTTTTTCCACTGAATTTCTGGCAAGCAAAGCTCCCAGTTTTTTAAAATATAATTTTGCATAATTTATTTTAGTGTAATTTTGTACAATTATTGAATTGCACTGCATGAGAGCTTTTGTCCAAGAATATTTCGGTCTGTAGTTTATTTTTTTTATACAGTAGTTAATACAATATGCTCCAGCACATCTAAAATAAACTTTTTTTTTCCCCCAGTGCATTAAAATGTAGGCTATTAGAGAGTGTAATATGTACCCAAGACTGCACTTATAAGCAGAAGAAGTACAGATGGTTCAAATACCATCAAGGAGAATCTCTATAAATGATCAGGAAAAAAAGCAAACCAAATATCAATGAATTAACAGTCAATAGGTTTACAAAATGAAATGCATAGCATCTTTAAGCATTTAAAGGCCCATGTTTGATGCAAAACATAAAACATATGACCCCAGAATAAAATATAAATGCACAACCCACATATGCACAAAAACATAATTATGGACTCCCTACCAGCATTCTGAGATTAAACATAAACTCAATAAAATCAAACATATTGACTATTTTAGAACATTTTCCAAAGTCAAAGCAATGTAGAGCAAGCAATAACTGAAGTAATCATTGTCAGGTAATTGTGATGGGAAAGAAAAACAAAAAAAAAACCGGTAACACTTTATTTTGATAGTCCACTTTAGACATTCAACTAACTATAAGTAACTTTGCCGCTACATGTCAACTAACTATCATTAGAGTATTAGTAGACTGTCAGCTTAATATCTGCTAACACTTTATTTTGTTGGTCCCCCAACAGACATTCAACTGACTGTAAGTAACTTAGCAACTACAAGTCAACCTGTTCTCCTAACCTGAACCCTTACACCTAACCCTAACCTAACAGTCTACTGACAGTCTACTACAGTCTACTAATACTCTAATGACACTTAGTTGACATGTAGTTGAAAAGTTACGTATAGTTAGTAGAATGTCTAAAGTGACTATCGAAATAAAGTGCATCATGTTTTACACGTTTTCTTTCTTCTACTGTTGTTTGCTGTCACTGATAATGAGGTGAGAGACATGTATGTATACCTTATCCCACTAGATTTTTTTTTTTAAACTTCCTTCATAGGTTATGTACAGTTGCAATAAAAGTATGTGAAATGGATTTTATTGTAATATGATCCTAAACTTTGCTCTGATCCAAACAATCCTAACATAACTTAAGAAAAACTGCCTGTGGAGGATGCATATAGGTGGGAAGGTCATGTTCGAATCCAATGTTGATATTCACATAGTTTCACACACAAAATAAATAAATAAATAAATAAATAAATAAATAAATAAACCCTTTTTCCTTCATAATCCTTTGTCTGGCTTATGCCACTCTGAAAAAAAGCCTGCACTTTGTATTTTGAGCATGTATTGCGTTGTTTTTGCCTCTTCACAAAGACTCGCTTTAATTTAGTCCCAATTTGTAAGTCACTTCGGAATAAAAGCGTCTGCTAAATGACTAATCATGTTTTCTTGTTTTTAATACATTTATTGAGCATGCCAAGTGAACATTCAAAGTCTAAGGTGGGAAAAGTGTGTGAACCCTTAAGCAAATGACTAGAATCAGGAATCAGCTAACCTGGAGTCAAATCAAAGAGACAACATTGGAGGTGATCAGAGTTGGTCCTTCCCTATAAAAAACACTGAACCTTGAATTAGATTTATCATAAGATTTTTCAGGAGAATGTAAGGACATCTGTCGATAAATTGGGAGATGCAAAAAGTAAATCAACAATGACCTCAGCTGGAGTGGCTCTGTCAGAGTTCTGACCTCAACCTGATTGAGATGCTTTGGCAGGACCTTAACAGAGTGATTCACACCACACGACCCTAGAATATTGTTGTTGTTTTTTTAAGAGGAATGGTGCATTCTTCCTGACTATTGTGCTGGACTGATCTGCAATTACAGAAAATGTTTGGTGCAGGTTATAAAAGGTCAACCAGTTATCAAACGACATGTTCACATTTTTTTACGCCCTGAACTGTGAATGCTTACAAAAAGTTTTCAATACTGACATGAACAAGTGTTATTGTTTGTGTATTGTTGTGACAGACTAGATCAAATTTAATGGCAGAAATCCATTGTGAACTTCCAGCAACTGTACACACAATTTGTCTGGAAAGAAGAAAAAAAATAATTATAGGTGTTTCATTTGAATGTAACCCTCCTTATGTTACAGTTTTTCTTAGTTGCTTTGGTGCATTTCTCACATCACTATTTACATTTGCACAACAGTTAATGCAGGTCTCAAAACAATTAATACAAACTGCAGGCTAAGCACCTAGATAACCTGCACAAGTGTGTCACTTGCTCAAAATGGATCATTCCTCAAAAGCAAGTATTCATGTCAATGAAAGTGTCAGTGTCATTAAGATGAAAAGGCCTGACACTGTTGTTAATGAACGAGATGTTGTCATGTTTTTATCATGACGGTTTACTCTGTAAATGTTTTCCAATGCAAACAAAGTCAGATCTTGATGACTCTACCTGAAAGTGCTCAAGACCGCACTAGGCCATATCCTATTTGCACAGCCATTTGAAAAGTAAAGTTACACATTACTGTATTTTGTGGGGTAACTGAGTACAAGACACTGAATATGTTTCACATTTTGCTAAATCGTACGAATGACCTACCCCTTACCCTGCCCCTAAACCTAACCATCACGTGGGTTTAGACAAATCATACGAATTAGTACGAGTGAGGTCGTCGAATCGTGCGTCAAATTCGTACGAATTGGTCGTGAGGTAGTGTTGGATGGATGGACGGATGGTAACTCTCAACGAGAAAATATAATAATAATGTCAAAATAGTATTTTTGGCAAATGAATGACATAAATAAATAAATAAATAAATAAATAAATAAATAAATAAATAAATAAATAAATAAATAAATAAATAAATAAATAAATAAATAAATAAATAAATAAATAAATAAATAAATAAATACATAAATAAATAACATTACTGTGGTATAGTTTATGACCCAATGGACAACTTGGAAACATAAATCATAAAACTTTCTTCTTTATTTTATTTATTTTTTTTTTTACAACTTTCAGTTGAAAATAAAAACAATAATTAAAAAAAAGGCCACCGGAAAGGTTGGATATAAAATAAAGCCGGAAAATGTCCCCAATACAACATCTGTATGTCTATATTGGTATAGTTGCATGTACACAATGCTACAGACATTTCAAGACAGAATATGAAAAAGGGCGGGAAAAAAAAAGAAAAACATTGACATGGAACTTAGGCCCTTTGGGTAGGCTGGTATAAATATGGATAGTTGGCCAGCTGCTTTGTGGCCTACTCTCTGTTTGTGTAGGGGCCAGGGCTGTGTGTTCTACTGATGCATAACATTAACAGATCCCAGACATTCCTTAGCATGCCAACGTCATTAATAAACATCATCAGATGTTGCTAAATGTCCTGTACATAGGAAAGTTTGAATGAGAATACCTGGGGAAAATGATACAGTAAATGTAGTTATGCAGTAAGATGCAGTTTTAATCAAAACCATTTAAAAAAGGCCTCTTAACTACTTTAATAGCACAAAATATCTTTGGGATACATTTGAACCTGATGTTTTTAAAAATAAAGATACATAATTGTAGTCCGTGATGTTTAGTAGTACATACTGGTTAAAACAATTTTTTTTTTTACTTTAACATTATTAATCTAACATTTGGCAAGCTAGACACAGCAGCAATAATGCAATAGTATTTGTAATATTGCTTGGCAAATTCTTAACCTATCATATTAATAATGATCTGGCACTACAGAAACATATGAACTAAAAATAGAATAGAAAAAGGAAAGACCAGGAATAGATGGGTGATCGATTTCTTGCACGTCTTCCAACAAAGGAAAGGTGCTCTTGTCTTACCGGTGAACAACCAACATCTTACTGGAAAATGTCATATCCACTAAAGAAATTTTAAAATCAATAGCATTGATCTGGATAGATCTGGCTTATTCATCAGTCCATCGAATTGACTGATACACTTGTCTGGCGGTAGTTAAAAAGACTTGGAAATTCTAAAGCTGAATCATATGTGCATAAGCTGTTATATTATTGTTATAAATTGTATTGCGTGCAGTTTTTTTGGGTGTCATTGAAAAGACTGCAGGGGCGTGGGTTTCCAAGGCATTCTGAAGTCACAGTAAGTGCTAATAGGTTTTATAAGTGGGAAAGTGCAAAGTAATAGGCCTTGGAGAACCTAACCTTACCCACCCACACACACAATCAATGAGTCCAGCTCAAAATCAATGACTGTTCTGTTGCATGGCATGACCGAGTCATATGTTTCACAAGCATTTATAATAAATTGTCACTGGAGTCAAACTGCATGTGTTTTCACAATCTGTACATGAGCTTATGGATGATGCAATGTGTCCACGCATGTCCATAAAAGCTTTTGTTCTGCTCAATTTAAATGTATTACCAGTTATGTTATAGATTAATGAATAAGAGATTGACGACCCCTGGGAAGCTTTGTGATCACTGTCTTTGACATTCTGAGCCAAAAGGTTAAAACCATGGAAATCCTAGCTTTCATGCCTGACATTCGGCTGTATCGATTGAGCAGGCCCCTGTTAAAGATACCATCTGGTATTTAAGCCTACTGAAATGAATACAAAGCCAACTAGTAGCTCTTCCCCTATGAGAGCAAGTGCACAGATAGTCAACATATTGAAAAAAAAAAAATCGAATCACACAGAGAGAATGAAACAAAAGGGAAAAGATGGAATAAACGTAAATGCAGGATAAATGGTATGATAGCAAGTCGAATGACTAGGTTCGGTTCACCTGACTCCAATCAGACACACATTTCAAATATTATTATAAAACACAAGTCGAAGTTTTCTGAGAGGGTGCATATCTAACAATTAAAGCATTATAATTAGAGAAGCACCACTTAACACATCAAAACTGTTTTGTATGTATTATGTACACTCACCTAAAGGATTATTAGGAACACCTGCAATTATCTAATCAACCAATCACATGGCAGTTGCATCAATGCATTTAGGGGTGTGGTCCTGGCCAAGACAATCTCCTGACCTCCAAACTGAATGTCAGAATGGGAAATATTTTTTTTGGTACAATTGCATTGGTATTTATACAATTTGGGCCAGAATTTCTAAAGAATGCTTTCAGCACCTTGCTGAATCAATGCCACATTAAGGCAGTTCTGAATGTAAAAGGTTATTTTGCATCAAACACAGTATTAGTATGGTGTTCCTAATAATCTAACAGTAAATACATTGTGGTTATACTGTATACGAAACAGTTTGGACCAGTCTGACAAAAACTGATATTCAGCAAGGATTAATTAAGAGAAAAATCTAGTAAGCTAGTTGGCCCTTGATTATTAGACAACTATTTAACCATTGTGATCCATCACTAAATGGTGGCGAATCAAAAGGCAGCTTTTTCTAGAAAGATTTGGCTTTAGTGACACGGAAAGGTTAGAATGAATAAATAGAGAGAAGCAATTTTCCAAGGAAAGACATCAGAGGGAGGTCTTTAATGGTGAAATGGATGGTCTATATAGAGATATTCAGGTCATATGCACTTAAAGCAGATGTTGTTTGTCTCCATCTCCAGGTATGAGGTCAGATGAGGCAAACACTGTTACAATTCAATTGCCTGTAATGCATTGATGCATCAATTTCACGGCAAAACACTCATTTTCAGAAACACGGTGAATGGAAAGACGATTAGCTAAAGTTAACTCGTTTACATCGACAAAAAACCCACGCAAATAGCCATTTCAAAATTTCAACAGCGTTCAACAGCAAGTTTGTCATGGTCGTTGACGTTAATTCAGTAAACAAACTAGCCTGTAACGTAACAGCTACGCGATGACCAAACGTGTTTGTCAGAAAATATATTTTTTAAATAGTTTTATATAAGTTACACTTTTACCTACCTCACGACGAAGCGTAAGTCCATTATTCCTTTGTGCAGCGGCAGGGTCGTGTGTGTCGTGGCGCACTTCTCAAGAATAACTCCAGGTGTAGTGCTAAAACACACTCCTGAACACCAATGAATGAACTCCAAAATACAACACAGCCGGGGAGTATCCAATAACACAAACCGTAGTCAGAGTTAGAAAAATAACTCCAAAAAAATTAACTCTTTCACACTTTTTTGCCTAACTCATGATTTTTCAACTCCTGAAATTTCCTGTGTAGATATATTTATAATGCTATATTCTCCTTAAAATAAACATTGAACATTATTTTAATGTTTTTTTTTTTTGTTTGTTTTTTTTTGTATAAGTAATGTGACACAAAATGAATTGATGCGTGTTTCCCCCCTCACTCTGGCTGTGTTTGTTGACTATCACAAAAATCCCAAATTCTTGATGTGCTACCATCTTAGGTCTGCCAGTGTGTCTCAGTCATGGATATCCTGCCTGTTCTCATCCCAATGCATCATATACTGACGCTATTGACATTTCGTCTACATTCAACACACATGGCACCCTTCCGAGACACAGACACAGATATATATATATATATATATATGTGTGGGCTGGAAGACGCCTCCTAATGGTGTAAGCCTAAACCTACCCCAGAACTAAACCTAACCGAACAAAGCTCTGTGTGTGTCATATTGACGCTAAAGGGTGCCATTTGCGTTGGATTTAGATGGAATTTCAAATGTGTCACTATACGACACCCTAGGATGAGAATGCATTGGAATATCCAGGTATACATGTTTCGAAAGCAGCAATCAATTACCTTATCAGCAGCCCTCTGACGGTATCAAAGTTACCCCCGCCCCAAGTAACTAGCTATGTGAATCAGTAATATAAACGTGCATTATTATGCAGTGGGCAAACACTGCATTTTTTTTTCTTCTTTCTTTCTTTCTTTCTTTCTTTCTTTT
Organism: Pimephales promelas; assembly: GCF_988280905.1. Classification (NCBI taxonomy): domain Eukaryota; kingdom Metazoa; phylum Chordata; class Actinopteri; order Cypriniformes; family Leuciscidae; genus Pimephales; species Pimephales promelas. The sequence goes on from NC_142777.1 coordinate 25,322,033, forward strand.
TTTAATTAAGCATATTAATGAATGTGGCTAATTGCTAAGGCTGCAGTTCTATGATGAAGAATGACTGGAGTGGCCAAAGGAACTTTATACTTAAATAGCAGTCTGTGGGTGGAAGCCCAACCCACTTTGTATTATGTGATAATTAACCAACTCTTGGGAGACTTTAGCTAACAAGCTCTGGATAATTTTAACCCTCCACATGGTGGGAGATGAACTCACCAGACTGTGCCCATGCACGCACACATACATATTCCACATGCTTCTCAGAAGCCATGCTAATTGGAAAGGTGGCTCGCTTGAAGTCGAGTAAAACACTGTCTGCTTTCTTAGGAGGCCGGAACCATTTGCACGACCTTAAGAATGACTCACTACACAAAAGGGGGTTCAAGAAAAAAATAATGCTCACTTTTAACAGCTTCTGTAATGTAAAGGGCCTGACAAAACAAAATCGTGGCCTTCACTCTTGAAAATGTATGGCTTCCATGGATTCCCAATAATTAGTCAGAGCCATGTAAATGACTAGATTCACCAAAGACCATCTGTTCACCGCAGCATAATGAGACAAAAAAGAGGTTATAAAATAGTCAAATAACAATTAAGTGATGCTGCTTCGAAGGAAGAAATTTAATTTATTCTGTTTTTCTTCTTGTAGGGGAAGGGGTTGTGAGAGGCATATGGAGAAAGAGACTGGGAATCTGAGTGGATTAAGGACTCTCTGCACTGTCAGTCTCCGTTAAGTTAGCTGTCCATTGACTCTCATAGGCTTCTGTACTGTGAATACTGTGACAACTCTTGCTCATCCGTGGAAAATTCCATTACATCGCTGTTACAGAATGACTAATGATAGTGCCCTGTCTTCAATTGCCGCGAAACAGACAGACAAAAGCTTTTTGTGGACGTCTGTGTGGGTGTGTGTTTTCTGTATGGCGTCTATGTAATTAAAAGAAGAGCAACTGAAAAGTTTTGTTATTAGAGCTTGTTAGGATTTAGATCATTTTCTCTGCAGGTGGCATGTTGTCTGCTAGTGTATTGAGAGAGAAAAAAAAATGCTTCAAAGTATAGACTGAATTAGATGGTAGACTGGATTATTGTCCAGTCCCGTCATTGTTGTCTAGATAAACAGGAATGTGGGATTTTCAGGAGAACCTACCTTCTGATGGATGGTGGTTGTCTATGCATTTTGAATTATAATGGAAAAGCTAATTTGTTAACACTGAAAATAAATAAATAATGATAATAGTTATTATATTTGACTCATCTTCATAATGAGCAGTGTCAGAAAATTCAATGGACAGTGATTTCAAGTCTCCTGGAGCCAAATAACAGTTGGAGTGTTAGGAACAGACTGAAATTAAAGTCCCTGTAAAGGCAATAATAATAATAATAATAATAATAACATTAGAAATGTATTGCTTAAACACATTACAAATACTGTAAACTGTGAAGTACTGAATTGTGGAGTTAGACCGTTAAACAGGTTTGCACTGTTGCTGTGTTCCGGATTTTTTGGGCGTGGCTAAAACGGTGGCTTGATGACGCATTGGAGCAACTGAGCTCCTGGCCCCGCCCCTACTATCGATGATGCCCTTGAGCCACTGAGGCTGAGCACATTCGCATCAGTTCGCCTCTCAATCTGTCAAAGTAGTACCATTACTTACAGGCTACAGTTTGCTAGCTACTATTAGCCTTCATCACGGAAATGCATATTACCTGGATCCGATCGCTTATCACTTGTTTTTTTTTTTATCTGTTGAACAGCAAACATAAACAAAAATAAGTAATTAACCCCCTGAGCCCGACAACGTCGTCGACGATGCCACACGTCACCTCCGATAAATGTTTACATAACTCGATGACAGATTTATCGATTTTCTTACCGTTTTTTTTCCCAGCAGAAAGCTAACGAGCTAGCCATCACAGGGGTGTCTTTCGGGTCTTTCTAGCCTTTACAGAATGTTTTCTATCCAGCCTGGAACTTGTGCTTCCTTTCAGAGGTTTTCAGCAATAAATCCAAACGCTTTATGTAAAACTTTGATAATCTTGAAGCCCATAATTCATAAATATTCGGTCATTTTTGCCGCTAGCTCGATGCTAGCGGACATCCTGGATATCACGTGATGTTTTCACGTGATGGTTTTTGACCAATTACAGGCTGATCCGTTGTAAACATTGGTGTGCGTCATTACGCATGAACCAAGCGCTGATAAAGTGTAGAAAGATAGAGAGACTCACGGAGACGCGCGATTCACAGAGAAACACAGCGAAATGGACGTAAATAAAGCGCTGGTCTATTTTGGTGCATTGCAGGATGATGGATTTTCAGGAGAACAGAGCTTTTTGACAGATGAGGAACTAGATTACCAGGGTAGACCCAGCTGAAGTGCCATTTATTTATTTACTGTAAAAAAGTATTATAGTAGTATAAATGTATTATAAAAGAATAAAAAGAACATAATAAATAAAAGAATAAATAAAATAGAAATGCAAAACCTGTGATGTGGCCCTCTGTGTGATTGCTGATAGGAACTGTTTTGAGGCTTGGCACCAGTGAATTTCATGAGGCCCCAAACGCCTGGACTTCTTTTGGAAAAATGTCAATATTTTTTGTTCTGTACAAGTTATAATGTTTATTCCTGTGCTCCAGGACTCCAAAGACATGAACAAACTATTTTCCAGAGGAAAATTGCTTAGCTTTTATTTATTTGTGTGTGATTTCAATAAATAATTGAGTGATTCCATTTCCGATTTATTTTTTCATTTGTCTTTATGGTCCCATAACTTATTTTACATTCAGGTGACATCAATGTAACACAAATATGCTGAAAGTTCAATTTGTCCTGAAAAAAAAGAGGTGTGTCAATTGTCTGTGCACCAAAGGGTTGATATTTTACAAGCTTTTTGCACCAGACGGAAAATTTATTGTAAAAATACCCTTAGGTCTCAGAGGGTTAACTCATTATTTTCATTCATTTTACTAAAGTAAACAATTTGTTTGCATTTGCAAGAGCATATTCACGCAGTGCTGTCTCTAGTGCACGTTTTTGAATTCCGTTGCAAACTGTTAAATTTTGTGTTTCCTGATCCCAAGTTTAGTTTTTAACTGCAGATAGTGCTCTAAGCTAGTTTTTGATCGTACTCTCAAATGGTCATCAAGATCAGCCCAGAACAGACAACGTTACAGAACAGAACAGAGCGCTTGTACTTTCAGCTTAGGGGCGATTCTAGATCCTTTTTAGGTAGGCTTCAACCCCCATATTTTTTGTCTAAGCCCCTCTAAAACTACAATCAACTATCTGAACGATCAGGCCAGTGCTGCTTCTTCAGAAAAGTTTATCATTCTCTCTTATTTATGATCGATAATTGATTGAGCACGCACACGAGCACGAGTTGCATTCTGAAACATCACCGGTAGAGGCCGCTAAAAAATGCATACAGCACCTTTTAAGGTTTTTTTCTGCTAATGGTATAGAACATTAATATAACTATAAATAATTATCTGTGTATTGGTATTGGCCAACGATTTATTAAATGCCTTAAACAATTCACTTTCTCATGTGATTTTGCTTAAATACACAGTAAAGGTGTGGAAATACACAGTTTGTTTCTTAAATCCTGATCCTCTTTTGGTATTATATGCCTCTCTCTATATATAGAGAGAGAGATTTACAACCAACATAATTGACAGGATGCCTCTAGTTGTGTTTTTATGAAGACCATTTTTCTAACAGGAAATTTTCAAAACTTCATTTAGCCTACACTCTGCTTGGGGCTGAAGACTTATGACTTTGGCCTGCAATGTGATTAACTAGTCCATGTTGTTAACACAACACAGAAAATTCTTTTAATTATGAATCTTGCGGTCTGTCATGGTCTACAATGAAGCAAGAGTCTGGTAGCTGGCTAATGAAATTCTGATTTATCTCCACTTTGATTTGTGTTTTTTACGAGTTGAGTTTTGCTTGTTTCGTAGCCGGGATTACTATCATTAGAGCCCCGACGAAATGAAAATGGCACATTCCGCAATGTTTAATATTTACACGCCATGCTAATGGTATGCTAATTATTGTCACGGATCAAAGATCAATCGCTTCAGTCATTTTGCTTCCACCACATTCCCCAGCCCAACCCCATCTCCCTCACCGCACACCCGTTAACCACTCTTGCGATGAAGAAGTCTTTCGGTAATGAACACATCGTCTGCATTTTGTTTTTCTCAGGCCCCTGATGATCAATGGAATGCCGGATGGGCCTTAATGATGTTCCAGCTTGGGCAATCTTCCCATTTGATCAACGGTGAAAAAAATTAATTAAAAATATGTACGTCTTTGCCTATAGAAGGAACAACTACAAATGAAGACAAAAGATTTTCTTTCAAGCCATCTCTTGCTCTGCCAGCCATAGTTTCTTGTCTTTTTTCTATATTTTTGTTTCATAAAGCAGAGGAATTGTCTTAATAGAAGCTGTAATGCACTATTGGCTGGCAAGAGCCTGGCAGGTACATGTTTGGTTGCCCTCCCCATTCAAACTGTTTAAGAAACCAGTGAAGCCAGTTAAAATGGCAAGCATATTTCTTTGTCTCTCTCCTGTTCTCTGCCATTTCCCTTTCTCCACAGGCCAAGCAGAGGTCTTACTCACTCTGTTCAGCAGAATGGTGAGACTTTTACAAAAATCTGCTTTCACATTCAGATACTCAGCTTTTCAGACTTGAAAAAAATAACCTTGGGTAAACAGAATCCAGTTATCTTACTTCACGTTTTACACTGCTCATAATTAATCTGGGCTTAACGATTAATCATGGGTAAAATTACATTTCATAAAGATGAAACATAGCCAACCGTTTGTACATGGTGTTTTTTGACTGTCCAAAGCATTTGAATATGAGGCAGAGGCACGCGTTTAGCTGTCGGTTGCACCATAAAAAAGTTGCTGTTTTAAATTTTTAATTGCAATCAACATGGGTGTTTTAAGTAGGCTAATTTCAACTTCACTGTCAAAAAAAAACAAAAAAAAAACAAAAAAAAAAAACAGTAAATCTCTGGCAGCAAAGTTTCCAGATGGATTCTGTTCAATTACAGCAAATAACCATTTCAGAAAATTACATGCAAAAAAAATTTTGTAAAAATACAGAATTTACTTTACAGTCAAAATGTATTAAATTACAGTATATTACTTTTAATTTTGGCTTATTAAACCATGGAAAAACAGACAAAGGTTGTCAAATTACATTAAAACGACATTTAACTTTCAGGTTAAACTGTACATTTACGGTTTTATAAAGTTATTTTATATAATAATGCTGTATTTCTACAGTAATTTTTCTTTTTTTTAATATTTCTGTGTAAAATAATTCAATAAGTACATACATTCAATACAAATGTTATTGTATTAGTATTAGTAATTGAATAATTGAACAAACATGAACATCATTTATATAATTTAGAACATGTAAAAATATCTACATTAAAAGGCAATTGCTGTATATCTTTATACTCATAACATATTTCAAACGTTTACAAATACATTTTATCTAAAGTGACTTACCAATTAAAGTTCCAGTTAGTCTACCACAGTACACTACACACAGTTTTTTTTTCTTCTTTCTTTTAAAACATAGATTTTGTATTATTGGGTCAAGTGTTTACGAAAAAAAAAAGAAAAAAAAGGGGGGGGGTCTTTAGCAGTTTCTTGAAAATGTGTTGCGCTGGTCAATTCACCAGCAGGAAACAGTCCAGGTAAAGGTCAGTGAAATTGGGTTCGTATCTCTTTGGGATGATGGCACCACAAGTAAATTCTTCGCACACCTTATTTGCCATGATCATCTGCTTTCCACATAACCTGAAATCACACAAAAAAATGTCAGACATGTCAGATTATGTTCCACTGGGACAATGCAAAACCTCAACTGACTGTTATCCGGAAGCTGTGCAGGAATGGTTAACAGTATGTTTTGAGCTGCCATGTGATTTTAGCTACATTCATGGAAAGTGAAAATTACTGTGACCTAGCTGCATCAGTTACACCTGGGGTTTATGGGTTCATCTCTCTATTCTATTCTTTCTGATAGGCGTTGCTGTATTATTATCATAATGAAGATTTTTACACAATTGGACGGACTTTGATACGCATCTACAAAAGCTTGTTTTAGGTCTTTAGAGATGTGGGTTCAACTGATCTTTTTTTTTTAAATAAGATGAGAATTTAAAAGAAGCATGCTGCAGTGTTTTGCCCTCCAGCTCTCACACCAGTTATGATGACTAAACAGTTAAGAATGCTGATTTTAGCTCGAAACTGTCAACTAACACAAATGTAATATGTAGTATGAGAATCTTAGCTACCTCAGCAGGTGATCGGTTGGCATGATGTTGTTGTGACGAACCAGGCTCACTGAAAAAGGGCACGGTATTTCGGATGGACTGACTGATACCAAAGACTGCTCACGGCTGCTCCTGATGAATACGATTATAGCTTTGCACCACTGTGATACTGTAACACTTCACAAGAGTAGACTGAAATCAAGTATAAACTTGACAGATCTGACCAGCTAACGGAAAGTAATGGCAGAGCTAAAGCACGCACACACAGACACAGTGGCTCAAGGTTTATCAAGTGACGTTAATACTTTTTGTGCGAGAAAACAACAACAAAAATAAGGACTTTATTCGAATATTCCGTTTCTCCCTTGTAGGCCTGAGACGAGAGTTCAAGAGATTTCCACACACAAAATTACAGAAATTTTCCTTAAAAAAACAAAACAAAACAAAAAATAAATAAAATTGATAATTGATATTGGTAAAATACAAGCAATTACCAAATGTAATAGTGGACCTTTAAATTAAAATATGTTAAAATAACATGCATTCACTGTATAATGATACAAAATTAAAATAACTAGGCCGTTACCTGTAAATTGATGTTTTATTTTTAATCCGATTTAAATCCGATCGAAACTGGCAAGTGTAAATTCATCTGGTCGTTGAAACCACATATGTAAATTTTACTCCTCCCAAAAATGCTAAAAAATAAACGTATGAGAGCGTGTTATATGTCATGTTATAATCAGGTATGACAATGCTACTGCAACACTCATTACTGCAGATGAGCACTTGAGCATCTATTTATCAAGCCAATGTGCAAACTATCACAAATCAAAGTGAAAGTAAGTCGCAGACGCCTAACACACAATCATATACATCAGCTGTTCCAGTCCGTTTTCATCCCAAGGCTTCATATACTGATGCTTTTGTCAATGCATAGACATCCAATGCACATGGCACCCTTTAGCGTCAATATGAGACGCAGATATATATATATATATATATCAACTCCCGAAAGCATCGTTAGCCAACTATGGTAGCAAGTTGGTCGCAATTTCCATTGAACTCTATTGGTAACGACGGAACTTGCGACCATAGTTGGCTAACGATGCTTTCGGGAAACGCACCCCTGGGTGTGTCAGACATAACAAGGAGAATAGGAGAATGAAGGTTTGGGGTGATGACATGAGGAGGTTGTTCTGTCACAATTGTATCATATTTCACCCAATTTGACATGAAATTTAAATATTTGCCAGTTTGAATTCATCAAAAAAAAAAAAAGATTGATATAAAGGTGACCAGATGTTCATATTATGAGCTCCAGAGATCCTCACTACACACTTCTAGTGCTGCAGATGCCTATGAGACCACAAAACCACCTCAGCATCAAGATTAAAACCAGCCCACCCACCCCCCCCCCCCCCCCTGTCTCTTTGTGTGTGTGTGTTTGGTACCCTGTTACTGCCATTAGGCCTGAAGCCTTCCCACCAGAACCATAATATCCTTTTAACAGGTTGTATTGTATTACCACTATTGGCACTGAAATTAGATTTTCCTTTCACTGTGATCCATTTATTTGTTTATGTGTGTTGTTTGTATTGAATGACATTTCTCATAACTTGCGCTGCTTTTTGTGGAATTGTCATTCCAAAAGCTTCAAAGGAGGAGGGGGGAAGGGGGCAGTCATTTAGAGAATAATCATGTAAAGATCATATTCAGAATGATAATGGTTATTTGGAACTGTTATGACTGCAGATAGCATGCAAGACTGATGGACTGCTAATGACTCCCACGTAACTAATGGAACTTAGCAAGATGATACACGTTTAGATCCGTGTTCTTGCAGACAAGAAGAAAACATGTTCTTTTTGTTTTGGTAGCATATTGAGGAACACTGACAGGCTAGTTATTACACAATGTGCTACATCTCAAATCAGTGCAGTCTCATCCCAAGACATCAGACGCTTTTGACCATACGTCAACATCCGGCGTTTTAGGGTACCCTTAAATGTCGGTTAGATGACGTTATCTAATCCTAACCCTACCCCAGACCTAAACCTTGCCCGTCACCTAACTGACGTTAAAGGTAAAGCGTCAGTTGGATGACGCCCCAGGACGTTTAAGGGTACCCTAAAATGGCGGATGTTGACGTATGGTCAAAAGCGTCAGTTGTATGATGTCTTGAGATGAGACTGTGTTACTCAAATGATTTTATAAAATCTCAAAGTATCTTATTATCACCAGTCTCTATTTTTTAAAAAATATAGTAAAACCAATAATACTGTAAATTTAAAACAACAGTTTTATGTTTTGATAAAATGCCAGGGGATATCAGACTCGAGTGGGAAATGGATGAATAACAACACAAAGCTTTTATTGAACAGGTGAGTATAGACCACAAATGATGTGCTGTGCAAGTATTATGCTTCAGTTATTGTAGGTTATGAATGAAGATCTTAAGGTAACCCCCCCCCACACACACACACATATTTTGGTTGTCATTAGAGTGACTAGATAACAATCAATGTCTTTGTCTTACAGAGATAGCGGGAACGCTGGGGGGATGCAGAGAACAGGGGACAGAACAAGGATACAGGATTGGAGAAATTGCAGGAGGTAAATATCTCAGGTGATTTTTACTGACCCCAAACTGTTTTTTATGGTTATACAATATTTATTGATGTTTTCCCCCAACAATATTTTGATATAGGTTTGCATGCTGGCTTGTAATTGCTGAAAAGTCTATTATGATTATCAGTTATATAATCTAACATAAAGAGCCTATTAATAATCAAGTGTGGCTTCAGTTCTGGCAGGTCACGTTAGTCAAGCTCACTTCAGCTGACTCTCAGCGGATCTTTGTCTATCTATAGGAATATGACGCCTATCACTGTACACATGTACGCTCCTTCAGTTTTATTAGCAGCTATCGCGTTTATCTGGAGCTAATTACCCTCCTCCATCCCCAGCTCCTCCTCTCGCCCAATCAGGATTTGGCATTCTGATTCCCCTTGAATCAGAATAAATTCTAGAATTATGTTGTACTTTAAAGTCTATCTGTAAGACAGTCATGTTTGTTCTGTTCTGTTTACCCTAAGGCGGGTTATTGCTGCTCTCCTTGCTTTTAACAGTCAAGCTGGGAAACATTTAAGCATATCGTCTGGTTCCACTGACTCAAGCGCATAGTTGAGGTTTACGACGGGAAAATACATTACTGTTTGAAAAGGCGGCAGATTTAATATGCAGTGTATGTGTGCTTTATGTAAATATCAGACATCCCAAGTCTCCCGGAAGTTCTGTAAGTGTCTCCAGCAGATTGATAGCGGCTCCCTGATGCCCACAAATTAGTTTAAATATCCCGGAATCTAGAGCGAGCGAGCAAGAGCGCTCACATACTGTGCTTCAAAGAGAGAGAGAGAACCCTTGCGCATGCGTAGTAAAAGCATAACCTGTGGGGGAAAAGGCGTTCAAAACCTTATTTTGAGGCAAAGTCATGACATTTTTTCAGCGATTTTATCATATTTTACTACTCTTTCTATACATGCAGTTTTTATGTCCCGATGACCAGTGAAAGTGGAGTTCTGACTCTCTGCCCATTCATTTAGATAGGAGCCTGGTCTTGTTGGTCCGAAATAGCTGCCCAGAGCCGTTGCCAAGATGGCGGCCGAGTGGCAAGACTTGTCTAAAAGGACTTTTGCATGGATGTACATGCAGATAGTTCTTGTCCAGAACAGAACCATACCACCAAACCAAACTGAAAGCTAACTGCAAATCGTATTTGACGATAGTGGCTCAGCAGAATGCTGGATCTGGTTACGGCAAGTCCTGTTGTAACAAAGTACAGCTTCTATCAATTGTTTGGTTACCGACATTCTTCAAAACAACTTATTTTGTGAAAAAAATCATACAGGTTTGGAACAAATTTAGGGTGAGTATGATGGCAGATTTTTCATTTTTTGGTAAACTATATCTTTAAAAAGTATGACAAAATACCCTGGTATATGTTATCGCCAACTCTGCTAATTCACCGTTAGGCTGATTGATAACTGAGTGCAGGTTTCGATTAAAGAATACCAAAATAACCATCTGACTTTACAAATGTAGTGAACAGCGCACCCTCACAATCATGATTGGACTGATTTCATGTCAGGTAGAGCTTGCCTTGTTCTGATGAGTGGTTGTGACACTTGGACAGAGTTTTAGGCCCTGTTTACACGAGAACGCTCGCAGGTGAAAACGTAAAAATATTTTATCGGATGTGCGTTTCGTTTACACGGTGACGGCGTTTTTGGGGCTTAACAACGCAAAAAAGTGAAACCACCCTCCAGAGTGGAAATCTTAAAAACGCTCCACCGCCGCGTTCCTGTGTAAAGGGTAAAAACGCAAAAGTCTGCTTGACAGTGAAGGTTGTATGCAGTCGCGCAGACTTGGTGTTGTTGTGTGGCAGTGCTCCACATTGCCATCTAGCCGTCTGGAGTGCATACTACATTGAATATCACACACTTTTGCATCACCATATGCACACGGATTTCCCACCCAAGACGTTTGTCTAAACGCAGAATAAAAAGTAATAATGCAATGCCACTTTTGCGTTTTTGCTCTTCAGAATCGTTTCCTTGTAAACATAGCCTTTGGGAGACACACAGAAACTCTGCTCTCATTGGGAGAAGTGGATGTAGACACAACTGCACTAAAGCTCAAGAAGAACATCTTAAAACTTGCTCCACACACACACACACACAGAGAGAGAGAGAGAGAGAGAGAGAGAGAGAGAGAGAGAGAGAGAGAGAGAGAGAGAGAGAGAGAGAGAGAGAGAGAGAGAGAGAGAGAGGGAGGGAGGGAGGGAGAGAGAGACTCACACAGGAGCTTAAAGTGGCTGGCTGGCAAACACTAAGATATGCAAAGTGAATGTTAATTATGGAGCAGCATAAGGGCTAAACGTTCATTATTTCAAAATTAATTACAGCTAATTTTTTTTTTATTTTATTTTTGACCCATATGGACACCTTACTTGAGGTTACAGACTGTCTTTAATATAATTGCTTTGGAGTGTTGGGGAACATGTAAAAACTAAATAAAGTGAAGTGGCCCATCCCTCATTTCAGAGAGCAAGTGCTGAGAAAGAAAGAGGAGACTAAGTGAGAGAGAAGCAATCTTGAAAAATAAATTTAATATGAAATAAAAGACTTTCACACAAAGTGGTACCCTACTATTATTTACTGCAACACAAAAATGTTGTCATGTCATACCAAACTTTTGACTAGATACAGAAGATTTAAATCAGTTATCAGTATTCTAGTGTTGTCAAAAGTACTGGTACTTTGGTACCGAGTCGATACTGAACTGTAAAAAAAAAAAAAAAAAAAAAAAGATATACATATAATAATAAAATAAATAAATAATGATACCAGCCTTGTACTTGTGAGAGCACGCTGTGAAGCGTCAAGGGTTTCTATTTATGTTTTTTGAAGCGTTTTGCATTGTAGCTCATAATCTACTTCTACTTTTTTTTTTTTTTTTTTTTTTTACCATAACCAGCCAAATTTAAACACAATTAATTGTGATTAAACAGATTATAGATTTCATTCTCATTATCTCTGTAGAATCTGTTCACAATTTAATTTTTGTTTTATTTTTGCTGCTAACTATTCACTGCAAAGTTTCATGAGTGACAACCATATTTAAATGTGGGACTAAATCCAAAATTGCAATGAAAGTGCAACCTTGGAAATGGATGGTACAAAAATAATAGACTTGTCAATTCTGTCTTTTGTTCTTTCTTTTCACACCTCGTCCAGTGTAGACAATTTCACAGATTTTAATGGGGTCTCTTTGACTTTGCATTGTGGATTTCGCTGTGCATCACTTGTGTAGACACAGATATGTGTTTTATGCAACAGGCCATTGGACTGATATATAACAGTCTACAGATATGTGTTTTATGCAACCGGCCATTGGACTGATATATAACAGTGGAAAATATACAGCCCATTCTCACTCCCAAGGCGTCACCTAACTGACGCCTTGGGAAGCATTTGACCATGCTTCAATATCTGACGCTTTAGGCGCCCTTTAGCGTCAGTTAGATGACGCCCTAGGATCGCGTGAGCCCTACCCCCACCCCATACCTAAACCTAACCGCGTCCTCTAACTGACGCTTTCCTTTAGCGTCAGTTAGATGACGCCGTAGGATCGCGTCATGTAAGTGACGTTAAAGGGCACCTAAAACGTCAAATATTGAAGCATGGTCAAAGGTGACGCCTTGGGGTGAGAATGTGTTGAAATATATCAGTTGTCAGCTTTAAATAAAAATAAATAAATAAATAAATCTGTTAACAGAATTGGCCGAAATTTCCATTTTGGTGCAGTTATGGCAAACCTCAAAACATCTCTATTTATGTTCAGAACAAAGTATAGGTTTTGAATGAGCGTAATTTTTTCAAGTGGTTCGGTTCACTGTAGAAATGTCTGTAGAAATAAAGGATTTACCCTGAACTGAAAATACATAAGGAACATTTTGACCAGGATTTTGTGCCCCCTTGGCAAGACAACTGTCCCTCCCATCCGAGGCCTCCTATGAATTATCAGCTGACTTTTATATGGAGATGGACAAATGTTGGTTGGTGGGTTTTGATCTCAGACACTGACTGATCACTGTGCTGCTTATAATGCGGTGGCCTTGTGCAACTGTGATTTTAGGGAAATGAGATGGGGGCAGAATGCCTGTTTTCAGATTTTTTTTTTTTATTTCATTATTTTTTGAAAAGTAATTAGCAATCAACTGGATGCCAAAGCAGGTGTCTCTCCAACATGAAATCGTTCCAACATTTATAATTTCAGTATTGTTAACACCTGTACAAATAACTAAAATAAATAAATAAATACAATTAAATATTAAAATTTGGATTTTTTTTTTTGAACTCACTATTTACTGCAGACTCTCTGCTTGCTGTCCTTGTTGACAGAGAACCAGATATGGTGCTCTGTCTCTGCAATGAGCCAAGGAGCCAGATGTCAGCAAGAAAGAGTGTTTCGAGATTTTTTTTTTCTGTCACTTGGCTGACAGAGGAATCTCTGGTTCTGCCAAATGAACAGACTGAGACTGGTCACGCTGACGACAGGTAGTCTGATTAGTTTGGACACACGGTCAGTGCAGGGAGAGAGGAAAGGGCTTTGGGGAGACATAAAGAGAGCCTTTAGCAGATGGAGGTAATACTTTTGAACAGACCATTCTCAAACGATACCTTTCCTCTCTAAGTCAGTCCCCCTTGAGCCAGGGCTTTGAAGGATGAGAAGTGGACATATTACTTTCTAGGACAGAATCCCCAACAACTAGAAGACAGTGCAAAAATCCCTTTTTTCTTAACAGTATTATTGTTGTTGTTGTTGTTTTTCAAAAATGTCAAAAATTATTTATCAGACACTGCATTTTGAAGTTTATTTATTTTTATGCAAATGTTTATTTGCAAATTAGCTTAGAATAATTACTTTTTTACTAAATTGTCTACATTTTCTAAATTCTAAATAAACTACCACTCAAAAGTGGTAGACTTTTGACTGACTTTTCATGTTTTTGAAAAGTCTCTAATGCTTATCAACACTGCCTTTATTTGAAAAAAAAAATATTGTTAATATTGAGAAATATTATTTCAATTTAAGATAACTGTTTTAATACTTGTTGAAAAAAAAGTGGTGCTGCTTAATATTTTTGTAGAAACCATTTGTAGCAATGTAAAAAAGAATAATAAAAGTCACTTTTGATTAAATTAATGCATCCTTGCTGTATTAATTTCTGTCACAACATTTTCTGACCCCAGACGGTAGTTATACTTAGAAATGTATAAAATGCGAAATAAATTGAAACCATATTTATTATCGGTTATTATGGATTGATTTTTTGTATTTTTTTTAATTGGCATTTGTAGATACAGATGATGTATTTTCCAATATTGCATGTGCATGCTCATTTCATTGCTCAAACTCAAAATTAACATCTTTCTTTTAAACTTTATATGTCTTGATGCATGAATTCATTTTAGCGTTTAACTATCATTTAAAATTATTCAATTAATTATACAACATGGTTTTTAATTGAAATATATGGCATTCATCAATAATAACAAATCACTGAAAAAAAAAAGTAATATTATGCAAAATTCTGGTCTGGTTGTGCCCTAGTGAAAAAGTTTGGTACTGCGCCCAAACAAAATTTTCCTGAAAGCTATTTTTTGAGATCTCAACCTACAATTTTAAACTTTTTCTCATTTTTGGCTTTGATTTCTACAGTTTTAGAGTAGCCCAGGTTTTGAAAATATATATTATAAATATTTACATTGTACATTTGACATTTTATACATTTCCATAAACTCAAACTTATATAACTTTTTTTTCTGTTTCACTTTCTCAATCTATTTCACTTCTACAAAAATCTTCTAAATGTCTTCTTTAAAACAAGACCAATCTTACGTCGATATTCCAAAGCATTCTTCCAAAGAATTACAACCATTTAAGTTTGAAACGTGCATTTGCATGTCTATTCAAAAAAGGGGGTGACACTTAAATGGTTATGGATTTTTACTAATTTACTGGAACAGTAGATATTGCAGATTTTGAAGCTCAAACTTGCAGGGTTCCTGTGAGGTTGAGGTCTTGCTAACAGGTTGAAAATGGAACTGAGTGGTCCACACCTTCAAAAGTTCAGCGCACAATGAAACATAACCAACTAGTGTGAATTTGAAATTAAGTTTTGCATAGTTGACAGTCTGAGACAGCTGTGATCAGGCAAAGGGAGTGAGACACACACTGTGCACGCCGGTGATCAAAGTGGTGCAAGACAGGCAGCTGCTGCAGGAGATTCACTTCTGGAGAAGATTAAACAGCTCTGGATGGATGAAGGTTTGCCAAAGTAAGTGCAATCTGAGTGGAGCCCTCTATGTCCATGAACAGAGATGAGGAGAGGGAGAGGAAAAGATGACACACAGCAGCTGGTTGATGTCAAACTGCTCTGGCCACGCTAAGCGTTTGATGAAGAGCCAAGACTGGACACCAGACTGCTCTTTGACTCCCTCCAATCTTCCTCCGTCTGACTGACCACAGGTGTGAGACAGTGCGCTAGTGACTAATTGACTGTTAGCAGCATGCTAATATCAGGGCGAAACATAAAAGTGGACCAAAGAAAAACATTTTAAATGACCTCATCATTTCAGGTTGCTATTTTTTTTTTCTTTTACACATTTGTATTATTGCATCTCTATATGTGGCAGGGAAAGAGGAATTGTTCATCATCTCCCAAAAACAATATACCTTTTACACCGGTAAAGCACATTATTTCAATAATTCAATTCAATTTTGTTTCCAATGTGTGTGGTCTGGGATTTATCTTTTGACCAAAGCTTGTACACAATCTCCAATTTAAGCCATTCAGCCTAGGCTGATATGATCACAGTTATGGTGCAGAACAGATAGGAAGGTGGTCTGTTTAGCTTTCTAGATGGTTTTAGAGATGACATGAATGCTCGATGGTCGAAGGAGGAGATATACTGTCCTCATTAGGGACTTTTTTTGAGAGTTGTGATGCTCTTTTACTGAATGAATGTTCTAAAGCTGAACTTACAACAGAAAGGGCACGACCAGGTTCTCAGGGCCCTATGGGATCCGCCGTCAGGCAGATATGAAAATGCAGGGATTATAATAATAGGTCTTTGATCTGTTCTTGTGGTCTGGTACAGTATCTCTTAAAAGCAAATCAGGGGCAGAGGGCTTGGATATGAAGGCGGATAATGATGGTTGATGGCTCTTAAGGACACAGTTGAAATGTTTTCTCAAAGAGGCCTAAGGGAAGTGAGAGAAGAGGGGATGAGGGTCTGAGTAACTTGAATCTTTTTATTTCATGAAAAGAATGGAAATGTGTTAGATTTTAAACTTTGTATGAAAGAGAAGCAGTGTCCAAATGTTTCCCAAATTTCCATTCCAGGATCGCTCCAATATAACAAAAGAAAGGAGCAATATACCTTACAGACCTCATAAATCATGTAAAATAGACTTCTAGATTTAATTAAAATTCCAAAAACTTAAGTAAAAAAACAAAAACAACAGATTATAAGTGACATACAAGTAAATGCATTTCTTTGTTGTCTCATTCCAGAAAATCTATTCCCTCACTTATGTGTCTGCTCCATCATTCACCCATCCATGATCTCCAATCCATCTGAAACAAAGATTTCTCTCCAGTATTTCATCCACACAAACGGCCATATCTGTCTGCACACATTCGCCTGCATTTCCTTGTTACTCATCTGTGTAATAAAGAAAAAAACTATTAATTGAGATATCTGGAGTCTCTGTTCCGTAACACTAAAAAGTCTAATGAGAGTTAGTTGATATGTAGAGACAAAGTTACTCATAGTCAACAGAACGTTCAAAG
Source organism: Pimephales promelas (assembly GCF_988280905.1). Taxonomy (NCBI): domain Eukaryota; kingdom Metazoa; phylum Chordata; class Actinopteri; order Cypriniformes; family Leuciscidae; genus Pimephales; species Pimephales promelas. The sequence continues at coordinate 25,338,770 of NC_142777.1, forward strand.
GGGACCATCAAAATAGTCTTATACCGCATTTATTTTTATATGTTTTGATGTTTTTGTCATTTTTTTTCCTATTTAAATTTCAGTTTCAGTAATTTAGTACTTATACTGAAATAATCACGTTTACTAATTACGTTTTCATTGATTTTTATTTTAGCTTTAATTCAATTAACAAACTACTTCAAAAGTTTAACAACACTGTCCCAATACATCAGTTTGCTCAACAAATTAAGTTTTTGTAATTGCTTAATACAGTGGATTTCACACCTCCCTACTAAGAAATGCGAGACATGCCAGAGAGTGGTAAAATGACTTCAGGAACTTGAAAAGTACTATTGCTCTGACAAGACCAGAGAGTGTGAGTGTTTGGGGTGTGTGCTTACCCATAGACTGTAAAAAATATGGAAAAAAAGCGTCTGTGACGTCACCCATAGACTTTCTGAAGAACAGTTTTGAGGCTGTTTATGGGGGGTATGGGCAGTGCCATATTGGAAAATCTTGAGAAATGCAAAATACTGTTCAGAAAGGATACAGAGGTGGTATGATTTGTTGTGTCAGATCATGGCTGAGACGTCAAATTCCACTCAGCGCAGCCCGTTATCAGCTGTCAATCAAAGTTTGACATAGGCTACCCTTATTTGTAATACATTGTATATCTAAATATGATCTAAACTAACGAGTTAGAAAAAAAAATCACCCCCCTCACAGTTGTCAGGCACTCGGGAAAAAATACAGTAAAAGTCCATGGGACAAAATTGTAAAAGCATATAATAGGGCTAAAATTATCACAAATAAACACTCGATTTTGACCAATATTCAAGAGTGTGTGTGGAGTTTGGAGCACGCACTGGATGGCAGACAGGCACGGGTGCGCCGTGAACACTTTCATTTTCTGGTTATACAGAAAAATAATAATACATTATTCGCAACTACTTGTATTTGCGTAATGTCACAATAATAAGAAAACGTGCTTTTTTAAAAAAAATAACATAAAACAATCAGGCGTGCTTTATGATCTTCGTGAACTGGAGCGCGATAACTGAAACAATATCCTTTATAGACTAAAGCTTGAAATGTCCATTTTAAAAAGAACAAATTCGAATAGTAAACTAATACCTTCTGATTATGCAATCCGTATGAAAGGTGCCGTTCTTTCTAAAGGTGCATACGGAGATTATGTTTTTAGCTCGTTATTTTTTCAGAGGCATTTATAATAACTCACCTATCACTGCGGGAAAAATATCATAAATATCCATGTTCTAATTTGGCCTTGTAAAATTTACATTTTTTCCCATATTAATTTGTGAATATTTTAAATGTTTTAAAGGGGGCAAAAGTAATAAACAAATATCTGAAATTTCGTTGAGATGTATATAGCGCAGCATTGGTGTGGCCAAACTAAAATGTTGGTGTTCAACTTTGCGTTTTAACAATACAATAACCATTTTCGTTTTGCAACGACCGTTTGGACATAATACGAGATAGAGTTCTTTATTACATTCATTCAAAAAAGGAAACAATAATTACAAGAATAGCCTCTCTAAACCTCAAAGAAATGCCATCAAGGCATCGAAGCAGAAATAAGGGAGAAACACTAGGAACTCCGTGTCTTTCCCTGCCATTAATGCTTGACACACCACGTCTCCTTCCATTAATAATAATAAAGTCTAGTGCCGTGTATGGCTGCGAAATAGGTTATAAACCTACCAAAGTCTGTTGCCATGATTTTTGGAATGACTTATCGTGAGAGGAAAAAAAAAAGACGTTTTAGTCGCATAACATCGATTAATGGAAACCATCATTTCGCAATAGTTTTTTATCGACATTTGGAAAATAGTGCAAACGTTTTGCGCAAATCTGTAATGGAAACGCGCCTAGTGACTCCAGATGCCCGAGAAGTTTGTTTATTCCACAGCAAATGCCACATGCTAAACTAATATGCTAATTGTAAGTGGCAGTTGCACACCTAGTGGGAAGGATTAGCTGTAAGATCTAGTTATGTCTGATTATTCTTTGATATTATGCTCTGAAAACTTTAAGGAGGATGTTGGGGATTTGCATATTGTGTAAAAAAAACATTTTCAGAAGTTATAAGGAGCAGTTACAGTCCATGCGCTGCAGGATGACTGATATGGAAGCTTATATTCTTAACAAATGGGGCAAATGACTAATTTAAGTAAATTATTAATGTGAAATGCAGTTTGTTGTTTTTAGAAGGACATGTTTTGATTATTCTTTCAGGTGTCAAAGCCTTCGATAAAATTCTCAATTCCTCTCTACTGCCTAGCAGCACTGCAATTCAATAACGAATAAGAAGGCTGTTTTGTGGATTTCTGAGTCCCATAAGTGTTTTCATCCCATACACACAAAAAAAAAAAAAAAAAAAAACCAATAGAGGGCCCTGAGGTAAACTAGAATGACCCCCACTTTGTTCATCAATAAAAGGAAAGTTTGTTTTCATTGTTGTGCTGCCCCACCATATGAACTGGCTTCTACAGCCTCAAGGGATATTAACTGGTATGTTCAGCTGTTGAGAGACTCCTTGTTTTTACTCACCAGACAAGCAAGGGAAGTAAAAAAAAATAAAACTGTGTCATTAGGAATACAGTGAGATGTCAGAGTTTAATATGTCCTGAAGCCATGTCAAGGTTGTCAGGGGTAATGATTGTAAACTGTGAACTGAGACAGACTTCCTAGTCCGTGGGGAAAAGGAATACTGTGCTTCACAATTCAGTTTTCATAAAACGTGCATGCTAGGCTTTTTCTTTCAGCTTGCTGAAATGAAAGAAAAATGCTTTATTTATTTATTTATTTATTTGTTTATTTATGTTTATGTCACGCCAAGAATCAGGCAGAAAAATTGAAGACAAGATGGACATGGAGTCAGAAAATGTTTTAAATATGTTTGCAAGGATCTGTAACAGAACAAAACAAGAAAAATACATACCAGAATATATAACAATAAATAGAATATATAATTATTATTTAATATTACTTACTATTGGGTGAATATATATATATATATATAGCTGAGAGTCTGGTTGCATGGGGAATCCTTCGGTCTGTCAAGACTGAAAACCTCTGATTTTAAGTAACTGTCCTGTAAGCTCAGTACACAGTGGGACAACAATTAAGCACAATTAATTAATTTCAAGATACCATCCTTATCACAGCTTATGAAAATATGTTTTTGTGCCTAATAATCACCACAAGTAAGACAACTTTTTAAAACAAGAAACACAAATTTGTGGTCTCGCAATGCATTGACTCCTCAGGCACACTGAATCCAGTTTAACAAAGGAAATTAGATACTCCCATTTATTTTAATTTGGGCATTCTGCCTATCCATCTCACACCTTATCTAGACCTCTTTGTTTTTTACATTATTCTGCCCATGCAGTCCAGGTTTGTGTGATATTAGATGGGGAATCTCTGTTGGTTCCTGTGTCCATTTTCCTATAAATGGCACATGGCACCGGGTGCAGTCTCAAAAAAGAAAAGGAAAACACTAAATTGTTTTCCTTTAATCTCCTCATATTTGATGGAACTACTTCAAAAGGATTTTTTTTTTTTTGTGGCTAATTTTATCCTCCCCTCACTTCCAGCATAAAGATGAAAGACAAATGAGAGTGAGGCAGTGTCAGTGACATGTCAACTTTGGACTACTGAGGCCAATAAAGTTAATTATAAGTGTACGCTCTCCGGTAAAAGAATCATACTTTCTAAACATCAAGTCTCTATAAAATCATATATATATATATATATATATATATATATATATATATATATATATAAATCAGAGGTTTTCAGTCTTGACAGACCGAAGGATTATATATATATATATATATATATATATATATATATATATAATCAATCATTCTTTCAAGAAGAGAAAACAGCATCCTGACTGCTGATGCTCCTGCTGGTGTAGTGTCTGAACCGGATGATATGGAGAATTTGTATACAATAATTAATAATTGATGATTAATAATTATTCCTACAGGTTTGCATCTGCATTCATGTGTACCTCGACAATCAACCACAAATTGATTATATAGACCACGTTTTAGAGACAAGCAAAAATGAGCTCAATTGTATATCAATATTATAGACCACGTTTTAGAGACAAGCAAAAATGAGCTCAATTGTATATCAATATTTAATCAAAACGGATTATAATTAAATATTAATATGTCAATATCATTTATTTACGATGATATCCGTGTAAATTAATTTGTGATCTGATGATTTGCTTGTCCAGCAAGCTAATCATGCAATCATTATAAATTATCATACAGAAATACTTTCAGTGACAGGAAAGGGAATTTCTGGCCACAAATCCTGTTTTACAAAGATAGCCTGTTAACGTTAAATAAAGTACTTTTAAACTTTTAAAGCTTGTAGCTTGTGATCGCATCATTAAAGTGACTTGTATGAGCAAGAGACATGGATCAATTAATGAATATAATGAGATTTAATAAAGGCAGACTGAATATACAGTTACTAACGTTACATGGGATCTACAAACAGATATTCAACAAAACACGGAAAGGAGTTTTAAAGTGAAAGTAAAAGGGTAAGTGAGAGAGAGCGAGAGAGAGACTTGGAACTTGGGGGAGTTGTTAGCAAGTGAAGAAACTACTGGCATATGAAGTATACAGTCATTTCAATCTTCACAGATGGTAAAATATAATAAATTACATTTTACAGTATATTTCTGTGCGTATTCATGTTGATCAGACCAAGAGCATTCTGAAGGTACTGTAATAAGAACAATATGTAAAAATGATAAAAATAGACAGTTACATTTAAAATGATTAATAACATATTTATAATTCACTTGATGCTATGATAAAATCATAGTCATTCCAATGTGACATGGGCAAACAGACACATAAAAACACATTGAATATGGTAAATGTCTTTTAACTGGGAAGTTCTCGTGTGTGTGTGTGTGTGTGGTGTGAAAAGGTCCTGCATGCGGCCACCTGGGTTTGTGCCTGGAGTGGGGGGATGATCACAGGGTCGTAAATGTTGTCAGACACAATCTCATCCAGACATGCTGGTGCCGATGTGAGTAAATTACATTCATTCTGAAAGGAAGAACGCATTTAGTTATTCAGATGATCCACCCTTCCTCCTACCTTTCTTTCGCTGGTGCTGATGCTCCTGCTGCTGGCTCGTCCTCTTCTTGGTCGCACACTGCTGAACTCGGCCCTGTTTTAATGCTGTGGTGGAAAAATGCTCTTGTTTGGCTATTCATTTTTTTTTTTTTTCAGACAATGATGAAAATTACTGGTCTAACTATGCCACGTTTATCATAAATGAGCACCAGATGCGTCAATGATTTCAATAAAATCAAATCAGCAGGGTCTATTGAACTGTAGCCTTGAGCTGTAATTTTAAACTCCCAAATGCTGAATTCCAGATAAAGCCGCTGAAATCCAGGGGTATAATGTGTCTTTCCCACCAACCTATTCAAGTAATAAAACAGCAAATTGCATGGAAATAAGCCAATTATGACAATAAGAACCCCCTCACACACACTTAATCCTGCCTGTCTTGGGAATAACATGTTTTTCTTTTCTTTTTTCTTTTTTTTCTCTGAAAGTCTTAATATGGTCTAAACCCAGTCATCTGCACACGGCCATAATTTCAATGGTTCTTTTAAAAACGACTGTGTCTTAAAACGCCTTACTGCCTAGTCCTGAAGCAATTTGTAGGCTGTCAATATATATTTGGGTCCAAGACATACAACGACAGAGAAGGAGAAAGAGCAAGATCGAGTGAGTTAGAGAGACGGTTGGATTGAGAAAAAGAGAAAGAGGAGGAAATTGAGATGTCCTTAAACCGTCACTCTCTGACCTCCAAGGTCTACTTTTCAGTACATGTTACAATCTAGACAAGGCATAAACAATCTTCTTTGAGATTTAAACGAGTTTTAAATGAGTTGCCGCAAGTGTACTGTGGGTTGCCAACTCCTGTTGTCAAATCAGCTTGTGCTGTTACATTTCAAATCAAGGGCATCAAGAAGAAACTACCATTTTTAAAAGTTAAATTGCTGTCTGCACCCCATTTCATTTCTGTAATTTCCCAGTGAAACAAATACGAATGTAGAACGTTACTTGCTTTCATTTATCAAGATTGAATACTCTGTAATGGTTGGAGTAATTACATATAAAAATGTTAAATTGTAATGACATTTCACAATAATGCTGTTTTTTTTTTTTTTTTTTTTTTTTTTTGTATTTTTGATCAAATAGTAAATGCAGCCTTAGTATAAGAGAATTACTTTCAAGGCATTTAAAAAGCATACCTAACTGAAATTTTCGAACACCAAAATGCACGACATTTTTTAAATGTGCCAAACTCATTATTTAAACTACCTGTGGAGGCTGTAAAAGGATGTTTGGGGATCTATAGAAAATGAGAGGGAGAGAGAGTATATGTATACGTCTCATCAGTTTTCAGATTCATGTTTTTCGAACTCATGAGAATCGAACCCATGGCCTTGGCATTGTGATAGTGCTACAAAAGCGCTAGTTAAGCAATTGGATCATTTTTGATTGAATGCCAACTTAAGACAACTCTTACATATCCACTTGTATTCGTTTGAAGGAAGTGCTTTTTGTGGCTTTTAAATTGAAAGCCCACACCCCGACAGATCGCTTTTATCTCCGATGTTAAACTAACGGAGCTAAATCAATTGGTTCAATCTGTAGTCTTCAGTCAGCACTTGATTAATTGAGTGATGCATGGAAGTCCAGGATAGGAACAAAAACATTCTGTTAGGGGCGCCCTGAGAAACAGGATTGAAAACCAGCGATCCAGATCAACTAATGAGATGCATTTACTTCTCTTCCTATCCTGGGACTATAGAGGTCAAGTTGTTAAGACAACAATACCCAGATAGAAATTGCCTGGAGTAGACCCAAGGCAGCTGCTGATTGTTTGTGCTTGGCCTTAACCCCCGACTTCAGTGTCAGCAGCCTCAGGTGTGTTTGTGCCAGTCGCGCATAGGGCAACAGTTTCGTATTGAGGTGCCTGTCTTTGTGACCTCTTTGATTGTAATGATTTGAGAAGTTGTCAGAGTCACAGACATCACTCTAAAGTCAGATAGATGTTCAAACTGTTTTATTGATATAGTATGTGCTATGATAAAAAGTCATGTTTTTTCATGCTTAACAGCTGTTTCCAAAAATCTTTTGTCCTGTTTTTATTCTGCTTTCAACAGATAACACAAACAACATTGGTGTGTGCCAGTTTTTTGTTCATTAGCTGTTTATATCAGTATTTTTCGTCATATGGATTAAATGTGAATATGTGTTTTTGTAAGTCTTCACTTGCTGTTCAGTCAGATGGTCTTAAAGAAAGAAATGGCTTAATGCTAGCCTACTTAATCCACAGGATGCCATTATGTACGGTGGCTGAATGCCAGATGAAGGGAAAGGAGTGGTGAATGCTATCTAATGTGCGGGATTTTCTTTAGATTAACTGTTTGTACATAAGAGAGTTTAATCCCGCTTTTGCTGGGACAACAGGCGGAGCGAGCTAGGGATATAACATGCTGTATGTGTATTCCATCACGACTGCTTGTAAATGCTCTGCTTTGGATTTCAAAAACAGGGATTTTTTTCACAATATACAGTTGATTATGTCAGGAATCAAGTTTTGTTCTGCTTTTTCTCTCTCTTTCTCGGTGCTCTCGCACACCTGTGTCCTTTCCCAATCAGCGATCTCTCTCCTGCTCTTCTCTCACCTGTTCCTCTTTTGCCCTGATTTTCTGGCTATTTAGACGTCATGCATTTTTCCCTTCTTGTCGGGTTATTGTTTGTTCATTCATGTCCGTTACTCATGCCTGTGAATCTCTGCTACTGTTTCTTGTCCTGTGTGTACGTATATCTCAGATGAGTTACTGCTCCGACTATCCTGAGTCTATTCTGCTACTCCGTGCTGCGGTTACTGCCTGGTGGAGTCTGCGTTTGCCTTTTCCTGTGAGCAATACCTGATCGCCTTCCAGCGTCTATCATCTTGCCTGAAGCCTGTTTTTCCTGCTCTGCGTTCATCAAGTCTACATGTGTTCGGCAGACAGCCTGTGTAGCAGTTATCTACTTTCTGTTCAATAAATTATTCACCAGCTTTCGCTTTTGGGTCTATTTCGAACTGTTACAGAATAACCCGACCATGACGGACCCAGCGAACGATACAGCCGTCCGCTCGGCTGTCGAACTGCAGGGAGCTTTACTGGGCAGACATTCCGAGGAATTAGCCGCCGCCAGGCACGCCGTGGATGCTCTCGTTGCCCAGGTGTCGGATCTGACTGGTCAGCTTCATCTGCTGCGTCGAGACCAGTCCCCTTCTGGATCGCGACATGCCCCCGAGCCTCGAATCAACAACCCTCCGTGCTACTCTGGTGAGCCTACCGAGTGCCGTGCATTTCTTACCCAGTGTGAAGTGATCTTTTCTCTTCAGCCTGTCACGTATGCCTCCGACCGTGCCAAGGTCGCATATGTGATTTCCCTTCTCACTAGTCGAGCCCGGGAATGGGGAACGGCTGTCTGGGAGGCTGGAGCTGATTACTGCGATCAGTTTGATCTATTCAAGGAAGAGATGTTAAAGGTTTTCGACCGTTCTGTCTTCGGGCGTGAGGCTTCTCGTCAGTTGGCCGCGCTTCGTCAAGGGAGACGCTCCGCAGCTGATTACGCCATTGAATTTAAGACTTTATCCGCTACCTGCGAATGGAATGATGCTGCGCTCACGGCACGCTTTTTGGAGGGCTTGAATGATGAACTTAAGGATGATATTTTTGCTCGTGAATTTCCCTCTAGTCTGGATGAGTTGGTTGAATTAGCCATTCGTTTGGATAACCGTTTTGACTTACGCCGACGTGCTCGTTCTGACGTCACGGGATTCCGGGCAACCCCACCCTCTCAGATTACGTCACCTGAGTCTCACTCTGAGTCTGAGCCCATGCAGCTAGGGAGAATTCACCTCTCTTCTGCTGAACGCCAGCGCCGTATTCGAGAGAGGTTGTGCCTTTACTGTGGTGGCACGGGTCACTTTGCTGCCACATGTTCAGTAAAAGAGAGAGCTCGCCAGTAGTTAGGGGAGTATTGGCGAGCGCTACCCCACTATCCCCATCTTTCAGTTCCCGCACCATGATTTCAGCAGTCCTTCGCTGGGGGACCACTTCTGTTGTCTGCTCTGCCCTAATTGACTCTGGGGCTGAGGGAAATTTTGTTGACAAGAGGTGGGCTATTGAACATGGTTTGCCCCTACATGAATTAAGAGATACACCCACAGCCCTTGCCCTGGATGGTCGTGTCCTTTCCAATATTCACCTGGCCACTGCCTTGGTGAGTCTCACCACGTCTGGCAACCACCAAGAGAGTATTTCTTTTTTTGTTTTTCAGTCTCCTATGGTCCCCATTGTCCTAGGTCATCCATGGTTAACTAAGCACAACCCACATGTTAACTGGTCTGATAGTTCTATTGTTTCTTGGAGTTTGTCTTGTCATACTAATTGTCTTGTCTCTGCTGTTCCCTCTGGTTCTTCTTTGTCTGTTTCTCAGGAGGAGTCTATTGATCTATCGGGGGTCCCGGAGGAATATCACGATCTGCGAGCGGTGTTCAGTCGATCCCGGGCCGCTTCTCTCCCTCCCCATCGGCCGTACGATTGTAGTATCGACCTTCTCCCTGGCACCACTCCTCCCCGTGGGCGTTTGTATTCGTTATCCGCTCCTGAACGTGAGGCGCTCGAGAAGTACCTTGATACTTCACTTATGGCCGGTACCATCGTTCCTTCCTCCTCCCCCGCCGGTGCGGGATTTTTCTTCGTGAAGAAGAGAGACGGCTCTTTGCGTCCCTGCATCGATTATCGTGGGCTGAATGACATTACCATTAAGAACCGGTATCCTTTACCATTGATGTCGTCAGCCTTCGAGATCTTGCAGGGGGCAAAGATCTTCACGAAGTTAGATCTCCGCAACGCGTACCACTTAGTGCGCATCAAGGAGGGTGATGAGTGGAAGACGGCGTTTAATACTCCGTTGGGGCACTTTGAGTATCGGGTTTTACCTTTCGGTTTGGTAAACGCCCCAGCTGTTTTTCAAGCGCTCGTCAACGATGTATTGAGAGACATGCTTAACATCTTCGTCTTCGTGTACCTGGATGATATCCTCATTTTCTCCCCATCTCTCCAGGTACACACCCAACATGTGCGCCGCGTGTTACAGCGGTTATTAGAGAATCGTCTCTATGTTAAGGCCGAGAAATGCGCGTTTCATGTCCAGTCGGTTACTTTCCTTGGTTCGGTTGTGTCGGCGGAGGGCATAAGCATGGACCCCTCCAAGGTCCAGGCGGTCACTAACTGGCCTGTTCCTGAGTCTCGCTCGGCACTTCAGCGTTTTTTGGGATTCGCGAACTTTTATCGCCGTTTTATTAGAAATTTCAGTCAGGTTGCCGCCCCCTTGACTGCGCTCACATCCGCGAAGTGTCGTTTTGTCTGGTCCGAGGATGCTCAATGTGCGTTTGAGCGTCTTAAGGATTTGTTCACATCCGCTCCCATTCTGATTTCGCCTGATCCTAAGAACCAGTTTATCGTTGAGGTGGACGCGTCTGACATCGGGGTCGGAGCGGTTCTCTCGCAGCGCTCCGCTCTCGATCAGAGGGTTCATCCATGCGCTTTTTACTCGCATCGACTCTCGTCTGCCGAACGTAATTATGATGTGGGTAACCGGGAGCTTTTAGCCATTCGACTGGCCCTGGAGGAGTGGCGCCATTGGTTGGAGGGATCCTCCCTTCCATTTATTGTCTGGACAGACCACCGTAATCTAGAGTATATCCGTTCTGCCAAGAGGCTTAACTCTAGACAGGCTCGGTGGGCTCTTTTTTTTGGCCGTTTCAATTTTTCTATCTCTTACCGTCCAGGGTCAAAGAACATTAAGCCTGACGCTCTTTCTCGCCAGTTCTCCTCCTTCGGGGGTTGTCCCACCACTGAGACCATCCTTCCGGAGGGATGCGTGGTTGGGTCCGTCACCTGGGGGGTGGAGAGGCTGGTGCGAAAGGCTCTTTCTCACACGGTTGTTCCTCGTGGGTGTCCTGAGGGGAAACTATTTGTCACTAAGTCTGCTCGTCTGGCTGTTCTTCGTTGGGGTCATTCTTCTAGACTGGTCGCTCATCCGGGGGTGGGTCGTACTTTGGCAGCTGTCCGCCAGCGATTCTGGTGGCCTGCCATGGAGCGTGAGATACGCCGATTTGTTGCATCATGTTCTGTCTGTGCCCAGCAGAAGTCCAGTAATTCGCCTCCTGATGGTCTGCTTCGCCCTCTCCCTATTCCCTCCCGGCCTTGGTCCCATATTGCCCTGGACTTCGTCACGGGGCTTCCCCCCTCCAGCGGCAATACGGTGATTCTCACTGTCGTTGATCGGTTTTCTAAAGCGGTTCACTTTGTTCCACTACCCAAGCTTCCGTCGGCTAAGGAGACTGCTCAGGCGGTTGTGGACCACGTCTTTAGAATTCATGGGCTTCCCTCTGATGTTGTTTCTGACAGGGGACCCCAGTTTGTCTCTAACTTTTGGAGGGAATTCTGTAGACAGATTGGCGCCACCGCCAGTCTGTCTTCAGGGTTTCACCCACAGAGTAATGGGCAAGCTGAGCGCGCTAATCAGGACCTCGGTCGGATGCTCCGCTGTTTGGCGGCTCATAACCCCACCTCCTGGTGTGAACAATTGACTTGGGCGGAGTACGCCCATAATTCTCTGCCATCTTCGTCCACCGGCCTTTCACCGTTTTCTTGTTGTCTGGGCTACCAGCCACCTCTGTTTCCCTCTCAGGAACCAGAGGTCGCCGTCCCCTCGGTCCAGGCCTTTATTCAGCGCTGTCGCCGCACTTGGCGGAGGGTGAGGTCAGCTCTGTGCCGGACCAGGGAACGTACTCGTCGTATCGCCAATCGTCGCCGTTCTAAAGCTCCCAGGTACGTTTGTGGGCAGAGGGTATGGCTTTCTACACGTAATTTACCCCTTCAGGCACCCGCTCGGAAACTGGCTCCTCGTTTCATTGGGCCTTATGCTATTACTAGGGTCATCAGTCCGGCTGCTGTACGGCTCAGGTTACCACACTCTCTCAAACGCGTTCATCCCGTTTTTCATGTCTCGTGTATAAAACCGGCGCTCCGCCTCCGTCCTACTCCCCTTCCCTCCCGCCCTCCCCCTCTTGCCCTTGCTGCTAACCCTCCTGTCTTTAAGGTTAAGAGGCTACTGGACGTCCGACCCCGGGGACGGGGTTTTCAATATCTTGTCGATTGGGAGGGATACGGCCCGGAGGAGAGAAGCTGGGTACCGGGAAGGGATGTGCTGGACCGCTCGCTTATCGACGATTTCCTCCGCTCCCGTCAGTCCTCCTCGGGGGCGCCAGGGGGCGCCCGTTAGAGGGGGGGTACTGTCAGGAATCAAGTTTTGTTCTGCTTTTTCTCTCTCTTTCTCGGTGCTCTCGCACACCTGTGTCCTTTCCCAATCAGCGATCTCTCTCCTGCTCTTCTCTCACCTGTTCCTCTTTTGCCCTGATTTTCTGGCTATTTAGACGTCATGCATTTTTCCCTTCTTGTCGGGTTATTGTTTGTTCATTCATGTCCGTTACTCATGCCTGTGAATCTCTGCTACTGTTTCTTGTCCTGTGTGTACGTATATCTCAGATGAGTTACTGCTCCGACTATCCTGAGTCTATTCTGCTACTCCGTGCTGCGGTTACTGCCTGGTGGAGTCTGCGTTTGCCTTTTCCTGTGAGCAATACCTGATCGCCTTCCAGCGTCTATCATCTTGCCTGAAGCCTGTTTTTCCTGCTCTGCGTTCATCAAGTCTACATGTGTTCGGCAGACAGCCTGTGTAGCAGTTATCTACTTTCTGTTCAATAAATTATTCACCAGCTTTCGCTTTTGGGTCTATTTCGAACTGTTACAGATTATTGTTTATTGGGGTAAATTATATTATAACTAGACTAGGTTAAATGCCTTAATAGCAAAAACTTATTGTAAAATTTCCAATGGTTTTCACTTTTTATTTTTTTTTAACTTTTAAATCGTGTTAGATGATTTTTATTTTTCCATTTTTTATTTATAATCTTTCATACACAATACAGATTTGAGCATCCATGACTTTAAAGCAAATCCTACATTTTTCTTCTTCTATTGGATTCGAAGCTGCTTGCGTGGTCTGATTTAAATGCAGGCAGCTTTTAAAGGCCTGCTTTGATTCAAACACTGCATTTAGAACTCAATTTTGTGCATTGATTATGAAACCAGGCTGAAGAGTTCCATAGGCTTTTAGATAGTTGGAGTTATTATAGGAGCCATTTACACAGAACATGTTTTTTCAGCCCATTCTCACTCCCAAGGCGTCACCTAACTGACGCCTTGGGAAGCATTTGACCATGCTTCAATATCTGACGCTTTAGGCGCCCTTTAGCGTCAGTTAGATGACGCCCTAGGATCGCGTGTACCCTACCCCCACCCCATACCTAAACCTAACCGCGTCCTCTAACTGACGCTTTCCTTTAGCGTCAGTAAGATGACGCCGTAGGATAGCGTCATGTAAGTGACGCTAAAGGGCGCCTAAAACGTCAAATATTGAAGCATGGTCAAAGGTGACGCCTTGGGGTGAGAATGCGTTGTTTTTTTGCGTAAAAAAGGAGGGATGAGGGTTAGTGGAATAAAAAAGGTAAGGAAAGTTTTGGAAAACTACTTTTAACTTGAGCACCATGTTTTTAGAACACAGCATGTTGTGTGCAAGATGCTACAAAAGATGTGAGATGATGCCCGTCGAGCAGATGTTCGGATTGAAAAACAATGAAAAAGTAGCATGTTTGAGAGACATTATTGTCTTGGTGGTTTTGACTTGATTAGTTTTGATTTGATCCAAGGTGGCATGAAATGTGTGGAAAGTGCTCAATTCATGAACTAAAAAAATATAAGGAGGGTTTCCATTCATTTGAACAAATATTGAGATCAAAACTATGGACCCTTTGCATACCCTCACATCATGTTCACCATGTTAGGCATGAACTTCATACTTCAGAATGACCTAGATCTGAATATTACATGTGGAATTCTCTTGAGAGAAGAATCCAGAGTAATAGCTCTCATTCTATCCCTACATCTCTCTCTCTCTCTCTCTCTCTCTCTCTCTCTCTCTCTCTCTCTCTCTCTCTCTCTCTCTCTCTCTCTCTCTCTCTCTCTCTCTGCTTTTCCTTCCATTTCTTCTTTCACAATCTCCAAATCAGATTACTGATGGCATATGCTGCAGCCATTAAGGTCACACACACGGCCTGAGGCTCCGTATGCCACCAGAACAGCCGTCTGGAGAACAAGTGCACACACACACACGAGACAGCACACATCCTCCCATCTGCTTGAGCATGTGCAGTCAATCAGAAAAGCATTACACTCCTTGATTTACATGATACTGCTGAGGGAAAGTATTATGAGGGGAAAAAAAAACATCAAAAAGAATTATATTTTATGATCTTAAATCCTTGTTTTGACTTATAGGACTAGGTTTACTCGTAATGCCGGTGGATAAGAGTTTTGAGATTTAGGTTTGTGTGGTCTGGCAACTGAATAAGGAGCTTTGGAGAATGACTAGAAGCTGCCTGCCCTGGAAGTTTCTATGCTAGTTTGCGTCGTGCATGTAATCTCACATCAAAATAATCTTGAACTATACAATACTGTTTAAACGTTTTGGGTCAGTAAGATTTAACTCTTTCCCCGCCAAACACGGAATTTTCCGTGTTTAATGAAAAAACGCATCTGCGCCAAACACGGAATTTTCCGGGTATCCGTGTTTTAGGTGGTATACGGTAAGGAAGACCCGCGCGCATGTCCTGAATGATTGCGCAACTCTTTGTTTAGAGAAACAGATTGCAATCGTCTCAAACAGTGGAGTAGTGAGAATGTATCAGACAGACAATGCAGAGGTATATGGCTGAAGTACTGGAGGTTAATGGACTCGGAGTCCGATCACTCTTTATTTGATAATTCTGAATCTGATCGGGACGAAGTAGTCAGTGAGAGAGATGCACATGCATGCTAGCCATGGACGTGCCGCAGATAGATCGTATAATATTATGACACTATAATATGTATGTGTGTGTGCAGGCATTTATGTGTGGCTGTCTAAATATGAAGGTGTAATTGTCAAATTATTTCTCTCTTTGTGCACATTTACCACATTGTAATATGTGTGTGTGTGTGTGTGTGTGTGTGTGTGTGTGTGTCTAGGCCTGTTTATTGTAATTCCAATTATTCATTATTCACAGGTAGAACACAGAGAGGCAGAGGCAGAAGTTTTATTGCAAAAGTTACATTTCCCTTACATCCTGGGAAATTTGATATATTTTACATTTATTTTATGTTTTTAATTTATTTTGGAAAGTTTTATATATGAAGGAAACAACATCTGAATGTATTCTGCTTTTAAATGCACTTGTTTGATAAAAATACCTTTTTCTCAGTTTTTTGTCCAAAATGTTGTGTTTTTGACAAAACCTACCTCTGTTCAAGAGGCAATAAAAAAAGAACAGATGAAGATAAAATAAAAACGTTTTTTTTGCCTAAAAGCAGAGGCTCAGATCTTTATTTTTATATATATCATCTTCATATATTCATGGAAGAAAATATTCAGCGGGGGCATTCAAATTTAGCGAAAATCGTCAAAAACCCTGGCGGTGGCTGGCAACTTTTTTTTAAAACGCTGGCGGGGAAAGAGTTAAAAATAATAATTACTGTATATATGTTTATGGTCATTTTAGTTTTTTCTTCCTGACCTTTTTCTCCCTTCTTCTTTCTCACATTTTCTGCCTTACATATATTTAACGATATATGATATATAGAGAGGTACTCTATCTATCTATCTATCTATCTATCTATCTATCTATCTATCTATCTATCTATCTATCTATCTATCTATCTATCTATCTATCTATCTATCTATCTATCTATCTATCTATCTATCATCTATCTATCTATTTGTCTATCTATCTATCTATCTATCTATCATCTATCTATCTATTTATCTATCTATCTACAGAAACGCTTGTCTGTCTGTGTGTCTGTCTGTTAATCGCATATCTCTCAAACCATCAGTCCGGTTGATTTCAAACTTCAAAACGTGTAAGCAAAAAATATACAACATTGGTCTAGTGGTTTGTGGATATTTTACTGCAAAAATCCTGCATATTGTACCTTTAAGTATAGCCTACTTCATAAACTTAACATGAAATAATTAAAGCTATACTTTTGCATAAGTGGTGTGTGCTAATGTGAAAGTTAAATGTAGAAATACACTCACAAGCTTCTATATAGATTTTTGTGTCTTACTGAAATGACTGACAAACTGTCAGTCAAAGTGAGACAAAAATGAGTTGCATCCCCAAATGTTTATGGTGTAAAATGCACTCTTGGGGCTTTTGTGTGTTTTTTTTTTTCTTTTTTTTTTTCTTTACCAAATCTGCTTTGGACTTTGGAAACACAGGTGTTTTGCAGCAATTGCTAATTCCCTTTTAATAAACCGAAAGATTGATCTGTTGCATGTAAAACAGCAAAACAAATGGCCTTGACATTGTACAATCAGTTACAGATCAAAAATGGGAAACATCAAAAAGACAAAATGGCCATCGGTGCTGGATGCCCTATAACCCATGTCAGGGAGTCGTGGAAGGTCTGGCAGTCTTGGCAGCAGCAACAGGAAAAGAACCATCTGCATAGGTTATATTTATGCCACATTTCATAAACAGACACTTCTCTGTCACAAGGTTAATAGTTGCAAATTGCATGCTAGCAGAGAATGATGATCATTATTGTGTGTGTGTGTGTGTGTGTGTGTGTGTGTGTGTGTGTGTGTGTGTGTGTGTGTGTGTGTGCATAACAGACAGAGTGGAAGAACATTGCATGTCAGTGTACATTATTCCTACAAGGTTGTGCTAAACAGATGAAAAAAGTTCACTGCATACCATTCTGGAAAAAGTACAATAATAAGCGAAAGAATGATATTTCCACTGTACATCTTCATTATTATATTATGTTATATCATTTTATATTAATTATAATATTTTTTTTTTAATTATACTCCCCCTTACACTGTTCCGAAACATTTGCTCATGTAATCATGATGCCTTAAAAGGGTCATATAGTGCGTTTTAATTATTCAGCTTTAGTTAATGTATAATGTTGCTGTTTGAGCATAAAGTCTCCTGCAGTTCTGGATGTTTATCACAAACTCTTATTGCCGACATTTAAAGGGTTTGTTCACCCCAAAATCAAAATTATGTAAGTAATTACTCACCCTCATGTTGTTCCAACCTTGTTCCAAACTACACAGAGTTTCTATGTTTTATGTCACACGCATCACACACATGACCAGCGTCAGCCAATAGTGAGCCTACGTGTGAAGTGCAACACAGAAGCTTTGTGCAGTATCACTGCGTAAAATCTCACAGCCCACAGAGAAGAAAATGAATAGTTGAATAAAGTCGTTATTTTTATTTATTTATTTATTTATTTATTATTAATTTTTTTTGTGCACTAAAATTATTCTCGTCGCTTGATAAACTTAAGATTGAGCCAGAGTGGTCACTTGGACTATCACTTGTACTATTTTAATGATGTCTTTCATAACTTTTAGGCCGGCTTGTTTTGATTCATCAAGAGGCTTATGGAGGAGTGATCCAGTTCTCAGATTTAATAAAAAAATATTTTAATTTGTGTTAAAAAGATGAACGAAAGACTTATGGGGTTGGAACAACATGAGTAATTACTGACATAATTTTATTTTGGGGTGAACTAAAAAGGTCAAGGTTCAATCCAAAGGAAGATATTATATTAAATAGAATCCACTTTTCAAGAAATAAAACAAACGCCTTTTTAGACTAAAACACGATTTTTCCTGACTTTATGAATAATAATGTTACTCATTATAATTTCCACCCAAAGAATACACAAACAAAAAAAAACGGAAGAAGACTGGATGAACTGCTGCTATGCCAAAGAGATGCTGATGATATAGACAGTGTTGTTTACTATAGCTTTTTTAAGCTCTCAATTTTGTACTAATCTTATGATTAATTGTTGGATATCATTGCATCTATGATGTGTAAGAAAAACATACCACTCTAAAATGTTCTGTGAAATTCATGCTTGGAAAGAATTGGGTTAAAATTGTTCCATCTTCCTTTACTACTGTAGAGCAGAACTCACGGTTATGGAGGGGCGGGACATTTCCCGAACAAAACACATGGGCCAGCTAACCAGCACATTTTGTATTTCGGAAGGAGGGGGTTTATCGAAAATAATGTAATGTAATTAATGTATAATATGTGAAAAAGAATGTTTTTTTTTTTTAACAACCAATCATGAAAGCATAGTACACCCAAACAAAATCAAGACTTCGTAAGAGGGCATAATAGTTTAACTTGAAACATCATTGGTTATCGTATATCTGTGTGACGTGACTTATGTGATGTGACTTTGCAAGATTTGAGAGCTATGGTGAATGATGAGAGGTTTCAGCAAAACTTTAGTGGCTTCAAAAAACTTTAAAAATATCACAAATGCACAACTATAATCAAAGATCAATGTTATTTATTTATTTTGTTTGTTTTTGAGCATGACAACTGTCACTTGATTAACATAAACAGTAAATGCTCAAAGCCTGGCCATTCCATTACTGTATATCGCTAGCCTGACTTCCTCATACTCATATTCTTGTCAGAATGTGAGTCTGAAACTGCTCCATAGGGCATTGATCATGAGGCGTGTCTTAACTCAACCAGGAAAAAAAAAACAACAACTCTGCACTCAATTGGATAGTCGGTAGACCTACAACCAATCAGAGCAACGCAGTAAGTTAACTACTTTGCATAGCGCAGTTTTCAACTATATAACTTACTTATTTTAGAAGTAAAATAACAAGTTTTGCTTCTTTTACTTGGTCCTTCATGACTGCGACCAAAGGAGAAACCACAACAACCACAGGCTTTTCATTACGACCCATCTTCTTAGCAACCATCCGAGCCAGCTGATAAGTTGCCAAATGATGTAGGAAGGACGGAAAAAATATCTTTCCGATCGACAAATGCCTTGATTGGAGTTGTCTGTTCGTCTATTAAAATGAATGCACTGTAAATTTATTTTACAACAGACGCGACAGCAGAATCTATACATCTCAATTCTCCAGCTGCAGTCATCTTTGAGGGAAACCAGTTTAGGGATCTTTGATAACGTGATGATTACGTCCTTGCAGATGATCTGTCCATCATCGTTTTAAGCCCGCCCTGGCAATCTGATCATTTTTTGACTGATCATAATTTCTCCTCAATTGATCGAGTCCGGACCAAACTTCCCGACCAAAAAAATGTTGTGGGCAGGTGTTCAGGCTGGCATCCGTTAAACAAATCCTGGAGGTTTGGTAGTAACTGAGGGTAAATGAATGATGATTAAGTTTTTATTTTTTGTTGACCTATTCCTTTTTTTGTGTGCACAGTCTAGCTTCCTGAATTACCACAGATACCACAGTACCAATCATACTGCCACAGTGACAGGATAGTGACCAGCCAAAAGCTCACATTTATTTTGAGGCGCGTAACAAAATAATAGGCAGCTTTTCCAAAATCATTTTTATCCTGTCTATGGACAGCTTCTGAAGTGATTGTTTGAGGATGAGAAAGAGACATTGTGCAAGTTTGATAATTGTCACTGTGCATCTTTGTTTTAGCCTCGTCCATGTATGCGTATGTGTTACTTTGTTTGTGTATAAGAAGGGAAAACATTTGTGTGTGACTACGTGCGTCGCCCATGTCAGCAGTAATGAGGGATATTGTTTGCTGCCGTCTGTCACCTAATTAGAGTGACAAGGCCACCAGGGAGAGCCTTACAGAGAGGCAATGAGGAGGAACAGTGTGGGAACATGATAAACATAGACAAAATGCCAAAACCGCAGGGCCACATCTCACCTGCTATACCCCACTCATTCCTCCCAATTCCCCACTCCAAGCACACGAACACGGCCCGGAGACAATAGCCAATGACAGAATTGCAGCCATCAGCATCCATCTGACTACTGTGACGGTTGCTAATGAATCAACAACCAGAAAGGCATCTGTAAACACTTGATAGGTGCACCAGATATGATAAACTTCAGACATTGTATAATGGCATATCAGCAGTCACCACCATTTCTGCTGCGTCTAATTCGGGTAATCCCAGTGCGGCTGCATGCCACACACAGCATATCTTCACGACAAACGCACAGGTCATCCTGATACAAACCATCACTACAGAGTCTCTAAGATGTGGCGTCCCTCAGGTCTAGTCCACGTGCATGAGAGAGGCCAGAAACTCTTGGACTGTTACACTCAAATCCATACTTATTACCTTTAAACCCCAGTGACAAAGAGACCATCTGATCTTAGCTGAGGGAAAAGAAAATGTCATATAACATCATCACACTGCATTATGTTCAGCACGGTTTTATTGATTCTCATCATAGGTGCTTTTCTTCATTCATTTAATGGCTCTCCGTGGGAGGGCTTCATCATAATCAGCTTCTGATTAGAAAATCAATCACACAATGGCAGCGACTACGACGTTCTGGAGGTACTTTGTATAATAGGTTCGGAAGAGCCACCCCAGGCCGCACGCTGGAGATTTATTTGGCTGTAATGCGTGAGTGACTGTGTCACCGTGACTGAGCGATGCTCTTATCCCTGTATTGTAAACACAGACATCTCAAACGGCTCCGAATGACAGAGTCGGCCCCCGGGGAGAGGAAGGAATACGACGCGTGCCTTTAATCTCTAGTGGTGTCAAACTGCCTGCCTCTTCAAGAAACCATAATCCCATGCTTAGCGGGAGCCCTAAACGCACATTTCAACACCTGTGTTCAGACAATAAACCAAAATGTGTAGATAAATGTGAATTTATGCAGGAGATAAACATCACTCTTTCATGATGTGTCAAGATGAAGTCTGTGGGAATGAAGTGAAGTGCTATATCTGCTCCTTTACTTCTTATTCTCCGAGCGCTTCCTACAATGTCTACAGCCTCGTTCAAGTACAAATCTGGGAGCAGTTCGGCAATATTGCTCATTGGCTCAACTTCATCCTGTTTTTTTTTCCTCTTCCCTTTTTATCATTCTCCCTACCACTTAGTTGCAAATGAAGGGAATGCCCCTTCTCGGCAGCCCCGGCTACTCTCGGTAAACCAAAGCGGTCTAAATCCTAAATAATAATAATAAAATAGGGTATGACGGGATGTCATAACATGAGCGTCTCTGAAAGGGAAGGGAACTGACATTCATTTCCAATTCCTTTTGGCTGCCCTGACAGAACATTTCTCAGGAAGACAAATGAAGAATGGCCTCCGCCTGCCACTTTAAAGATATTACATGGGCCCACTCACATCAATCTCTCTCTCATACATCTGAAGCCTCCCTTCTGAGCCCCTCCTCGCTACTTTAGTCAGAGTTTCTCATTTCTCATGCCTCACTACTGTTCGGTGAACTCCCCTGTGTTTCCTGGTGTCTCGCTTTACTACTCTCATGAGGCATGGAAGTAGATGCTTTTTCATTCGTCCAGGGCTAATATATATAAAAATGCAGGACAGGTGCTGTAGGTATGTGTGTGTGTGTGCATGAGTGTTCCTTGAGGTCCTTCTTCTAAAAGGTGTGCTTTTGTACTTTCCATGTGTGTACTTTTGGACTTGTGCATATTTGGGTTCTGGTCTAGTGGTTAGAAGTCTGGGCTAGAAATGTAAACATTCTAGGGTCAAATTCAGGGCAAAGGGTGACCCGTGAACTGAAATACGCCTACTGGCCTTTAACCAATGTGCCCTCATCCAAGGTACTTAGCCTTAGGTCGATCCCTATACTGGTCCATCAGTCATTTTTATACAGCCTTTTTTTCTGATATGCCAGATCACTCCTGTTCAAATCTTGAGTTCCCCACTCAGTTTTTGGACTGGATTGTATGGAAGCTTGTTTCTGCCACAGAATATGTTTTATCTCACAACAGACTTATTTTCCTCATAATCTTCTCAAAATTGTGAGATGCAAATACGATTTATGAAGTCCATTCATGAGGAGAAAATACTGAAAATACTTTTTTTTTCATATTTGTAAATTTTAACACACAATTCTGACTGATTCCACATGATTGAGCTTGATAGTTTGCTGGGCATTGTTCATGTTTACGAACAAGAAGTTTCAAGTGATCATCTATTCCATCTGCTCATAGACCTAGTCGTGCTCACAATAAATGGTATGGTAAATATGATCAATACTGGCTGTAAAAAATAAAATGCATTTTTTTTTTCATCCTTTCGTCCTTTCATTCAAAAAATTGCCAAAAAATCTAACCTTAAATTTTAGTAAAATAATTGAAAGTGAGAAAATTATGAGGAAATCAGGTTATGAAATAAATGTTTTTCTCCAAAAATCGTTGGCCACAATTATTGGCACTGTTAAATTAAATACTTTTTGCAATCTCTTTTTGATGAGATAACAGCTCAACATTAGATTTTTGGCAGTTTTTTGAATGAAAGATCAAAATGATAAAGGATACCATTCATTTTGAGCACAACTGTATATATGCTTAACCAACATGTTACTAGCAATGAAATAACAAGATCTTATAATTGCTCTGAAACTTAATGGTGGCCAAACATTTTTTTCTTCTGTATATGCTGGTGGAAAAAGAAAAGAGAGAAATATAGGGAGAAAGGATGAAATAAAACCAAAGGAAAGAAAGAAAAGAATGTAAGAAAAAAAAGGGAAAGTTACTGAAAAACAGAAATGAGTGAAAGACAATAGTAAACAAGAAAATTCAAAGGCTAATAATAAATTAAAGAAGGAAAGGGTAAAAGCAAAAAAAGACAAGTTAGTAATACATTAAATAAGGAAATAAGAAAAAATATAATGAAAAAGATAAATAAAAAAGAATAAATGAGAAAAAAAAGCAAAAAAGAAAGGAAAGGGGAAAAAAAAAGAGAAGCCCTGTGCGGGAAAATAACGTGTGGCAATTTTGAGACCTTAGCCAATTGCAATACAGAAAATGAACACTAGCTTAAGCTAATTCAGTCTACAAGTAATGCTCCACTCACACCAAAAAAAAAAAAAAAAAAAAAAAAAAAATTCCAATGACACACACACATCAAGAAGCCATTCTGCATGCTCCACTTTTATTTATGGCAGCTTTTCACATCATCACAGGAGCTTCTCTTGCTTTTGTTTTTATTTTTTATTTTGTGAATTTATGTTTAGCATTCACAGGTGTGTTCATGTAATCTTAAAATCTGAGCTAGCATAGCCACACTACAGGGCTCAGTGTTACTGCTACGTGAGGGGCTCAGGCAGAGTGTAAATTGGATCCAGAACCCTTAATAGAAGCCATCACGGAGCTCTGCACTGCAAGCGATGTGATCAGTAGAATATCAAACAGAATATGGCGGGTGCGATATTGAGGTGACTATGTGTGAACAATGACACATGATTTGCTTTGGCGTGACTCCCACTATTTCCCATGTAACACAAAGTCACTGCAAGTGCTTTGATTGGCTTGGACAGAGATGGAAGCTATCAATAATTAAGTAGCTGAGGGTGAGGGAGATATGACACATCATGGCTTATTCTGCACAGACACGAAGCGCTCAGGACTGCAATATTGATCTGACCAGCCTAATCCTACGCATATATCAAAAAAAAAAAAAAAATTGCAGGTAAGAGATTTGCAGGACCGTTCGTATTTATGGAAAAGGCCACCACAAGAAAATAGGAGAGGGCCATGTCTTTGTATTCTTTGTTGAGGGTCATCTAACTTCTTTTAGTCAAGGGGGAGGGTCACCCAACTTTTGTATTTGTGAAAACAGCAAAATTTTAAAGTGGCTTGTTTGGAGCATATTTTTTTTTTTTTTCCATCTAGCTCTCTTGGTCTCAGCCCCCCATCACTATCAGATGGGTCTGACCTAACAAAAATCCAGTTTGGTGCTGTTTGACAATGCGCACGCACTTCAGTACATGCTCAGAAAATGTGCATTAGAATAGAACACCAATGAAATGTTTACCGGCATAGCTAAAGCACGAGCAAATAATGAACTTTTGTTATTTCAAATAAGTGCAGTGTCCTGTGAGTGTAACTTTACCGCTGCATTAACATGTGGGGCCCTTTCTTGCACCCGGCGCAAATTACTTTGTTCACTGACATGTGTCTCATTCCTTTTTTGCACCCGCACAAAGCAGGCTTTCCCTCCACATATGCACATCGGTAAACTAAGAAATGAACTTGCGCTCCCTGGGCGGGTTGGCGCAAAAAGGAAGCATGATTTGGCGCAAACATTCCCTAGTGCTATTTTGCAGTTCCAGAAAAAAAATTCGTCAGAGGCGCTTTGCATGTTGTTCATAATGCAATTTTTAGCCTGCATGCTTGGCCAAAATGTAGCGGTGCACAACGCGCAGTTTTTATTTTTGCAAATCATACATTATAACAAGGAAAAATATGAACACATGAGGGAAATTATTGTGGTTTCCATGAAGATTTAAACAAATGTAGTTCCATTTCGTCTTGAGAACTCCGACGTGTTGGGGAAACTCCGTACTCCTCGGTTACATATGTAATGTGGGTTACATATACGTAACCGACACGTTTTTTTTTTTTCCTCCCACACCTGTTTAACCGAAACTGATTTGGGTGGGTTTCTCCCATCCCCATACAATGTCATTTCTCTGTCTTTTACTGCCCTGACAGTCTCCTCGGCTGTGAACCGCTCCTGGCGTGCGTCTGGTAAATTCGCTATAATAATAATAATCCGCCATGCGACATACGCACCTGCTTTTAAAGGGTATGTTGGATGACGCTCTGATTGGTTTATTTCAAAACCACACCTATGAATAATTAAGCTATTTCTGGCCAACCCCTTTTAAACTTGTGTCGGGCGCAAGAGTCATTTATATTTATCGCGCCAGTAAAATAGCAACAGTGCCCAAGACCTGCCCACAAAGTTATGTGCCTTGCGCTTGATACTTGCTCAGATCGTTTAAATAGGGGCTGTGATGTGAATGTACGTCAAGTTTTACAGTATTGGGACTGAGGCGCCAGAACTGCAGCTGATATAATGTGTGCTTACGATACACTACCATATTTTAGTTTCCATTCTTATCGTGTTTGCCACACAGACCTGATTTTTATATATGAGCAGAGACAGGAACTTTAGTGACAAATTTGAAAATGTAAAAAAAAATTCTCTGAATTTCCAAATTCTTGGAAACATTTAGGATAATCGAAATACGCATTTGAAATAAATATAAAACACAGTGAAAGTGGTTATTGGATATTTTGATACACAAATTATTACATGTTGTACCTTTAATTCAAGTCTACAGTATACAACCAAGGGGATATGCAAAAATATATTTGATTGTGTAAGTGTGAATGCGATCATCTAAGGTATTAGCCAATTACCTCTGTTTAGTGACCTGAAGCTGGCGAGTTTGTGATCATGAGACTCGCGTTATAAATGGCCAGCGTGAGGACCTCAAAGCGACATAGTTTCCTAATCTGAACGGGTAAAATATAAAGTAAAAAGTGAAATAGAACAATCAAATGTATTGCTAAACTATAATAAAAATAATCTATGACAAATTAGCATTCAAACCTAAATTCGAGGTAATGATAAAATGGAGTCAGATAAAAGCTTAATTGCAATCAAATTATTTTGCAACGCGGAAAAGACAGTAACGTACAATAACCTTCACCTGCTTATCAGAAACTTTCGTTGGACCGATTGGGCAGGCTTTACACAGCCTAGGACCTCTTGCAAGAGCTCTTTAAGTTTCAATTGTAGGCTGCAGTCGTTCCATCTTCACTTTCATTCCTTTGCAGATGCTGTGAAACCCTCCATGCAACCAATTACAGGAGTACGACCTTGAGTTAAGTTGCAAACAATGGCTAAAAACCAGACCTCAGCTCTTATTCAAATGCAATATGCTTTTCTCTTGCTTTCTTTCTCAACCAACTACCCACAGAGGATGGCCCTAAACGTTTTATAGCTGATTTACAGGTTCAAGTCAGCATCATGCTAATAAATGGGCATTTGTTGACCTTGGTCATGAAGGTCTTTCTTAAATAAGCATGCACACCTTGCTTTAGCTATGCCTGTCTTTTCATATTAGTCAAATGGCCTGATAAATGAAAATCCTTGATAGCCATTGTGTGAGTGCAGATTATGCGTGTAGTGAGTCACCACTTGCCAATGATTAAAGATAGCTTGACTGACAGATGTAGCTATCTCTAAACCTGTTCTTCTCTGGGTTATTTTGAAGTAATGGAAGAATGCAGAGGAGGATGGAAAGAGAAAAGGACTGCATATGTGTTTGCATATGGTAAAAAGGGAGAGACCTATCTTGTATTTTATTTTGTTTAAGTTCTGTATGTCTAATGAATGGGGAAAAAAGATTACATGCACTGGAATTTTGAATGTACAAAAATTGGAGACAGTTTTTTCCAAAATTGTTCGCGCACAATAAAACCGATTCAATGAATGGTACAAAAACATAATACGTTTCCTTCAGATCTGTGCCAAGCACCAAGTCCAAGCCTACTGATTTAAACCCACAATGTAATATCAAATTTAACATTTTTAATCAACAGTACATTTTTTTGTTAACCTTTTACCATATGTCTTGGAGTATCACAATAATATTGTATCACGAGTTCAGTATCGTGACATGTATCGAATCGTGAAATGATCATTATACAACCTAATTATAATGTATAGATCAGTTGAATAGACCAAATCTGATTTATTTAGTTATACAAATCAGTGTGCATTTTTGAAAAGCTTGACAGCCTCCAATTAAAGACCTCATTCTCGACAGGGACATCTCTATTTGCTGAAACACTCTCCAGGTTTTAATAACACAATCTGGTCTGAGTCCTCTGTTACGTCGTATTAATGTGTGTCATTTGTCACTGTGGCATGAGCAGACGGCAGTTTGTCTGTTGAACACATGTGAGTATTATAAAGGGGCACCACACTGCTGTTAATATACGATATGAGCGAGAGGAGATGTGTCATATATACTATTGGACAACAGACAGAGTTTTCAAAAGTGGGTGTCTCACTGAGCATAGAAATGCATGCCAAAAGAAAGAAAAAATCAAAATGTCTTTTTAATGATTTTATTGATTGGAGACAGAACTGAATGCGAGCTTTCAGTAGATTGAAAGAAAGGGGCGGGCTTTAAGCAGACTACCGGTAACCGTTACAGTTCACCCTGAAGATTACGCTGATGAAATATTATGAGGTCAAAAAAGTTTGAAAATGAAACATGCCTGGTTGAATTGGTCACAGTACAACATCAAGAAGCATTCAATGCGTCCAGTTCTATTTATTGTGTAGTGCTGATTTGGAGCGTTTTAGAACTGTGAAGACAACATGATCACAGTTGTGAGATCAAAGACGAGAGGCATCTTGCTAAGAAATAAAGAAGCAAATACATGTCCAGTTGAGTGAAGCAAAGCAGACAGTTTGTAAAGGAAGTGCAGGTGAGAAGCTGTGTGATTTCTATTTTTGTAAAAGCACTGTTGAGGTTAAAGCCATTTCAGCCTTGTTTAGACTGTCAGTGCGAATCAGATTTTTTTGTGTATATCAGATTGGAACCAGATCCTAGCAGCAATACCCGTAATTTCACTGTAAGTTAACTATAGACCCAAAATAGTCCGGCTATGAGCAACCCACTTCTAGTCAAAATAAGCTTGAATCTGGTTTTCTGAATTTGTCTTTTTTTGCCAAAATAACTTTCAATTATTTGACATGTTATCTAATGATGATGACTAGTCTATTCTTGGGCTGTGGCTAGACGTCTATTAAATGTTCACTGACAGCCCAAATTTTGCCAGCATGGTTTTAGCCTAGACATCAGTGCTTCTTTTAAATGCAAAATTGCTTGCTGGGATTATATTTAGTTAATATGAACGGTGAAACTTCCAATGAAATCTGATTTGTACAAATCCTTTTCAAGGTACATGTGGTTTGAAATCAAATTCAAATCTCATTTCTGGAAATCTGAGAAAATAATTTCGAGATTTGATCACTCTGATCAGATTTTGTGTTGCCTTTTTGCTTATGCCACTTTCTCATGCCACGTATAGCGCATTCACGTCAGACGTCATTGCAGAAACAAGGTTGTGTTGTCAATTGGCAGGTCGTCCAGATAAATATAATATAATGGCGACATCTCAAAAATAAAGCCATGCATGCCAGCCTCCTATGTTTTCTGCAGTTGCGCCACTGCAACACATTGTCATACATTGCAAATCCCTACATGTTGTTTCTGGAATAGGCCTACCAACACAACTTCATTGTGATAGAAACCAAGATTCCAGAAAACAAACGAATGCCACAGGAAACAACCATATCAGATATGAACAGTTCTGATACATAGTGTGTGTCAATCATTTAGATCCCATTCCAATCAGATTACACAAATAATCGAATTTGGACTAATCGTAGTGCCCTTTTTGTACCATTTAGTGATGTTTGGCAATAAAACAGTGGTGAAGTTTTTGATGCTAAACGAAGCGGTAACGCTGTCTCACCAAATCAGCATGACTGAGGATTGCTATGCAAACATGCAAACACAAACTGCAAGCCAGCAGCAGAAGAAAGCATCTCAAGCGGAAGTACGATGAGAAGCGCAGATGCACATGTTCTCTGACTGCTGCATAATGAGCTACTGCGGGGCGTCGATTTCACTTACAGCACTCGAGATGTCACAAATTAAAAATGCATGTACTTTTAATGAGGAAACAGTTATAATTAAGTGAGAGTAATTCTGCGTTATTTCTCTGAAATAGAGGTATGAATACTTAATGATTGGCGTAGTAGTGTTTAATACCTCATGTTAGGTGCCATATGTCTTACAGGTGTTCTCTAATGTCTTTACGTGTGTGCTAAAGGAGAAAGAGAGAGAGAAAGAGAGAAAGAACTTCAGAAAGAAAATAGCATGGTGTGGTAAAAATAGCATATTATTGCTGTGTTTTTACAGGATACACCAGAATATTTGCCTTGATGCCTTGGACTTCATGCCTGGGCCTTGCTCAAAGAAACAAACAGAACATTAGGATATATGAGGCTTGCAACACGGAAAGTAGCCTAGTCTTTATACATTATTAACTTATGGCAATAACAAAACTTAAAGGAGTAGCTGGGTTACCAAAATTGGGTACCAAATGGTTCAAGGTCCAAATGACAGTTTTATTGCAGCTTCAAATGGCTTTATACGACACCAGATGATGAATAAGGGTCTTATCAAGCGAAACAATCTGTCATTTCAAAAATGACTCAAAAAAAGATTTGTTAATTTTGATGAACAAGTTCGAACAGAAGAGTCACAAACGCACATCACAGAACAGAGCAAGGCAACTTGTGCTTAATAAAACTCCAACTTTTTTATTTACTTTTTAAATGACCAATCGTTTCGCTAGATGAGACCCTTATTCATCGTCTGGTGTTGTTTAAAACCCTTTGAAGCTGGAATGAAACTCTCATTTGGACCTTCAGCCATTTGGTGCCCAATGAAATCCATTATATGGAGAAAAATCATGGAATGTTTTCATCAAAAAACTTAATTTCTTTTCGACTGAAGAAAGAATGACATGGAGGTGAGTAAATTATCAGCAAAATGTTTTTTTTTTTTTTTTTTTTTTTTTTTTTTTTAAGTGAATTACTCCTTTAACATAAATGACCAGCACTGTGAATATTAAAATCTCAATGCAAACATGCCTTCTTTTCCTTTTAAATTAGGTTCCTTATAGAATGCACCAGATTTGCAAGAACGTTGGTAGGAGGTAAATGAAAGTTTATTTAAGAAGATATTTTTGATTGTGGAAGCAGAAATTGTAGCTTGTGTGTGCTTGTGTGTGTGTGTGTGTGGGGGGGGGGGATTATGCAGATTTGTTTGATTTATGATGGATATTCAAATGTATTATAATTAATCGATTTGAGTTATATTATATTAGTGTTTCTCTTTACTAAAAAATAAGTAAAAATGGAAATTTATGTCACTTAATCTTTTGTTCCTTCTCACCTGTGTATTTTCATTTGGCCTTTTTATCCATTTATACTATTGCCTTGCACATGAAAAATGCATTTAGATTCAGGCGACAGTCCCAATTTTGCCTGAAGACTTGCGTCATTACTACATTTGCATTATTCCTTTTGTAAAGTATTATGTGCTAAACTAATGCAGACATCTGGAATATCTACCTACAGTGCTGTCATCATGACATCTGAATGCTGTCAGGTATATGTGACTCCCATAGCACTCACTTGATGTATGAACAGGTTTAAATGTCAGGGACTTCTCACTGCAGATACCTACGAATCTTAGATAAGTGGAGAAATGTCGTCAGATTTAAATCCAAGTCCAGGTGCTTGTTCATTCATTTTGACAAGTATTAATGTGACCTTTAGATAGAATTGTCTAGACATACTAGATCTACTCTACTCAATTTCACCTGTTGCTTCATTTATTTTCATTTTATTAAAATATATTTTTTATCATTTGTATTAATTTTATTATTTATTTTTATTATCATTAGGTTGAAGAAAGGAAACTTAGGGGTGCTCTTTATTTTTGGTCCAAACCACAGTTTGATTAATTTGTAACTGTTGGTAATAACTTAAGAAGAAAAGATGTGTTTTATTCATGTTTTTGTTATGTTGGATTTATCACCAAAAATATCAACATTCAAAAAATGATGACTGATGACTATTTAATCCATGAATCTTCAGCCCCCTAAGGCTCCTCAGCCTCTCCTTTCTGCCAAATCTGTTTACCTTCACAATGACCCTCAAAGAAATACATGTGAACTTATTTCATGTTAAATGAGGAAAAAGATTTATCACAGGAGTGTCTGTTGTGGGAGTTAATGAATGTCATAGTTGATACTGGATTAATCTTATGCTCTTATCCACCAATCACCACTATGGAAGTGAATACTGGAAATTAAGATCATGAATTTTAATGATGTCCTTTTTTCTTCTGTTCTTTCAAAATGTCTTTTGAGGCGCCCCCTTTGATATATGTGTGAGCGTGACTGCACACAGCATTTTAGTGTTGTAAAATCATTAACTGCAATTATCAAATTAAACATGTGCATGCATTTTGATAATATATCTAGAATGTCTTTGATTATGTGCTAACTGTGAGATATTGGATAAAGTGATGGTTGCTTTGGCTAGATCAAAGCTTCTATGTAGAAGTTGTTGCAAAGCCTTCTGTGACAAGATGAAGCAAGTAACAAGTTGGGGATCACAAGCAAAACACAAGAGAAATAAAAAGTTTGACCAGCAGGATCTAGGATCTCTCAACACAGTCATATTTCCCAAAGAAATCTTGATAGATTCCCCATCCATAGTTCAGTTTTGATCTCCAAGTTCTTAAATTTGATCTTTTTTTTCTTATTTATTTTGAAATATTAATATAGTCCTAATTAATTTTATCACTGATATTTTGTCATGGTATATGAATTTATTGGTTCCTTTTAGTCTTGTGTTTATGTTGTTGTGTGAGAGCGCCTAGTGGACGTGCTTGAGTATCATTTCCTGATCCGCTTCAGCTGATCACTATCTCATCACCATGTTCTCACCGTTGTCTACCCTCTTTGTCAGATCGTTGTTTGATGTCTCCTGTGTCGGCGTTCCAGTCCCATCTCCCTGCTTTCCAGGGTTTGTGTTTCCTGATCATCGTCATCTTTGTCTGGGCTTATCATCATCTTTGTTTCACCTCTTCACTGCACTGTCATCCCGATTCTGAGTTACTTGCAGATCCTGTCATCGAATCGCTATTTACCTGCATATATTGCTTGATGGGTTTGTTCAGAAAACTTTCCATTATCAAAATACATCTACAGTAAATCAGTTGCAAAGCTGCTCACGACACATTCAGTTAAAAGGAAAGATGGGTTGTGTAGGCCTGTCAGCAGAAGCATGATCTGAAAACATCTGTTTAGTTTCTCTGATTGGCACTAACCCATCTCAGTGTGATTCATTTAAATGTAGCAGAGATTTCAGAATGGGTGTGTGTGATGCCTTACTTTCTCCATCATAATGTGGCATTCACATGGGCATACTGCACAGGGTGAAAGAGCGGGGGTAGTGATATATATATATATATATATATATATATATATATATATATATATATATATATATATATATATGTGTGTGTGTGTGTGAAGAGTTCAGATGCAAAAGCCTCTAAGTGCCATTTGAAATTTTCTCCTAGAATGATCATTTTTATCAAGCTTGTATATTTAAGTTCAGTAATTTCACTTAAATGACAGAATTAATAGGTAATCTTCATTGCAATTTAAGTGAAATTACTGAACTTAAATATACAGGCTATAAAAATGGTCATTCTAGAAGAAAATTTCAAATGGCAGAGGCTTTTGCATCTGAACTCTTCATATATATATATATATATATATATATATATATTACAAGGTATGTGTGAGGCAAAATGGAATAGAATAGAGCTTTGATAGAGCTTAGAGGTGAGATGCCTTTCATAGATATGGTATTACATCTTTATTATGATGTACCTTCACTGCTCCAGACATTTATTTTCAGACATACACATCATGAGCTTGAGTTGAGCTATTGATTTGTACACGTTTAAATAAGCTAATCCATCCATCCATCCATCCATTCGGTTGAGACACGGAAAGACCCATTTGATTGGAAGAACATTTAAGCATAAATGACATTGTAAATGAAGCTGCAGTATTTATGAATTCTTTTATAAATGATGCGAGTATTTTGCTACTATGTGTTCAGCTCATTTAATAAAACAGATGGAAATGATGTGAGGAAAACTGCAGTTTGGATAAAATGATGAGATTGCGCTGGCCTGCCCTCTCTCAGATGAGCATGCTGGGCTTGTTGCTTCTCTCAGAAGGTCAGAAGTCAATTGCAGTAATGTGCTAGCAGCAGCCCACAAGCCTCCGTTATCAGGACTAATGTGTGGCTGCATTTTTCGCCCACACCCTGTGTGGCTTGGGCTGTGCTCCTTTCCCATCAACCTCGGTACACAGGACCCTACAGTCTCATTAGAGACAGCCACAGCCGTCAACAAAAGTGCCTATCTAAAAACACATAACAGCATTTGTGTTCTATATTTCTCAACAGCTTCTATACAACCAGTACATGCATTATGGATTTAGAGTGTCGTATGTCAAATTAGTCTATTGTGGCATGTGTTCGCCGCTGCTAAGGCTGTAGAGACCATATGCTACATGTACAAAATGATTTCACTCCATTTGCTACAACAAAGTGTTGCTTCATTCATTCTCTAATGGAACCAGTAGTGTGCTTCTCCAAGTCAAATTCCTATTCTGATGCCATTAATTTAAAACATTAAATCAAAATGGTCTCTTCTTTGTCACCACATTAAGTCTCTTATGTAATAATAGTAATATTGTGAAATATTATCACAAATTAAATTGACATGTCACATGATCCTTATCTCATTAATCATTGTGATTGTGTACTCATTATGATAACATTTCAAAACAGAGATCTTTCTGCAGCCTTATAAATGAATTCAATGTCACTTTTGATCAATTTAATGCTAAATAATAGTATGTTATATTCAATATTGAATTAAAATAATCTATCTCAATATTTATCATCATATAACATATGATATAATAGATATAATGGTCACAGTTATGCTATAGTTTTGGTTTAGTTTTCCATCAGACTGTTTAATTGCTTGTATGCATGTGTTCCGTTGTTCTCTTTTTCACGCCATGATCAGTTTTCTTGGATATTAATTTGTTCATCACAGCTATTCATCATTTAGTTCAAAGTGTGTTAATTTGAGGAAATGTAGAAATTCTGCAAGAAGCAACATTTTTATTTTATTTAAATGTTTCAAAGAGCACAAGAGATTAGAAGTCAAAAATCAAAGCCGTTTCAAAAAACAGGAAGAGTCTCCCAGTCAGTGGCCTGGCCTAGTGTTCAAGCTTCACTAAAAAAAGCATTTATTATGATTTGATTTTGACAATCAATGGCCTTGCATTTCCAGGGGGTGATTTATGGTAGGCTAAGCTGTGATTGTTGTAAGATGTGCTTTCTTCACTCGTAACAAATACATTTTTTGTCTGTGTGTGTTCAGATAAGAAAATGACTTAGGTAGGTTATTCATTCATTTTGGGCAGGACATGAGTTTTCCCCTGCCATTGTTTCAATTCACAGCATCATTATTCGCACTGTTATGATTGGCACTTCTGAGCGGTGAGGGCAGCCTTGTGGTTCCTCTGAAACTGTAACTGTTTATCAACACCTATAGTTTTCAATTATGCTAAAGAGATCCCTACTTTCCTGAGCTGTAATTGAAACACATTTGGGATTGCTTGTTGGAAGATATCTTCGCCACCAGCAGAGTTCACAATTGAAGCCAAGAGAGGAGTTAACAAGCAATCTGGACTGATTTTTGAGTATTATTGAGCTTCTTGGACAAGAATAAAGGGTTCTTACTGTGATATTAATGTCATAGAATTTTTAGAACAATTAAAAATAATGACTAAATATGCTCTCTGAAGATGTGAAAGAAAGTTTGGCGTTTATGATTTGGACAGAAATTACAACACGAGTAGAAAATAAGGAAGAAAGCAGTCTATTTTGCAAAACATTAAGACCAATTGACGTGTTTGAAATCAACACACGAAAACACTGCTAGAAAACACACATTTGTGTAATTGAGCTTTTGACTGAAAATCGTATTACCTAGAGTGTGACAACTAGCCCAGTCTTCTCTTCCACTTAATTGTCAGAGAATAAACATGATCTGCTTTTGGTATACAAGTAAGGAATAATTGATGACAGGCCGTTGAATTATTAGAAAAATAATGCACACCCGAGGTGGTAAAGCGGTCACGAGGCCTGAAGTCAATTACTCCTCTTATACTACAGTTTCCACATCTCAAAACATTGTTCAGATGATTCATATCAATATTTTTGTCAAGTTTTTGAAATTAAAGCGGTCTTGTATCTAGGACTAATTTCTTACGCATCTAATACCATGCCTCCGTTGCTAGTTTTCAAATGTCATTTTAGAGGTAATGGAGGTTTGGGCCACTGATAGCAGACTAATGTAATGATGGGGGACACACTTACAACTCGCTGAAATATTCGATGACCGACAGTTTCCATCGACTGTAGCAGGTCTAACTAAACACCAACTGTGAACACAGACTGTGTGAACACAGACTGAATGCGCGTTTGGGCATGATCAGTCAGAAGTATCATTATATTAGTATACAATTATATTCATAACTGGCCTTAGTAGACCTAGTCTGTGGCTTTATGCAGTTATTAATGCAGTTATTAGAGAGAGGAAGATAAAGAGAGAGAGACAGAGAGAGACGTTGAAATAATGAGACAGAAAAGCATGTGCGTCAATAATATTATTTATTTATTGATTAAATTTGTTTTAATTCATTCATTCATTCTTGTTTTCTATAATTGACAGTAGATAACCCAATAAATGAAAAACACAAAGTCATTTACCCTATTCAGTTTAATTTTCTATTTAGCCTATTATAGATAGGACTACATACTTTATTGATTAGAATTAAACTGTATGTGTCCATTGATTGTGAAGTTAGACATCAAAAATTGCAGATCAAGTGCACGGGGGCTGCACGTTTTTTTTTTTTTTTTTTCTTGTTGAATTGTATCCTATTTTCCGTTCTTAATTACACACAGTGATATGGAACTGTAATCCGGTTCAAACCTGCCTGAAAGTACTTTTTCCCTGAAAATAATTGCACACCTTTAGAATGTTCTCAACCAATCAGAATCAAGCATTCAACAGCCCTGTAGTATAAATGACTTTAACCTCAATGTCAAAGTGTTAGTATAATTTAGTTCTTGTGGTTTTCTAAAAAAGTAGCAGTCAGAAGTCACGTTTAAAGGTCAGTTAATGAGCTTTTTTTTTCAGTCAGGTTCTGCGCACTCATTTCACAAAGCAGATTTCAATAAGATGGGAACCTCCCTTGAGAATAAGGATAAGAGTGACTTGAAATGAACAGCACTGTGATTTCATCTGTCTCCACATAAAGTTAGTGAAGCATGAATCCACTCGCAGTAAAACTTGGTTGGTCTATATTTCTTGCTGCCTTATGCATTACTGCATTGAGAGACCGGTCTGACTGCTTTTAAACGGTCATTTGATAAATGTCAGTCTTTCATTCAATATTACACTGAAAATGTCCTATCTTACAATGGAATGACTTTTAAAAAGGAATTCTATAAGTGGAGCTTAATTAAAGAGTTATTAATTCCTTTCTTTGTGAGGTTCAATTCTTTGTTGTAACATGAAAAGGTGTAACTTTTTTTCAAGGTATGTTATTCCCTGTGACAGGCACATAAGTATTCACCTTACAGCACTGCCATTTAAAGAGGAAATCAGCTGTTGTAGTTTAAAGCAGAAAAGAATCTCCTCTGCTATCTGTAGACATAGACAATCCTGATGATATATTACCTCTAGTGCAGCAGAGGACAAGTCACATTAAGAAGTGTCAGTGATGAGATCCAGTATCACAGCTGGCTCTGAAATTTGGTTAGGTTGCAGTAAACTAAAGCCTGAAGTGCTCTACAGTTACAGTGATCTTGTGGGTTGTATTTCGTTTGTTCTGGTAATTTGCTGCAATGAGCAGTTTTCTGAGTCTGTCGCTACCTTACACCCGGTGGTGAGGATTGCTTGTTCCTTCACTCTCTTAGTTTTTAATGAACTCTTTTATGGATGTCCTGATTTCTATCAATACCAATAAGCAAATTATTTTGTTTCATCTTTGCTGAACTAAACTGAATTTTAAATGCAACAAGAGAATGTAAGCATCACGGCATTATCCTGTTGAAAAATGTGTATTCTAAGATTGCATGTATTAGCAGTGTAACACAGTCTCATCCCAAGAAGTCATATAACTGACGTCTTGGGACGTCTTTTGACCATACGTCAACATCCGCCTTTTTAGGGTAACCTTAAACGTCGGTTACATGACGATCCCGGGCCGTCATACAACTGATGCTTTACCTTTAACGTCGGTTAGGTGACGGGGTAGGTGAGCATTAGACTATACATAAAGAGTTCAGATGCAAAAGCCTCTAAATGCCCTTTGAAATTTTCTTCTTTAATGATGATTTTTATCAAACTTGTATATTTAAGTTCAGTAATTTCACTTAAATAACAATTAATAGGTAATTATCATTACCATTTAAGTGAAATTACTGAACTTAAATATACAAGTTTGATAAAAATCATCATTAAAGAAGAAAATTTCAAAGGGCATTTAGAGGCTTTTGCATCTGAACTCTTCACATGCAAAAATAAGAGATATGAGCATGGGCTAAAGATGCAATGTCAGACAAAAAAAAATGTGATGTATATAATTAAGTTGTATATTTATGTGTATATGCATATGTAATATACTTGGAT
Organism: Pimephales promelas; assembly: GCF_988280905.1. Lineage (NCBI taxonomy): Eukaryota > Metazoa > Chordata > Actinopteri > Cypriniformes > Leuciscidae > Pimephales > Pimephales promelas. The sequence goes on from NC_142777.1 coordinate 25,376,311, forward strand.
ATACTGTATAAAATAAATATGCATTGTAATATATTTTATAATCTAACATTTTAATATTGCAGATATATCATGCATCCCTCAACTTGATTATTTTTTTTTAAATGATAATAATAATAATAATAATAATAATAATTTATTTGTCCCTTACTGTTACATTCATCGTCTGCACCATCCTGTCTTCATCTTCACTACACTTCCCAGAATCCTCCTTGTCTCCACACCTGAACTAACTCTCATTACCCACCTGTTTATCGTCATCCTTGGCACCTGTGTTCACCTCGTCATTGTTTATTGGTATCTGTATTTAGGCTATGTTTACACGGAAACAGTTCTGAAGAGAAAACGCAAAAGTGGTGTTGCGTTATCACTTTTTATTCTGCCTTTAGACAAGTGTGTTGGGTGTGAAATTCGCGTGCAGATGGTGACGCAAAAGTCTGTGAAATTCAATAGGCGCGCGGGCTTGGTGTTATTGTAGTATGCACTCTTAGCCGCCTGGAGTGCATACTACAACAACACCAAGCCCGCGCGCCTACGTACAACCTTCACTGTCAAGCAGACTTTTGCGTTTTTACCCTTTATACAGGAACGCGGCGGTGGAGCGTTTTAAAGATTTCCAATTTGGAGGGTGGTTTCACTTTTTTGCGTTTTTAAGCCCCCAAAACGCTGTCGCCGTGTAAACGAAAGGCACATCCGATAAAATATTTTTACATTTTCACCCGCGAGTGTTCTCGTGTAAACAGGGCCTTAGTCTCCTTCTGTTCAGCTAGTTTTTTGTCGGTTTTCATTCATAGTAGCATGTATTGCGGTTCCTGTTTAGTTTACTTATTAAAATCCTGTTAAGTTGTCAATTTAAATAATTAGCAGAAACCATCCATGTATCGTTTATTCTCTTTTCACAAATAGAACAGAGGCTCCTATCTTCCAGTAAATGTGATGAAAAAAAAAAGAAGTGTTGCTTGAAGGTAGACGGAATATTCATTGTTAATTAGTTTAAGACACAAATCACAAATCTATGTTTCAATAATTGCCTACATGATTATTGCAATGGTCTGTAGCAGGATGAAGTTTCAAAACTTTGTCATTGTGCTTCATAGATCCCACCATTATTACATTGTTTGGAATTCACTGCTAACCTGACTACAAGACACGTGCTTTTTTTGAAAGGTGTTAGAGATTTTTCAATAGTTTCTATGCACTTTGTGGTTTTCAAGTGAAACTGTTTCATTCATCTTTCAAAATTAACTCCACTTGCATGGGAAGATTGCCTGTTAGGTTCCTCTGGGCATTCGTTGAGTTTCTCAGGTTTAACCTAACCATTTTAAACTGGATTCTTTGACCAATAATGATTATTAATGTATATCGACTTTGGTTTAAGAGCAGAAAGTAGATAAGAAACTGAATGGCCTATGACTACACAGCTTCCAGCTCTATTCAAAATGTTTAAACTTTAGAAGCAGCGTGCAATTATGTAACCCTTCTAAAGGCTAAGGACATAACTGAAATATTTGACTGTAAAAATTGGAGAAATATTGCTGACCTTCAGAAAAAGCCAGAACAGAGTCTAAGGTCACTGTAAAATGATGCTTTCATTTTTAGACATTTCAAAGGGTAGAGGGGGTATGATTAAGCAGTTGAAGACAGATGGGATCCATCTTTTGCCAATAAAACCATCTCTTATCAGATGGGGGGAGAGGCATGTTATATAGAGCTTCTAAAATCAATCTATTTTTATAGTGACAGAGCATTGTATGAGAATGAGAGAGAAATGCTACCTGAAACTAAAAAAAAACCATGCTGATTGATTTAAAATTAAATATAAGCTACTTTCATATGTAAAAAAATGTTCTGTTCATACAACAGAAGTGGATAAAAAAAAAATGCTTCCTTGAGTTATGTCTGTAACTAAAGTGAAAGATATGGTTCTATCTGACATTTGTCAAAACATTTTTATTTTGTGACAACTTACATTATGTGACTTTTTTTTGTATTGTGTACATTTTGGAATTGATTAGAAAACAAAAAGGTAATTACAAATAGAAAAAAAAAAATTGTTGAACTTTAACTTTTAGTTGGGACTGCTGTAAATTTAACGTAGGCACTTTGATTTTCGAATTCAGTTGTCACACTGCATTGTGTATGAAATGTATTTTGAAGACACAGTATATGTAACCCACATTGGAATGGAGCCTGTATGAGTGCATAATATCGTTGGAGCTAGAATTCACAAATTTGTAAAAGAAAAGGGTACTGGAAATGATGTTTGAATGTGTATAGTTAAGTTAAAGAAGTTGAACATTTAAGAAAGAGTTCATGAAAAATAAACTCTAGGGATTTAAGCCCAATTTATACTTCTGCGTCAAACTCACGCCGTAGCTACATCGACTTTTGTTGAAATTATTTGATTGTACACTCACCTAAAGGATTATTAGGAATACCTGTTCAATTTCTCATTAATGCAATTATCTAATCAACCAATCACATGGCAGTTTCTTCAATGCATTTAGGGGTGTGGCCCTGGTCAAGACAACCTCCTGAACTCCAAACTGAATGTCAGAATGGGAAAGACAGCGAATTTGGTTGTTGGTGTCAGATGGGCCGGAAAAATGCTGCCTGGTCTGATTAGTCTCGATTTCTGTTTGGCGTAAAACAGAATGAGAACATGGATCCATCATACCTTGTTACCACTGTGCAGCCTGGTGGTGGTGGACTAATGATGTGGAGGATATTTTATTGGCACACATTAGGCCCCTTAGTGCCAATTGGGCATTGTTTAAATACCACGGCCTACCCGAGCATTGTTTCTGATCATGTCTATCCCTTTATGGCCACCATGTACCCATCCTCTGATGGCTACTTCCAGCAGGATAATGCACCATGTCACAAAGCTTGAATCATTTCAAATTGGTTTCTTGAACATGACAATGAGTTCACTGTACTAAAATGGCCCCCACGGTCACCAGATCTCAACCCAATAGAGCATCTTTGAGATGTGGTGGAATGGGAGCTTCGTGCATCAACTGCAAGATGCTATCCTATTCTATCAATATGGGCCAATATTTCCTTGTTGAATCAATGTTGCATTGAATTAAGGCAGTTCTGAAGGTGGGTCAAACACAGTATTAGTATGGTGTTCCTAATAATCATTTAGGTGAGTGTGTGTTATCGGTCATATGAAAATACTATAAATAAGTATCGTTTAAAGGTACAATATAAATCACTTGCATAGTGTGATACATTTTTTGCAGTTGTGTATTTACAATGTCACAAAAGTCTCCAAAGATATTTTTATTTCAGAGAAATTCCAATTTTAAATAAGTGGCGGTCATTGACGCACTTTCCGCGTTATCCTCGGTTTCCGTTCATACTGCCATAGCCATGACTTTACCATGGCGACAGACGTGGACGACTGTGTAGTGCATTACGTTTAGCGGCACACAGTTCTTGTTTCTTTCAATAATAGAGCATGGCAAGCAAACTTTTGGACAAAAAAGAGAACTAAAATGAGGATCAATATCAGTGTGGCGTTTTTGAGATGCCGAGAGCTCCACGTCCGCAACTAACTTGGACTTGACAGAGCTTCACGAGTTGACAGCTTTATTAGACAGGCGAGCAAATGGAAATTAAAAAAAAAAAAAAATGTTTTATAACATTAGCTCAACATGATTAAATTAGAATATACAGTCAGTATGTTATTCTAATGTTGATATAGCTTAATGCTAGTTTCGTATTACAAACAAACTAACACATAGAATAACAACAACTTTCAATGCCGTTTAGTGTGATAGTGTAACGTTCGACCAAGTTAAGCAGCGCTGCGTTACCTCACAAGTTTAATTTGTCTAATGACCTGTGTGAGTAATCCAGCTCTTGCGGGTAGTTCGGTGGAGTTTCTCGCCATTTTGAGCTGCTTTATTTATTTATTTATTTTTATGTATTTTTTTTTCTGGGAGATATTTGTATTTATGGATGTCTTTTGTGACCTGTTATGCAGGTCCTGTTTTATTTTTCAGTTAAAAAGTCAGACAAAGACTCTTCCAAGAAGTGCATGTGTGCGCACGTGAGCAGAAAAGATGTGCATGACAAGAGAACTAAGATGGCAAGCCAACCTGGATTTTAAACCTCATCTCCTTTTGGTAGCCAGAGGACCTGTTGCATCATCTGGAAGCACACTGACGCTCTGTTAGGAGTTATTGCTGCATTTGGATTCAATCCTTTTTCTTTCTTTTTTTTTTTTTTTTTTCCTCCGATCTTACCTGAACTGGATTCGATCTGACATTTTTACATTGAACATAAACTGTACTTTATTATATTCTTTGCATGAACCGAAAAGGTGTATTATACACATTGAAGTGTACTCAAACTGAGTTGTGGTACCAAAGTATTCATATTAGTTCATGTTTTAGTGTTCTTTCGTGTGATGTGATTGTGTTTGCGTTAAGTACGACTAAGTTGCTCTTTTCTTTTACCTGTGGGAAAAAAAAAAAAAAGTGGAAATTGGTTTACAATTATTAACTAATTGGATTAATCACTCAGCCCGTGCAGATTTTCTAAATTAAATCTTATTTTCCCAACATCCAAACTATTTTTGTTGTGTTAACAGCAAAAGAGGACTGGTCCAGTAGCAAAAGCGTTGTATTTAAGTGTCACACATATCATTTATAGATTGGTCCTCTGGCTCTTTTTTTTTTTTTTTTTTTTTGTCCCACTCCTTCCTCTTTTCTATGCCGTGTCATTAGCACCAGCTCTGGGGCGGCGAAGAGCACATTTATTTCTTCATATGGTATAATGTGTCACCCCCTTTTCCCCCTCCTTTTTCAATTCACTGAAATTTGGATTTCCACATCAAGGGAGCTGTGGCAGTGATGGAATCAAAGGCTCGCCTGTGGCTTTGAACCCTCCTGATGAAGAGATGAAAAGGGCCAGGTTGCTGGAGCTCCTAGTGCTCACCACTCCAGTTCCTGTCTGGCCAGGTTTGCCTGGATGAAAGCCACCTCTCTCCCCATCACTTTCTCTATCTCCTTTTCTTTTTCTGTGTGTCTGTTAGTCGCTATCTCTGTGTCTTTCAAACATAGTTGTACTCTCAAATGCTACATTTCATCTCTCTTGGCACCCTTTTGGCCTCTTGGGCTCATGTCTTCCCTGTTTGTTTTTTGCTCCGTTTTTCTTTGAGACATCACTCTCCCATGAGTCCCATGCCCCCTTCCCTCGATACGTTTTTATACTAATTAAAGCCATTTTGAAGATGGATAGATGGACAGATAGACGGATACATCGAACCCAATATATTTAAAGGAACATTTTCAGTTAACATTTTCAGTTAAAATTAGGTACATCTCAAAATCGAGTACATCTCATTGCTAAAAGACTTCTTACAACTACATCAAAAAAAAAAAAAAAAATCTTCATTCTTCCAAATTTTGACCGGTAGTGTATTTTAGTCAATATTGAATGTTTAATAGGCTACGTGCACAAGCGTAGTCCCGAACTTCCACTATTTTCAGAAGTCGGCATGCCAGTTTCCGGTTTACAACTGTTCATCCGTATCCACTAATAAACAAACAAGATTTGAAGAAGAGTTCTTAAACTTAAAGTTTCTTAAAGTTTCTAAGAACTGTAGGTGGATCTAACACCTGTTTCACACATGCCCAGTTTGCAGTGCATGTTGCGGTGCTGGAGCAACACGTGCTGTAGTGCGTCCACATATTATGATGCATTTACAGTGAATAACTGATCCGCGGCTGTACCACAAACACTTTTTTTGTATCACTTACTATTTATATTATTTTTTTTTTTTTTGTGCGACGCCCAAAATGTCTTTTTTGTGCAGCAACTGAGCGCGAAGGTTGGAGTTTTTCAGGAAGCAGTGGAAGCTCAAATGGCTGCGACTTGAAGCAGAGCAAAGTGCCACACATCTGCACTCCTAACGCACCATTGGCGCTTTTCCACTGCATAGTACGGTACGGTTCGGCCCAGTACGCTTCGACTCGGCGCGGAACAGTTCGGATCGCTTTGCGTTTCCATTGCAGTAGTACCCCTTCAAAGTGTGTGGGACTGATCGTTATTTGCGCGCGCCTCTACTGCCATGACATCATCTTAAAAGCGCCACATTTTCAAACCCACAACACAGGAACAATGGAGACTATCGAGGGATGGTGTTCCTGATTCTCGGTATGTGGTTGTTTTTAACTGCTAGACGGAAAATGTGTTTAAAATGAGGCTGATGGCAGCAAAACAAAATACTTCTAAAAAAGTGTCTCGTGTCTCGTTTGGCAAATCCGATCACGCTAGTGACGCTGGTAGTGACGATTCTGTCTGACCAATCAGTGATCAGCAGTGTTTCACGTCAAATTTTAGTACCGGTACGGTACGCTTGGAACCTCAACAGACCAGGTACCATTTAAAGCAACCCGAAGTGAACCGTACTGTACCGTACCATGCAGTGGAAAAGCACCACAAGTGAGCCGTACCGAACCGTACCGTACTATGCAGTGGAAAAGCGCCTCATGTTAACAGGTTAGGGCTTTCACTTTTCACTGGTGTGGTACGTATAACAGCAGCACAGCGATCGTTTCAACACAGAGTCTATTTTTGCTGTGCTGCAAACGGTAAATTAAAGTGACACGTTTCATGGTCATAATGATAAAGATTGACCTGAAAATGTAGTAATTTCACCATAAATGTGTTTAATTAAATAAAATATAGTAATCTCACCATAGGAGCACATTTAATCAAGGAAATCAAGGAAAACTACATTTTACTTGACAGAATGAACAACACGTGGAGGTGAAAAACAAGTTCTTTGTGACAGCAATCTATGCATGCATCATGTTTTAAGACATGCCTCTATTGTTTTAAAATTGAAATGCAAAAGAAAAGGCAAGTCGGCTGCTTTTATCAATTTTAAGTTTTAATTTAAATTATTAGCCATTTTAATAGAGGGAATGCATTGACGTCACTTTCCTGCCGGAACAACCCCCCTCAGCCTGAGCCTGAGTGGCTAAAGATCTGCTGTGTGACTGGATTTAATAGGGGAAACCATGGAAATACCACTAAAACAAACAATTTTATCAATTTAAACTAAATGTTGGACACAATGTAGTGTTCCTTACAACTAAAAATCCAGTGATCCATGGATATTGACATGCAGACAGGATTAGTGTTTTCCATGACTTTTATGTTTGCCTGATTTAGACAGCAGGGAAATAAAAGCAATATAGACCTAAATATAAAGCAAATTTGCCTGGGAACGCTTTATATAAATACAATATAGGTAGGTCTAAATCCGGGTGATCACTTATATCAGTGTTATATATAGCCAATATATATCATCATATCGTTCAGCCCTAAAATTTATAGTTTTTTTTTTTTTTGTGTTTTTATTTATTTATTTATTTTTTTTGTTTGTTTGTTTTTTGTCAGTGTTCATTTAAAAAAAAAACATCAAATAATGCAGAATATGTAAAATAATGAATGTAATCTTTATCATCTTTAATTGTTATTAAAGTATTAATTGTACTCCTGTTGGAGTGGAGACTATAATATTTTTTTTTAGATTTAGTGTTTATTTTCTATTAAAAATCAATAATTATATCTGCCATTATTGTTCATCTGTTATAGTCATTAAAATACAGATGCATCCCTTAAGCATGAAAATCTGCATCATATCAGTCATTGGCAACCCTGTTCTTTATATAAATTCATAATTTGCAATTTGCCGTGTTGGATTTTTAATGATTTTATCAGCAATCTCTACTGAAAAAGTCAGTACACTAAATCATTTTAATTACTTTTTTAATAACTTTAACTACATAAGACATTTTAATTCATTTGAGAACCATACTGATCTCATGAAATGGCGTATGTATGACACGCCAATTCGTATTTCCATTTATGGTGTGCTATCAACAAGCTTAATCGCTTTTCAGCGTGTTCATGAATACCGTTGACTTACCGTTACTGTATACACAAATATATGACCTACCCCAACCCCGTCGCTAAACCTACCCGTCACTGGGGTTAATAGTCTTCTACCATCCTAGGAAAAAAAAATCGCTCCCCAGTGTAGATCTACATTTTGCTTCCCTTCGCTCAGACATTTAATGGCGTGTACATACACACGGAATCACTCGGACATTTAACGACGTAGACATACACGCGGATACAGTTTAAAATGAGTATAGATGACATGCCACTTGACTTGAAAGTGGCGTATATGTGTATTCAAAAGTCATGATGCCATGTTGCGCGAAATAACTGATTTATTTCTATTGCATTATTTTAAAAATTTTTTTTTTCATAGTTATCTTTTGTTGTTGTTTAGAGATGGGAGATCTTTTATTTAGGTAATGTATCCTTACAGATGGTCTACCTCCTTTGTGCTCGAAGCATCTTTCAGATTTCCCCCTGTTCTATTTTAACTTCAATTACAGGGGATGCCAAAACTGATCCCTAGCTTCTACTGTTACTGATAATTCTTAGAAAATTAGCACCTGGCCTCAGTCAGTGCCAAGTTAACTAGCACTTTAATCAGACTAAAACAACGCTTTAGGATCATATGCTTGAGTATTGATTTTCCCAACAAAGCTTTAATTTGCAATGGATTTCTGTAATGCAATCACAGGAAGAGGCTATTACAGTTATTGTACATGAAAGCATAATAGCCACCGATCAATATCAGAAAGAAACAAAGTCTAATTAATGGAACATAATTGATGCTAAGAGTATATTACTAAATGAATATTTAAGAATTGTTCACTAGTAACCGATCTCCTCCTTTTAATTGCATTTTCAAACAGTAATTTGCACTGTTATTTATCCTCACACTATTAGCTCAGCAGGCTTTATTCCTCTTTTCCTTCTGTCTTCCCTTACCCTTTCTCCATGACATCCCTTAGAAGCCTGTGTACTTCTCTGATGGACAGTGGAAAAGAACAGAAGTGATGGCCAGGCTGACCCACGGCCGATGCCTGCAGGAAGGAACATTGGAAGGAATATTAAAATACTAATCCTCCACTGCTTCAGAAGGTCGGGTCGCGCTCGTCAGTGGGCAGAGCTCAAATGCAGACCCAGGAGCGTTTCCCAGTCTGCCATTCGAAGGTTCACAAGGTTTGTGAATGCTTGCATGCGTGAGTGGGCAGACTCTGTAATGGGTGAACAAGGTGGCACGCTATCTGTTTAAATAGTGTGTGGCGGATCCATAACGAGAGCCAAGGAGACAATCGGTGCTCAGTTACAGTGTTACGGGTCACTGCAAAAATCTCCAGAGGAAACATTAATTCAATCTCGCACAAAACAAGCAAGCGATAAAAAATATCAGGTCTTCAGAAGGTTAGGCAAGACCCGAATTAAGCGCAAAAGTGCTAAGAGCGAGCTTTTATTCTCCATGTTGCAAGTTTCACTTATTCTTACGATTGGTTTCAATTTCCCAGCTCAGTACGTGTAAACACACGAGAGACTGTAACGTGTTGTAGTCATTATTTCTGGCCAAGGTCAGTTTTCTTGTCACTGCGCCTGGCAAAAGGATAAACACATGCAAGGTGTTTCAGTGACCCCTTTCACACGTCTCAAAAGCCTCATGTGGCTCTGAAAAGTGGAAATCAGCTTAGGTGCACACAATCCTGGGACGGATTCAGGTCCAATGTAGTCTTCTTGAAGTAAAAGGCCACGGACAGCTTAGAAAACAGTGTGGTTTTCCTCTCTCGGTCATAGCACAAAAGCGTCTCGGCCTGCAGTGAAGAATACTGATCAGTGACACAGTAAGTAAATAAATACATAATTCAACAGAAGCAGCAAGCCAATCTTAAATCAAGCTTGTTTCGCTCACCTGTTCAGTCTCACGTTTTATTTCTGTTCCTTTGCTTCTGCTCCCCTCCATAGTCTTCACTCACACCTGAGTATGAAAAATCCCTGTTGTTTGTCATTCTGACAGATTCTTCTTATGTGACACAGGATACACCAGACAAAGAGAGATTGGGTGTTGGAGGACGCTGAAGAATGGAACGGCAAGGGAGTGCCAGAGTGCCCAGGAGGGATCACTCACAGTGGGATTAGACATTCAGACACAGCTGGGTACCACTGTCTGGATGGATCTCTTTTATCAAATAGATGGCTCTCTATTGTGAGTGTTGCACTAGTGGGAATTTGCTCTTAAGTATGGAGTGAGAAAGGTCCAAGGGACTGAGAGGACACATGCATTGAATGGCAAAGTGTCAAGGGAAGCGGAAAAAAGAGGTAGTGGTTACATCGGTGGGTTGCTTTAAAAATACATAATCTGGAAATAGGAAAGTGCCTTAAACCTTGACAATTGATTATTTGTGTATGGGGTAGCTCTGATTAAGTTTGTCAGAAAATATTTATTTATTTTTAAAGCAATAGTACACTGTTCTTTTTCATGATTGTAATATTATATTACATTACAAACATTATTAGTGCATATTTAGGGTTCACATTAAATTTAGGGCCAATTAATCTCACATGTTTCTGTAATCAAAATGAATCAGGCTCGCTGGAAGCTGTTATGGAAGCTGTGTATAATTATTAATTATTTTGTGTGTGTGTGTGATATATATATATATATATATATATATATATATATATATATACACATGTATATTTAAGATTTTTTTTATTTATGTATAAAATATTTATATATAATATAAATTATATATAAATCTATATACAGTATATACTAAATAAATATGACGTCATTATGAAAAAAAAAATATGAATATATACGTATATATATATTCCGGAAAATACAGGGATAATGTGACCAGGCATTTCTCCTGGGATTGTTTGATTTCGGTTCATTCACACTGCCAGTAATTTGCCGGGATCTGTGAGTGAGTGAGATGGCACGAGAGGCACACCCCTTACGGCATTGGTCCTGGCTTTTCCCCAACCTGGAGTCCCCAACCTGGCATCGATGCTGGTATCAATCCCGGGTCGCATTCACACAGAAGGCGTTCTGGCATTTTCCCGGGATCAATGCGCTGTGTGAAAGGGGCTATACTGACCTCTGTGAGTAGTAATTCAGCACTTGCGGGTAGTTCGGTAGAATTAAATATCCTTATTCCAATATATACACGGGACTCACATGTGGCGCTGATATTTCTCTTATTAGCAATCGTAAACTGCTTCATACCACAGTCATGTCAAACAACATGAAAGTTTTCACTCATTCATAATCATTATTATATCCATCAGCATGACAGCAAGTCTCATCATTCCGCTTATCACTGCATCATCAACCTACGCCTTTGTTATTGTAAGAGGTTAGTGACCCCTAGCGGCAAAACAAAATTACGTAGTTTTAATTTGAATTGCTGGTAGTTATTAAGACACAGAATGAGACCAGGAAAAAAAGTTTGCAGAAGTGGCTGAGTTTGATTATTAGCTGCACATTGAGAGACATTTAAGATCACATTTTTATACACTTCACAGTTGTTTGTGCTGGAGAAATAAAGAGAAGACAGATCCAGCAAAAGAGAAGATTGGCATCAGTTATTTAACGGTATGTTCATTGTGGCCTTCAATCAAACTATTCAGTCTCCATTCAAATCTTTTGTATAACTAACTATAACACCTATTCATCCATGTACCCCTCCATTTGGCCAGGCATTTTTTTTTTCAGCAGAACAGTTTCTAAAGATTTTTCACATGTGAAACGGGCGACGGAAAACAAAATTACAGGTTCCTTTGGTTCTTTATCTCAAGGCTGCAGGAAAGCGTTTTAAAAGTGTGACATATTATGTGAGAGTTTACTGTCTCTCTCTGATTTCTCCCTGGCTTTGCAAGCAGTGTGCTCTGATGAAGAATAGGTTGAAAAATGGAAGTGGCACTGATTGTTTTTCTGAGAATAAAGCAATGACAGGAAGTAGTTAATTGCATTTGATTCCCATTTTGCTTTGAAAAACATAATTTATTGGATTGCCATCCCTATGCCCAATAGTCTGTTTAGAATACTTTAAAAACATCTGAATTTCTGAGAACAGGAAAAGACAATATATTGCTTGCTGTGATTTTGGGGCACAACAGTATTATTTCCGCAGAGAGTATACGGATTTGTATCTTCTTATGAGTCACACCTGTCACACCAAAGCAAAAAGTAATCTCTATGAGCCCATTACTGAGAAACATGTGTATTGACAACTCCGGAAAAGCGTATAAGCCCAGTCAGACATCACACATCTATGAATGTTGATGTGGACTGTTGTCCTAACGGTGATTTTTTACCACATAGGATCATGTGGTGCAAGAAAAGCCTTCTTATGTTTGACCTCCACAAGTCCTTTTCCTGTCCATTGATATAGTTTACTTGCTTGATACCTTTTTCTAAAGATGCACAATATTGTTACCATATCGATTATTGGACGATTGTTTTCTTGCTTTTTATTTATTAAGCAATAATAATAAATGTTTGATTGGTAACACTTTACAATAAAGTTGATTACTCACCATTAGTTAAAGCTTTAACCAACATTAAGTAACACATTTGTAACAGTATTTATGATTCTTTATGTAACAAATGTGACAAAAACAAATGCAACTGTTCAACTGTCAACCCAGGGTATTTAAATATGAACAGATACAATTTTTGATTTTAATAATGCAATAGGCTCTATGCACGGACATGCATGATGTATTTCCGGTGATGGCATAGTGGATAAGACACAAGCCTGTGGTGTGAGACACCCAGGTTCAAATCCACTGCGAGACACCAATGTGTCCCTGAGCAAGACACTTAACCCCCAGGCTCCCTGAAATATGAGCCTGATCTCATGAAAGTTCTTATCTATAGCACGTATCTATAGTTTTTGCGTGTGTGGTACGCGTTTTTCGAGTGCATATGATATGCCTTTTTTGGCGTATAATAAGTACAAACTCCTCACCCCCCTTCCCCCTAAACCTACACAGGGGGTTTTCAGTGCGTAGCATATACACACAAAAACCATTTTTGGCGTATAAATGCCACGAGAAATGACAATCGTGGTAAAGATACGCACTTTCATGAGACTGTGTTGGACATATATAGCAATAAGTCATTTTGGATAAAAGCGTCAGCTAAATCAATAAATGGTAAGTCCAAGTCGAGTCTGAAGTAATTTCAGGTTGAGTTCGAGTCAAGTTTGAGGTCTATTAAAATATGACTCAAGTGCAAGTCTCTAACTCAAGTGCCCATGTAAGTATGTATCTATTTGTGTGTGTATGTGAACATCTCTACAGTCTTTCATATATGTAAGGATGTATATTAGTATATGTCTATGTAAGTATGTTAGTTTGTGAGTTAGGGATATTTAATTTTTCATTCTCATTTACCCAATTTTAAGGATTCATATTACAGTTACCCACGAATTCGTACGAGTGTTTAAAAAGTGGGTAATTCGTACTAATTCATACGACCTCTCTCGTACGAATTCGTACGATTTGTCCAAACCCACGTGATGGGTAGGTTTAGGGGCGGGGTCAGGGGTAGGTAATTCGTACGAATTCATACGAATTAGCCAATTCGTAAAATATGTGAGATTTAGCAAAAACGTACTAATTCAGATGAGTGAGTTCGTACGAATTGTTACGAACTAGCCACCTCGTAAAATTTGTACAGATTCTCGTGAGATCGGGTTGGTTACCCTCATCTTATAATGCCCTTTATAAACTATAATGTATTAACACTGTTAAATGTGATTTACCTTTTAGCATTTAAATTGATTTAAACATTTTCTTTTTCTTTTTTTCAGACAAAATAGTATAGAATATTAATATCATTCATCAAACTGTCATTAGTCATAACCTTATTGGCTTATTGGTTGTGGTAAGAGTTAAAATAGTAATGTATCAATACTTGGCTGTTACTTTGCTGCAAGAAACACAAAGTGTACATAGAAAAAAACAGCCCGTTCTCATCCTTTAATGTCATATAGAACGCTATATGCAAAAACGGCGCTATACTACGCACATGGCACCGTCGTTAAAATCGTTAATATAACACGCGAACCCAAGACGTCAAAAATCCTTTAGCGTGAATATGACACGCAGACCCTACCCCACACCTAAACTTAGCCCTCACAGCGCGTGTTATATTAACGATAACGGGTGCCATGTGCGTAGTATAGCGCCGTTTTTGCATATAGCGTTCTATATGACGTTAAAGGATGAGAATGCGTTGAAAAAAAACACCTGTGACACCTGTTTCTATATTCAATTTATTTCATAGTAAATTTGCGCATAAGGAATTCAAAAAAATTGTTTCACAAATGGCAGGTAAATCTCGTTTCCCAAAAGCCACTTGTGTGTGTGTGTGTTGGGGGGTGCATAAGGGTGAGGCCAGCCAGCACACATGGGGATTCACAGGCTGAGAGATCAGCCAAAGGAGAATTTGAAAGGCAGAGAGCAGTGAGCCATCGATTTCTCTTTCTGTCTCTCTCTCTCTCTCTCTCTCTCTCTCTCTCTCTCACACACACACACACCGACAACCGGCACCACCGTGTTTCACCTCTGCTGCCATAGCAACAGCTCTGTTGACTCATGTTGCTCCTGGGAGAGAACTGACCAGAGGAGAGAGGAAAGCTTTCCACTCAAACAGATTTTAAAGCACACTCAGTTACTCGGGCACTCACTCACTGTTGCTCTCGGGGCACATGTGCTTTCATGCAGCTTTGCTGATGTACGATTCAAACACCAACGCAACAAGTGAACATAGGGATCGCATGATTATTATGTACAGTATGAAAAAAAAATGTATGCCAAAGATTACATTTAACAGTGTAAAATTATATATATATAACTATAACAGTGTAAAATTATATATATATATATATATATATATATATATATATATATATATATATATATATATATATATAATTTGACACTGTTACACTGAGTTAAGTGAGTTAATTCTGACAGATACTTGTTTTTTAATGTTGTGGTTGATAACTGATAAACTGCTGATTATTTAAATTCTGGAATACTTCTAAAAAAATAAGTACAACTAAAACACTTAAATAAGATCAATAAATGTGTATGATAAAAGCGTTTTTAGATTAGAAAGTCAAACAATCAAAAACAATTTGAGCAGATTTATTACATTAATTATTAGAATGTTTCAGTTGATAAATGGCTGACATGAAAATACATAAATTAAGTTTTGCCAAGGGGGTAATCCATCGACCTGAAGTTGAAGCCTCGTGGGAGCTGCCATCTTGTAGCAGAACTTCACTCGCGTTAGCATTCTTATTGACTCCCATTCATTTTGGCATCACTTAGACAGCGAATACCTTTACATCTGAGGTGTTTGAAGACCCCATTTTGTCCTTTATTTATTTCTAAAGAAACACGACAATGTATAAAATGCTCCATTACCTTGTAGCTTATGTTATGGCCCCGTAGAAGCAGTTTTAGTGAAAGTAGGCTAACGATTGCGTCATACCCACGCGACTCTCTGTCGCACAGAAGAGAGATTACCGTATGGACAGGAGAAGAAGCTCGCTCGCAATCGGGGAAACGTGGAGGCAAAATGACACAATAATTAATCAGAATACCTAGCAACATGTAACTTGTACATGCTTTCATCACCAGCAGGGTGGATTACTGTAATGGCCTCCTCACTAGCCTTCCTAAAAAGACCATAAGACAGTTGCAGCTCATACAGAACGCTGCTGCCAGGATTCTGAGCAGGACTAGAAAATATGAACATATCACACCAGTCCTCAGGTCTTTACACTGGCTCCCAGTTAAATTTAGGATTGATTTTAAAGTATTGTTATTGGTATATGAATCATTCAATGGGTTAGGACCTCAATATATTGCAGATATGCTCACTGAATATAAACCTAACAGATCACTCAGATCACATCAGCTAGAAATACCAAGGGTTCACTCTAAGCATGGAGAGTCTGCTTTTAGCTATTATGCCAGACACAGCTGGAACCAGCTTCCAGAAGAGATCAGGTGTGCTCCTACAGTAGTCACATTAAAGGGCATATTGCAGGTTAGAGGACCCAACGACGAGTCAATGCATATAAAAACAATGTAGGAACTAGATTTTCTTTAAAATATACGTATAAACACGCTACAGAAGCTTCTGCAGTCGTTTTTGTGAGAAAATTTTACTTCCGCGTCTGAAAATGGGCGTGGCGGGCGTGACGCAATGAGCGGGAGAGCCGTCGATTCACACAACAGGAAAACAATGGATCGCATGACATTTCGGACGCTGAGGAAATACTCGTATGACGGATCAAGCCATAAAGTTATGAGCCTGCTATGCTAAAGAGATCAGGGACAGGCCAGGATAATGTCAGACAGAACGGTCAGAGAAAAATTGAGCTGTGATGTGAGGAGAACCAGTGGAGAACAGGACAGGTGCCTTTTAGTTGAGAGACGTGCTTATAGTAGGCTATACACGTTCGCTAACGATACACTGTGCTCACAATATTGTACAGATTATTATGATCCTATAACAGGTCAGCAGACATTAGTATGTTTAGGGTAGATTTATATACTATTAAATGTATAAAAACTTTACTTGAGCATATTTCTATACTAAAAGCATAGGCTATACTCAGGTAAATGTTTAATACATATTTTTCACCTAGGTTATAACATAAACAGAACATTAAAGATTTGAGTATTTAAACAACCAATTTTGTTTTTCAATTACAAGTTCTATTTAGGGCATGACATGACTAAGTTACCTATATAACACTATTAGATGCCATATTGGTAGTATACGACGATCAATATTCTTGCTTCGGCATACCATGTTGAACTCCATCATATTGCCGGGATGCTAATCATTTGATCTGAAGTGAACGCTACACACAACCGCGTTTCCCGAGCCGATGCAGAAGAGAAATCCCGTCTGTTCACCTGCTCAAACCGCACCAGGAACGAAAGATAGGCTATATAGCACCGTCCCTTTTATTGTAATGGAAACTTGTGGACTCGATCTTGAAGTCCTGACAGGCTGGAGTTTTTGCAATCTCCACAAACACAATAATTTACCATGACGATGATAAATTAAAATCCAAAAACTAACGAAAGCACACTGACTGACGAGCGCTCTCACTGAACACCAGCCTGCTCTCACTGAGCCGAGGCTGAGGCTCCCTGATATGACGTCAAATGACGCGATGTTGAAAAAAAAGCCGTTTTTACTAGCAGTCCAAGAAACGCTCACTTTATCTTCTAAATTAGTGTCCTTATGTTGTTTTAAAACATTTTAAATCCTGCATTAACTTTTCATATGGTATTTTCATACAAGGTTATCTATAAATTTCGATTTTTTTTTACCTGCAATATGCTCTTTAAAATCCAGACTCAAAACACATCTGTTTAGCTATGCATTTACTGAATGAGCACTGTGCCACTGTAAGTTACTCATAATGCTGAGAGTATAAAAAGTCACTGAGTGCATCGTTAACGGCAGCAGAAGCGTGCTCTGTGGGGGCCCCGCTGGGCATCACTGGTGTAGCACCACCCAAGCAGAGTACGTCCCTGGGCTGGAGGTCCAGTAGCACCGTAAACCAGCTCAATCTCTTCCATCTCAGATGGGGTATTATTTTATTTTATTTTTATTTTACTCTTAACTGTTTTTATTTATATTAATTGCATTAATTCATTTTATGTAAAGCACTTTGAATTTCCATTGTGTATGGAATGTGCTCTGTAAATAAACTTGCCTTGCCTTGCTTTAACTCATGGACAGCTCCTATTCACACTCTCCGCCTCTGCATGTTTCGGAAGGGAATGATTCAGATTCCTCATGCCACAGCACTAGAAGAAAGACGGGTTGCTCTCGTCACAACTACGTAGTCAAGCTCTGTTTGAGTCTGCGCGTCAGGGACGGAAGTGCTTAAAAATCGCCAAAAACGGGCTTCAATCGTCTCAATGGAGTTCCAATGAGATCGCTCTGTCCATTTCTTTTACTGTCTATGAGTTTTGCACATAAGGAATAACACTTCCTGAATATAGAATGATGGTCATGTAGTTTGTATGCTAACATTTGCTATAACATTTATAGTGTGTATTAAAACAGTTTCATTCTAAAAATGTACAAGTAAAACGCACTAATTCTTTTTTAATTAATAACTGTGTTTGCCAAAAGTGATTTTAGGCATCACAACATTATAGTGTGTATTATAATTATGAAAAGTGTATATTCATTTTTGAGATTTGTTAAATATTACATTTTATTTACATGATTATCAGACATAAATACTGGGGAAATTAGTGTGTGCAATTAAATATATAATTTCGGCATACTGAATAAATAAATAAATAAAAAGGTCCTCAGAAGCTTATAGCTTATATGCAACTAATATGTACATCTCAAAAATAAATATAGATATTTGCATAAAAAGGCATCAAGATATGTCAGCCCACACGTTTCATACATCCATTTTGGTCACACGTTGTGTATGGATATAGCTACTGTATTTACAGCAGAAATTATGTATTGCTTCCTGCACAATGGTGACCAGCATTAGGTTTTACTGTGCGCAGCATGGTTTTGGTTTTATGTTGGAAGATGAAGTGCTTGTTTGGTTTTTATTTCAGACGAGATAAGTCTGTGTGATCCATCTTTGCTGGAGGTTGGACTCAGAGTGTGTTTGGTCCCTACAGTGGGGAAGAGCGTGTGTAATAACCTCTTAAAGCCCCTTTCACTCCCCCACATACTTAGTATAGAGGGTGATGGATACTAGCATTAAATCCATGCTGTTCTCTCTCTCTCTCTCTCTCTCTCTCTCTCTCTCTCTCTCTCTCTCTCTCTCTCTCTCTCTCTCTCTCTCTCTCTCTCTCTCTCTCTCTCTCGCACTGCACACATTTCCCATTCGTATTCATCTACATTCTGAGCACTCTCTATCTCGAGCCTGCTGCTTTTGCCAATGTCATCAGTCACATTACAGTGGAACAGAATGCTGGGAAAAAAGATATATCAAACATTTTTACTGTAACTACCACTGTGCCACTAGAACAAGCTTTTTGCCTAATCTAATGTGGCCATGCAGGGAGTAAGCAAAAGAGCCATGCTTCATTATGCAACACTTATCTGTCCACAGAGTGTGTATGTGAATGTATGTGTTATTATTTAGGGATAGTTCACCCAAAAATGAAAATGCTGTTACTGCTTTTTCACCATCATGTCGAACCAAACCTGTATTTTTTTGGTGGAAAAGGAGAAACAACCCCAGAGTCAATGGGTTCCAATCTTTGGTACAAATTTTATTTTAAATATTTGCTGTCTTCCTTAGAATAAAGTAAGTCATACAGGTTTGGAATGACTTATTGAGTTAATGATACTTTCATTTATATTTTGGGGTCCTTTAACGAATCTTTGATGAGGCTAATGTTAGCATTCAAACTACATGACCATCATTCTATATTCAGGAAGTGATGTAAAATCAGAAAATCAGACCAGAAAAAGTAATTCTAGCAGATGTATTGCAACACATGTTCAATTTATCATCCCAGTGCACAGTAGATGGATGCTGCATGAGTAAGAGTAGTTTTCATAGATGTTTTTTGCAACGTTTGCTTGGGTATGATGAATGGTGGGAATACATGGTGTTTTGATCGTTTTCAGGGTGGTGTTTAGTGAGAAGAGTTACCTTTTTATCCTGTTCTCTCTTTCCTCTCGAGCTCTGCAACACTTGCAGCCACTGGTGTGTGTCTATCACTTCTCTGCACACCTGCAAAACATGCTATGCTAGCCCAGCTGGGCCACTGGCCATTTCTAACAAGAGGAGGGGGAAATCAGGGGATGAAATGCAGAGATTCATACACACAACACATGCTAACATACACTTACACAAACATGCATGAATACAGACAGACAAATAATACAGACAGACAAAATATTTTTAGTACACAAATAAATATTTTCCAAAATGAAATGTGTTATCTAACAAATTAATATATTTTTGTAATCTTTTGTTTGTTTAAATAAAATAATTATTGCAAAAATAGTATAGAAATGTGAAGTTTGTCTTGAGGGAGGAAAAAGGTCTTGCATAATGTGTTTGCTGATACCACTTGTTTTGAGATTATGTTGTCCAATGCAATGAATGTGTATTTTAAATGTCTAAATACATACTCTGCATTCAAAAGTTAGAAGTCTAAAAATCTTATGCTCTGTCATCTTCACTATGGCTACGTTCACACTGCAGGCTGAAACGACCTAATTCCGATTTTTTCGCCCCTATGCGACCTGTATCTGATTTTTTTCATGACAGTCTGAACGACACAGATCCGATCTTTTCAAATGCGACCCAGGCCACTTGGGTATGTGGTCTAAATCCGATATGAATCCGATCTTTTGAAATGCGACTTCAATCTGAACGGCCAGGTCACATATATCCGACCCGCACGTCATTGCACGCACTTGTAGCTAGCCAATACACGCTAACTCCAACGCGTTTCTGTACTGTTATGGACCGCTGCAGACGTGTCTCTTCCTCAGTGTTGTGCCTGAACGCGTTCAATGAACGATATGCATGAACGCGTTCATATACTGCATTACTGCCTGATTAACATTACTGTGAACACGTTCATTCTGGTGTCTGTGAACTCTTGTCAGTTTAACTTCGTACAGTAGGGTGCCAGATTGATTTCCATAGAGCCTTCCAGGCGAAAACCTGGCTAAAACACATGTATACATGCCTTAAAATGTAGCGAAAAAACACCCAATCTGGCAACACCAGCCACCAGTGTCGCACCGCAGCCGCCGGTGACAAAGCAAGGAGCGCCGAGGACGCGCACTATCAATTAAATGGGTTTTATGACGAGGTCGGTGAGGATCAGAAAAATCTTACATTTATGTGCAAACTTTGCCCGTCGATAAAATAATTGTTGTCTGTGTTATGGGCTGTGGCAATAATAATAATAATAATAATAATAAAACAAAAGCTCGCAACAATATGAAAAAAAAAACTATTCCGCAAACAACAAGTGACGTCGTTGACCGTTGATTACTCTTCTGCGCATGCGGGTCACTTCTGGGTCATTTCACGTTCACACAGGAGATCACAAAAGGTCGCATTTAATTGGAAATGTGAACGGCCTTGCAAAAAAATCTAATTTTTTCAAAAAATCGGAATTGAGCATTAAGTCCTGCAGTGTGAACGTAGCCTAAGGGTGTATTTATTTGATTATAAATACAGTAAAGCAATACAATTGTAAAATATGAATACAAATTCAAATAGTGTTTTCTATTTTAATTAGCACTGTCTTTAACACGTAAATTTAATGAATTAGTTATGGAAAAAATTCAAAGCATTAAATGAAGTTTTATTCAAGTCCAGGAGGAGCACGTTCAGATAATTACCACGAGTGAACCGCAATCAATGATAAGAGTGTACCAACACTATCTCACGACCAATTCGTACGAATTCGACGCATGATTAAAAAGTGTCTAATTCGTACTAATTCGTACGACCTCACTCGTACTAATTTGTACGATTTGTCTAAACCCACGTGATGGTTAGGTTTAGGGGCGGGGTAAGGGGTAGGTCATTCGTACGAATTCATACGAATTGGCCAATTCGTAAAATATGTACGATTTAGCAAAATCTTATTAATTCGTACGAGTGAGTTCGAATGAATTGTTACGAATTAGCCACTTTTTAATCATTCGTCGAATTCGTACGACTTGGACGTGAGATCGGGTTGGAGTGTACATATAGTCTCAGCAGTCTTACCTCCATCCATTGGCAGTTTGCAGCATTCCCCCTCCATCCCTTCTCCACACTCCTAGTTCTAAAAATCACTTATACTCTGGGTTCGGGCTGAATTCAGAGCTCGGAGCCTTCCCTCCGGCCAGCAGGCCAAATGCATCTGCTAGTCTTACTTTTGCGTTTGGTGATGAACATGAGGCAGAACTCAATCTGAGATGGAGCCTTAGAATTCAGTTAGAATGCCCCTAAAATTCAAGATGTCAGGGCAAAAATGCCCCTGAAGGAGTTTTCGTTTTAAAAATTTGTTGTGCATATTTGAGCTATACCGCAGTGTTTCATTTCTAAATTAATTGTTTTGAGTGATTGACCAATGATAGAGTAGCCAATTCATAGAGAGACACGAGGCGTTCGACTTAAAGCTACGCTGTGCATACCGATCTGTGTATGATATCAAAGTACCGTGAGAGCGATAAGAGAGCAGACGAATCCGCACACTTGGAATCACTCTCGTTGGTACTTTCAATGAGACCACTTCAAGTCGAACACACCTATTTACTTCAATTCTGAATGAATCAGCCAGTTGAACTAATCAAATAAATGAATATGGTTCAATGGCTGTGTCCAAAATCTTGTTGCCTTGCTACCACATAGGGCTATGACTTTTGCGTTTGCGTATTAAGGTACCTCACAGAAAATATTTCGGACAGATTTCTGAGGCAGCTAATGGTTTAATGATCTACAGCAAAATAGAAAGAGGACGCTTTTAGTTTTTGGCTCAAATGGAACGCACAGGATTGTGGGATATCAAAGGCAGTCAATATCGAGCGTATGAAGGTATCTCAGAAAACAGGAAGTGATCCTATTCCTAACATTGGATTCAGCCTTGCCTTGATGCCTTCCAATCTTGCAATGCGTCCTCCGTGGGTGTTTTTTTTTTTTTTCTCAGCCAATAACTTCCTCAGTTTAGACATTTACCACCACTACTGGCAGATTTAGTTTCTTATTTAGAGTATTATCATTAAAATCATATTTTAGGGATAATTTGCCCAAAACTGAAAATTCTGCTTATTTATATTTGCTCACCCTTGTGTCGTTTCAAACTTGTATGACCTTATTTATTTTAGCAAACGTAAAAGAAGAGATGTTGTTAACCAAACTATTTTGGTCTGTAAATTGTAACATCAATTCATATTCAGCTTCTGAATTATTTCTAAAACTATTTTTTGAAATGTCAATTTGAAGCTTTTGCCATTTAACACAATAATGACTTTAAATGACAGAATGGCTTATGAATGATGAGTTTTCTCTTTCAACAAACAAACAAACAAAAAATACTTTCCCTAAACGTTTGAACGGTAGTGTATCAATTCTTGTTTATCACTACCACTTTGCTGTTGACATGGTGTGTCATTTTCCACTGCGTAAACATGCCAACCATTCGGAGAGAAGTACCTATTGGCCACTTATATGCAAATAAGACACATGGAAGTGTTGATAGTAATCTTTAGACCATGATGGCATTGGTTTCTCCATGTTTACTGGTGCTCAGGAATCAGATCATGCACTAAAGATTACACAGATACATTTGTATAAAGCTTGCAGACGGCAATATCATGCAAGGAATTTCTGTCAACATGAATGGATTAAAGATGTTTTACTCTCTGTATGGAGAGTGATTTCACTATGAGCATCAATCTGGATGGATCACAATAGAAAAAAATGCATTTTCAGTTTTCTTGTGTGTGTTCCAGCTTTGAATGTAGCCATGTTATCTGACGAGCGAATAGAGAGAAAGTCAGAGAGAGCTTGAAAATTAGACTGGCACATATGAGCAAAATCGATCATAGATAAAAGGCGTTTGTTTGACATTGTTTACAAAGGATAATGGGCTGACAGGCAGCACATATAAATCATGCGGAATAAGGACATGTGTCAAACAAACAGAATGAAGAGCGACGGTCACGAATCCTCGCCTCACCCTGCTCACTACTGTTTGCCCACCGTTCTTTCTACCTCCCTGGCCAGGCTCAATACAATTAAAGCACTTATCACAAGACAATTAATGCTCATTTGCATACTCAATTGCACCTTTTTTTGCATCCTGTCCTTTCAATGTTGTGTGAAAGTGGTTGCCATGGAGACTAACCCAATGTAAGGTACAGATCTTTTTTTTTTTTAATGTTTGCTTTGCTGTGTAAATGCAATTATTTTATTGGGGTAAGACAGGTTTGAGTGGCTACTTTCAAAATGGACCAAAGAATATTTTTTAAATGCATTGTAGATTTATTAAAAGGAATCTAAAATTCACCTTCACCGTTTCACTCGAAGTAAAAAAAAAAAACAGGAAAGGGTTCTCGAACGTGAAGTAATTACATCTTGTTTTCCTACCTTACTGGCCAACATCACACATTCATCAGTGTATTAGCAGGTACAAGAGAAAATTAATGTCAAATTTAACCCTACAGTTATGTTTTACAGACTGTCTGCGGAAAGGTCAAGGCCTTTCAAACACTTCTTAATTAGACATCGCCTTTCCCCATTAATATACTTACATGGGCAAACTTCTAATGACTTGGTTAGTTGTGGAAAGTCATATTTAAATCATTGCACACACCCCCTGACAAAACAAAAACTCCTGAATTATCATAACGTTTCATAAAGTTACACTGCGATGTACAGATAACATGAAAGGCCTTCGCTGTAAGCTTTGATCTTTATATCTGAGAATATAGAGGTCCTTGCATGCAATTTACTATTTGCTTTACTACCATATGTTCTAATTTGACACTATCGGCATGGTTTTAAACTGGGGTCCATATATATATATATATATATGTTTACATAAGCTTAAATGTGACAAGACAGGGTGGCATATGAGTAGTGTTAATTTCGTTAACGAAAACTAAACGAAAATATTTTCGTCAACGCACATTTTTCACCGAACGAAAACTAGACGAGACGAGACTAAAATCCCCACTAATAAACAATAACTGGGACTAAATCAGAAATAATTTTCGTAGACTAATAAAGACGAGACGAAAATGCAGTTCGGTAAATAAAGACTGGGCTAAAATCTATGGACATTTTAGTTCACGAACAAAGACGAGACGAAAATTACATATTATTATATGATATGGTTTTGTCAAATCCTGTCTCGTCCTCCGCCTCCTCCTCGTCAGCTCTTCCGCCACACACACCCACGTTCAAACCTGGAGCGGGCGGGCACAGTCAGAGTAGCCTACACAACACACATGGAGCAGACAGGAGTTGGATTCACGGTGAGGCGGCGGCGACGAGTTAAAAGTAAAACATGCTTTTCACGGGGCTCGGGAGAAAGAAGAGACGTGATATATGGACACATTTTGTTACAATGATAAACTAACTAATGATGGCTAACTTTCATAGCATTTATCCAGGCTGGCTATGTTGCGTTAGCTTCTTAGCACGTAGCGACCGTAGCCAAAAACTCAATTTCGACCAAAAGTGGAGATAGAACCTTATAATTCTAAGCTCACGACTTGTTGATAGAATTGTATGTGAAGTTAAATTTATGCTAACTTAGATATGTTATACTGGCCGGGCAACTATAGTTTCAGTTACATTTGATTAAAGCAGACAGACGCTTTAAAAAGATTAACGTTAGTTAAAAAGATTTCATACGTTCTAGCAATCTATGCCTTGTTTCATCTTAAATACTGTACCTTTATATACCATGTGAACTAGCTGGCAGGAAAGCACTTTTGTTGTATCAGTTGGAGTTTTTTTTTTTTTTTTTTCACAACATTGACCTCAAATCTATTTATTTTATTATTCTATGTGAACTAGCTTTAAACAGCCAGCACTTGTGTTAAGTTCATAATACACTTTATTTTATTTATTTGTTTCCTTTGTCAGGTGTATTTTATTTGTTTTAATGCAAGCATTTGTGTTTGTGTCTTTGAACCTTAACAATGTTCAAAATAAATATGCACATATTGTCAGAACATCTTCCATGTCTGCATGTGTTCCTTAAAATTGTGTTTTTTTTATCAAAAAGATGAGAGAAAATGTTGAAATGTGAAATAATTTTAGGAAATGTTAAATATTATCTGCTGACAAAAAAGTAAAAGGTTAAAATGATGTCCTGACTAAAACTAGACTAAAATGTTGACAGTTTTTTTTTGACTAAAACTAAACGAATAAAATTATGTTTTCTTGGACTAAAATAAAGACTAAAATGCTCGACTTATAGTCGACTAAAACTAGACTAAATAAAAATGGGATGATGTCGACTAAATGTGATAAAAACTAACAAGCGATGCTGAAACTGGACTAAAACTGAAACTAAATTTAAAAATGGCTGGTAAAATTAACACTACATATGAGTTTGCACTCAACCTGATTTCTGACTGTTTACAAGACCTTGCAGTATTCAGGAAGGCCTAAAAAGTCTATTCCCAGGATCTGGTTTGATATTTCACCAAAAGCTGTGTCCAATTATCCAGAGGAAGTGATATTTGAGTGAATATGTATAAATATCCCATCGTGGATGTACAGTGAAGTACAGCACACTCTGTTCTGTCATCTGTGCCACTGTGGGTCTCTCTCTGATTCAATCTCTAAAACGGTTCACTCCGTCCAATCACCTTTAAATCCTTCCTTTTTGCCTTGTATATCTGTTCCTCAATTTCTGTCTTTGTAAATGTGTTTCATCTATTCATCTCTTTCAGTTCACAGCTCTTGTCTGTACTTTGGTTTGCCAGGACTGCTGTTACAAGGGCTTCCTCCCTGTTTCCCTTTACACATCTATCTGGCTTTCTTCCTTCATCTCTCCCCTCAGTTTCTCTCCATCACTTCTCTTTTATCCCAGGGTTTCTCTGTTCTTTATTAGTGCTGGCCATCTCTAGGCACAAGATCACTGATGTACCTAATAGCCTAATTAGGAGAATAAAACAGCACTCTACCAATACAATGGAAATGTCAGACCGCAAGCTATAATTTGACTTCCGAGTCGCTGAAAGGGCGCAGTGAATTTACCCTGGTGACGGGCAACGACTCAGCTGGGCCTTTCTCTCTCACCTTTATCTAAATGTCAGTCAGGAATCAGCGGAGAGGAGGGCGGCCGTGCCGAGATGGAAGATATGGGTGGTTGGCTCCCACATTCACTGACTAAAGGGGTTTTGTTGATGAGCGAGTGAGGTTTTGTACAAAAGAAATTACACCCATAGTGTCCCCTGAGATGAACTCACCCACTGATTAAACACAGATCACCAATCTCTTGAAAACTTCCTGAGGATGGCTCAAGTGAGCCTGAGGTGCTTTTTGATCGTTTGAGTGCTTTGTAACTTTGACCGCTCCGAGTCTCATGGGCTTGTGAATAACTGAATTAATAGAAGTGTTCACTGTAGACGCATTGCGGTCTGACCTGCTCGGTGCCTGTGAAAATAACTGGTCACCTGCATTAACTGTGGCCTTTGACTAGCTAGATGTCCAGGTCGGTTCATGGCGTCATGGATGAATAAATGTTTGCAAACAGCCAAAAAAAAAAAAAAAAACTCTGACAACAACAGATTGACTGAGGCTCCTAGCAACGAACAACTTGATGAAAGACAAGACTATACGCGAAAATGGCTCTTTCATGTACACACGACTGCAGGGTTTCCTTTAGGAGTCAACAGGCTTTAACAGCAGAGAGTTCTGTCCATAGACACAGAAGAGACTGATTGATTTGCAATTCCTTTGCTAGGCTCCATCCTCCTTGGTTAATGTTGCTAACACAGTACCAGCTCGACTCGACTCGACTCGCCTCGGCTCGCCTTTGTTTGGTTTTCCACTGTGTAAAAGTTGTACCTATACCTGCTTTCAGGTACTTTTTTGTATCACCTTTTGTACACACCAGATGGAGTATCCAGAATTACCCCGCCATTTTTAAATTGTTTGGCCAGTTACTGAACTTACTACTAGTATTATGGCAACTCGGAAGAATATGCGATGGTCAAACAGGAAGTAATGGTAATGGAAAAGCGCTATTAGACAAGCTTTTTCAGTATGTGGATGTTTTTCTAATGTGAGGTGAAATTAAATGTGATATTGAAAAGCATTATTATCATTAATAACAACTGTGGAGACTGTAAATTAGAGTTTATGCAATCCCTTTTCACTGTCCTCTGAAAATATAAAAGTCTTATTTAGACTCATTGGTTAAAGAGACTGGCAGTTGCAATATTCGGTAACACTTTAGAATACGGTTCCTTCGTTAATGAATAACTACACAAGAACTAATGAGTAATACAATATTAACAATCTAGTAATTATTATTAACTAACAAGAATCTCTGATTAACGAACTAGTAAGTAGCGCACCGACGAAAGTGCTAGTTCACTATTAAGTAATCAATAACTACTATATTTTTTAATACTTCCCAGAGAACTACTGAAAAAGTTTATTAACAATCTAGTAACTACTATTAACTAAAAGAAACTCTTATTAACGAATTAGTAAGTAATAGCTCACAGATGAAAGTGTTACTAGATACTTCTGTGGGAATTACTAATTATTTGGATCCGTATTATAAAGTGAAGATCATTGGAACTAACTGATTACTCAAGTGTTACCAAAGACATTTTCTAAAAGTATATTAAAGTTCACCAAAAATCTCAAACATTTGCACAAATCATGACTAGATCATGTAGTAACACTTGAGTAATTACTAGTTAGTTCCAATGATCTTCACTTTATAATACGGATCCAAATAATTAGTAATTCCCACAGAAGTATAGTAACACTTTCATCTGTGAGATATTACTTACTAATTTGTTAATAAGAGTTTATTTTAGTTAATAGTAGTTACTAGATTGTTAATAAACTTTTTCAGTAGTTCTCTGGGAAGTATTAAAAAATAGTAGTTATTGATTACTTAATAGTGAACTATCACTTTCTATTGTGCGCTATTACTTACTAGTTCGTTAATCAGAGATTCTTGTTAGTTAATAATAGTTACTAGATTTTTAATATTGTGTTACTCATTAGTTCTTGTGTAGTTATTCATTAACGAAGGAACCGTATTCTAAAGTGTTACCCAATATTCCTTTACTATAAAGTCCCACTCTGCTGAGGCAGCGTGAAACTCCCAACCCTTTCCTGATGTATGAACTTCTTAACGCTTCCAGTTTATCCACTGTTGTCAAAGAAACCTCGTACACAGTCAGTGGCCACAGCAACCTCGGCAGTAGACCAAACTGAAAGCACCAGAGTTTTAGTTTGCCTGGTAGAGCACAGCTTTTTATGCTCTTCAACCCTTCCACTGTTTGTCGTCTCTTCACTGGCTTCTCAGAAACTGTTGGTATTGCCTCACCATTAATGAACCATCTGCTGTCTTTCTTTTAACTATCGAGATGCTCTTTGATTTAGAGGGGTTAAATTGCATTCGTGCCCATTCAATATTATTGGTTAACTTACCCAATAGCCGATTAGTCCAGGCTACTGCTGTAGTCATGGTTGTCATGTCATTCATGTATGCTCTGATTGGTGGTAGTCGCATCCCAGACGCTAGATCAGTACATGCACATTGAAAGAGTGTGAGGTAAGATATAAATAATAAACCTTAATACATGTAAACTTATTTACAATAGAAATGTTAAATAACCAACAATAACATCCAGTGATGCAAACTCGGAAAAATAACATTGTGGGATTATTAAACAAATAAATCCAGCATTTTGCAAACAAACTGGGCGATTCAGCACTGCTGTTGAAACTTCATCCTCTCTAAAAAAGCTGCACGTCATAAAATGTCTCGCCCGTGTATTACTGGGTGCGGTAGACGGATTGATTCTGCTGATGGGCACGAGCGCTGCCTGACATATTTGGGCTTAAATCACACTCAGGAAGCATTCGTGGATGCCTCATGTTCCCATTACGGGAACATGACCATCACAATGCTGTGATCGAAACTCAATGACCTCCGTAGAAGTAGAGTCCCCTCCACCACATCCCAATCTATCCCCATTGTGAGCTGGTCCCCTACTTTGGCTGGTGGCCAGGATGATCTGAAGGTAACGGTGTGGAACAACATGACAAATCCTTCTCGGGCCACACCCCCCTCTAGCGCATTGCATCCCGTGAGGTTGTTGGATTAGGTCGCTGGCCAGTCTTGTGGTAGGCCCAGTGTTTCATTTGGCGCCCCAGCAGATGACGTCATGTCTATAGCCGCATCACAAGGTGGTATTGAGTCATCTGGAGATGTAGACCTCCTTTCGGGGTACCAGCATTGCTCGAGTCTAATCCAGAACTGACCGCCATGCTTTCTCGGGTGCTTTTACTTCCATGCTCAAACATTGGGCTTGAGTAGAACTTGGGCTTCATGATTGTTTTTTTTTTTTTAGTTTTTTTTTTTCAATCATGAGGATTGGTCAAATCCTTTCTTTCCGGAAAGTCATGAGATCGTGGTCTCCCTTGACTTTAGTCTTCTCTGCCCTCGATTGGGCGACGGCCAAAGAGTACACTGGGGACCCCTCTGTGGAGCGTCCTTTGGTGATGCAAATATGTCCCCAGGGCACCTTCAACTGGGATGGTGACCCAAAGCACCCCTCCAAGGCCTGTAGGATTTCGTCCACACTGGATTGCAGGGCAGGCCGCCACCTCTTTGCATCGTATGGCCATCCTGAAAGTTTATCAGGCACGGGTGCTCAGAGACATGCACAAAGGCAGGGCTGATCCAGGGCTCATGCAAGAGTTGCGTACCGCCACCGTCCAACGAAGTTGACAGCACTCTCCCTGGGTCAGGTGATGTCCACTTGTGGTCCAGAAAAAGGCACCTTTGGCTAAACCAGCCTTCACCTGGGCCGCACCTTGGAGGTAACCACAGGAAGGCACCCAGCCTGATTCACATAATTCTTAGCTCTTTCCTCACCAAACATGATATTTTCCCTTTATTTGTGAGAAAACGCCTCCCTGCAAAACAGTATTTCAGTGTTTTGACTGTATGGTAGAGGGCGCTATGACAGAGCTTCTGAAAGAGTACTGAATATTCTGATCAAAACAAACGATCTCATTTGTAATTATGCATATGTAAAATAACTCATTAAACAGCATATAAATCTGTTACTGGATGAAATGTTGGCATTTATTGCATGTTGAGATATTCATACAAAAAATATCCCATGACATTTTTTTGTTAAATAACCAAAAACACTGGAGGTGGCTTGCAACTTTTTTTTTTTAAATAATGCTAGTGGGGAAAGAGTTAGTGAGTGTGTACGAGAAAAAACATAATATTGAGTGAGTTAATAAAACTGTTAAAAGACACAACTCCTTCCTAGACAGGAGTTAGAAAACAGTAAAGATTGTCTGAGAAATGGAGGATAGCAAACTTGGTTGGATCGGTTATTAATGTTTTAAAACAGGGCTCAGTTGGAAAACCAGCACAGGAGTGAAACTTTACTCGCAAAATTAAATGTGACTGGCAGAATTTTAAAAATGAAAAGGTGATAAAGTTTAGATGAATGAATCTGGTAGTAATGTGATCATACATATTATTCATACATTATATAACCATTCGCACATATATGTATATATGAAGAGTTCAGATGCAAAAGCCTCTAAATGCCATTTGAAATTTTCTTCTTTAATGATGATTTTTATCAAACTTGTATATTTAAGTTCAGTAATTTCACTTAAATAACAATTAATAGGTAATTATCATTGCCATTTAAGTGAAAATCACTGAACTTAAATATACAAGCTTGATAAAAATGATCATTCTAGAAGAAAGTTTGAAGCAAAACTGTTGTAAAGGATACCAATGTGCGATAACAAGAATGACTGAATGATGAATTACTTGCCCAAGTTACAATAACATAGAAATGACACGTATAATGAGCTATTGATGAACTACAAATGCAATATAGAGAAACAAAAATTAATATGTGTCTTTGTTGGCTCAGCTTTGTTAGCATAGATTTTATTTCAGCAGACTTTAAATCATATCCCACTAGTTTGAATCAGACATGTGCACAACTGTGAATATTCCTGAATGCATCCCATTGTCCTCTCAATAATCTGTTAATTTGAGTGACCCAACAACGGGTGTGGATATTTGCATTGTCTACATGAAAGACGGGCGGAGTGTTTGAAATGTGTTTAGAAACATTCATTATTTTTGTGTCATGTTTGCTTGAAAGACCTTACCAAAGGTGAAGTGTGTAATTTCAGTGCCATTAGTGGCACCAGACACACTTCGCCTTGAGTAAGATCTTTCTAGCACACATAATTATAGTTGTGACATACGGCCACCCCTCTCAGCTGGCTCGCAACAGTACACACAAAAGTGAAGTGTCCACTTCTGTGATACCAACTTGTGGGGCAACATAGAGTTACATTATCATAAGATGAGTCTTCCTGTGTCCATCCATTCACGTGTGTTTGCAAATAAAATGTTAATGTGTGTGGGAGGGTGTGTTGAGAGAAAGATTAACATGTTGAATTATTCATCCTCTTGTTGTAGTTAATAACAGTGGTGTATCAGGGGGATCGAGTCTATTGGTTGTTTGGTCTATGATAAGATGACGGAGTTCTTATCTCATGGGCCAGTGCTAAAATTGGGTTTTATCAGCTGGAAAAAAAAAAAAAAATCTTTCTGAAAGTGATTAAAGCGACATTGTTTCTCTGTGCCGTTATTGTTACTGTATGTGTAGTGTAGACTCTATTATTTTATATTTTGAATGATTTTTAGAACTATATTTTTATCGTTATCCGTCCTGTTGTAAATGGCCTATAAGACTGGCTTAAACTTGTTTAACTCGTCTCTTTTTAACTTACAGTTAGATACTGAAAAGCTCCCTATGCAATACTGTTGAGTTATACTGTGACTCAGTATAAGTTATTTTGCATCATGTACTGGGGCACAAATCTGACAGTGTGCCTTTAATAAACAATTTAAGATATTAATTTTACATCATGAGACCAGAAAGGGTTGTGACCCTGTGTCTTTGTGCAACCAATTAAAAAAGAGCTCAGTGACATGGATGGCATCATTTTGCTAGCATTCAACACATTTAAATTAAGCCATTTATACTATATCTGTAAACTGTTAAATGTTTTTGATTGGCATTATTTAAAAAAAGATAGTGAATATAAAAGTGTTCATTGCCCCCCATGTTAAACCACTTAGTTCTGCATTTTAGAGCCTGTGTAACTAGAAACCTACATCGATGATGTAAGCAGATGGTGAAATTGCTTAGCTGTCTGTAAAAACCCCCCAAAAAAGTAAAATGATAAGCAGCACACGCAGTTCAGGGTATATCATCAACGACGTACCGTGTAGGTCTGGTTCACAGTTGGTGTGTAATAATTATTCCTCTTGTGACCTCTAGATGCCGCTAAGAGCACAATGAACATTTCCTCTTGCTCTCCTGTACAGTGGCGTTTATGGATCTGAGAATTTACCCCTCTCCCTCCTACTTAGTGCCATCATGACAGCGTGATAAACTACACAATATCATTTCACATGGTGTGTTGACGCAGCTGATCCCTTTAAACAAAGTCGAGAGTGATTGATACTCGCGCCGAGTCGAAACATTTCGAGGTAGCAATGACTCAATCGTCCCTGCAATCGCAACTCTCATGCGCGACTATTGGGAATTTTGGTTTGAGTTTGAGACGACAGAGA